>NC_134406.1:86316182-86661182 GCF_038048845.1 Mixophyes fleayi | reverse complement strand
GCACTTGGTACATTCATACGTCAGCATCTACATAATGCGATGCAGTACAATATTACAGCATGTTATCTACCTGAGCGTAGTTTGAGGCATATGATATATTTGCCATATCTACTGTTTCTAACAGCTAAATGACAATGGAGCCAAACAAGCCTTATGTCATCTACCTGTGTAGTGTTATGTTACAGGATGTATATGTTTGGTGTACATGATTTCACTTTTGCTAAACCTGCCACTGGCAATTTGGGCGTAGATGTCTTTTAGTATAGTGAGAAAGTGGAATTGATCATTTGAATTAATTAAGTCTTATTATAGCAAGGCATAGTTTGAAATAGGTTCGCAAGGCTGCATAGTTACAGACAAGTATTCACAGAGTGATACTGCTTCAAGGCTAAGAGAAAGTGCAGAAACCATGTTTACAGGATATTCTCACCGCAGACACAATATATATTCAGGCAGGGGGCCAAAAACAGATGTTCTGCAGGAACTTGAAGGATATAATTTGCAAAACAAGGAATGTGCTAATTGTTATAAAAAACATTGGCAACCACTATGAAAACTAAGAATGTGACCTTCTGGATAAATAATAGTGCTTAGGCAGCAATAAAACAGAATTGATAACACAAACAACTGTGTGTGACGGATCACTTATCCAGCGCTGTATTTGTACCTGAACCAGAAGGGGTCTTATAGGTGGTAAGGCTTGTCATCTTTGACATTACTTGGAGATTCAACCAAGATCCTCAAAGCCTTTCAGAAGACTGCGAGGGGTCCAGAGAGACGGACTAAGAACTGCAAAACCGCACAGTGAGTAAAATGTGTCTCCTAAGACCTATCAATCTGTTGTGAAAGCTCAAGAATACTCATCCTTCTGATTCTAGTAAAGCAATTTTTGATTTTCTAAATATTTTATGACTGGTTAACTATCTAAATGTCTGATACTGAGCAGAAATCTACTTTGATTCTTAAATTAACCAGTGAGGGATTTAGGATTACCAACATTTGTATTGGAGGCCAATTTACTGACACAATTATATTCAGAGTTTCATTCTATGTGTCTATTGGGTTGACAGAAATTCTTGATAATTGTTGGATAGGAAAGTTGTGGAAGGAAATACCAAGGGAAGTCTTTGAAGATGTAAAAATTATAATTTGATAAAGGTACGTTAACATCTATGTAGACAGGTGATGAGCGTGTATTTGACACAATATTCTCATGGAAAATCCTTTGTGAGATAGAATGTGGAAAGTACTCCTTCGGATGAGGAACCTCAGAGTGCCATAGATATCATAAAGATGATACATGGTGAGGCAGCCTTGAAGGGTATGAGAAAATTATTTGAGAGTGGCAGCCTGGACCCCAGGGGGACTTTAGTCCCAGATAAATTACGATCTTTGAGAAAGTCACAAGGTAAATATATATGTGAAAAAGGTCTAGATGTCAAATAAAATGTTGGATGGAGAAGGCAGAAGTATTGAAATATGAAAAAAAATGTGATGACATTTATGAAATATTGAAATATTGACTGATTTACAGTATGATGACAACCTATTAATACGTAGAAAGATCAAAATAAATACTGAGGGGACAAATTGGGAATGTCCTTTTTTTGTATTTTATAATCCCGGAGGTGTCATAATGTGTGGACTCCTGGCTGCCCCCGTGTAGTAGGGTCCCACGCGTACGGAGAGCTCTTAGTAAATACATGGCTTCATTACAGAATAAAAGACCAACTAGATACACATGGAAATGTGACTGTCCCAGAATACTTCAATGGCAGACTAAAAATTGCACTGAATGCAAGACAAGTAGACCTGTGAACATGAAGCCCAGGACACCCACTGCTCCACCCGCATACAATGATTATGGGGCTGATGGGGAAGTGGGAGTTTTTCCAGTACTAACACTAAGACAAAGACGGATACTTCTTGCTGCTGGTCAGCTGGCCCCAGTCTCAGTCACCACAATATGGTATCACCCCTGGAGCAAGACAGAATAATGGCTATAGCGAGGGAGAGACCAGATATTAGAAACCAACCAATGGCAGTTTACAGATATATGCAGAGATTACACACTGTCTATTCTGCAGTCTGGATAGACCTAGATGAAGAGGGCGGCAGCAGGAGACTCAGTGGCACAGGCTATTTCTCAAATCCGAATAAATTATGTGGCCATTCCTGCTGAAGTGGCAGAACAAAAAGCTGTAGAATCTGGGGAGTTATGGTTGCAGAGGTGTTTCGTACATTGTACACAACTAATAGAATAGGCTCCAGCAGCAGTTGATCAAAAACAAGTAAGTGGGATGAGTATGCAAACATATTATGATCAAGTACTAAGAAATCACACAGACAAAGGTTTTACTCTAAAAGAACCAAGAAATACCAGGACTTTTAAAACAACCCTGATTAAAGCTTTCGACTCTAAAATCAAGGTAGAACTGTATAGAAGTAGAAGTAGAAATAAGTCAGGCACTATGCTGCCCACCACCCTACTTACTATAGAGCAGAATCACAAGGACAGAGCTGAGAGGAAATCAAAAGTTAATCCTCAACAAGTGTATCTGGCAGAGACCGGATATGGAGGATTCAATCAAAAACAAAACAGACCTAAGGGTGGACCTGACTGGTCCAGACCCACCAGTGAGGAAGCAAGACTAAAAGGTCTGTGTTTCTTTTGTGGCAGGACAGGACATATTAATCATAATTATGAAGCATTCCATCAATACCAACAAAGCCAACAAACACTTACTTAGAATGCAGTGGAGCCTAGAACCTCCCCATAGAAACACGACCCCACTGTGTCCACACTGCCAGCACTCACAAAAGATTTAACTGGTCCCCAGTGCATCCTACCCCTCAAAGTTAGTGGTGAGGAAGTTGCATGTTTAGAGGACACAGGGGTAACTAGAACTGTGATTAGAGCAGATTGTACGAATAAAGACACCCTAGAAACCACTATCATCCCCGCAATTGAGTTGAATGGGACACCTATGAAGCTTAACAAACCAAACCTGTAACTGTGACTACATCACCAGGTAACTCAGTGGTGACCAAGGTGTTGGTGTTTGAAACCTGTTATGTCAATTTTTTGGGAGCAGATTTACTGTCTGCTCTAGAGGTCACTATAATTTACAGGGATGGACAATTGTTTCTTGCTCCAGGAGCTGTGTTTCAAGAACAAATAGCTTTTGACACTTTAATGATTGCCCAGACACTCCACCAGAGTTAGATATTTTATTTATGACACCTTTAGATATACTGACAGAAATACCAAATAACCTTTGGGCAAAAAGTAAAATGGATGTTGAATTATTGTTAGTTGACCCGGTAACTATAAAACTGAAACCACAGGTTGTGCCTATCTCAATCAAACAGAACCCATTAAATCCAGGTCAGAAAAAGGCAAATGGGGATCAAATTCAAGTGCATGTACAGGTTGGTGTCCTTAAAAAATGTCTGTCTCCTTGGAACACCCCAATGTTCACCGTATAGAAAAGACACAAACCTGGTGAGCCTGTCACATAGAGAATGGTGCATGACTTAAAGGAGGTCCATGAGAGAATGGTAATTGACAGTCCTATAGTCCCCAATCCGAAAACCTTGGTGAATAAAATACCTTCCAAGGCACGCTGGTTTACAGCCGTAGACCTAGCTAATGCATTCTTTTCTGTTTCATTGGACCATGAGAGCCATCTACTGCTCACTTTCACTCACAATGGGATCCACTATTGCTGGACTCGAGTACCACAGGGAGGAGCCATTCCCCCCTCAACATTTTCAGAAGCCATGGCCCTCATATTGAAAGGTTGGACCCCCTTAAATATGGGCACCACACTCCTACAGTATGTAGATTATTTACTACTGTGCTATGACAGTGAGTTTGAATGTGTGGAAGACACAATCTCTTTTTTAAATTTTTAGCACAAGCTGGCCGCAAGACCAGCAAAGACAAGTTACAGCTAGTGCCGATTTAAAATACACTTTCTAGGACACTGCATTTCTGAAGGAAACAATTTTTTGACGACAGGAAAACAGCCATAGCTGAAAGCAAATGGACGCAAACCCCACATGATCTCCGTTCCTTTTTAGGTCTCAAAACGTACTGTCATAAATGGATACCCAAAGCTTCACAATGACAAAAACCCCTTGGACACTACTCCCTACACTTAGACTCAGTAATAAGAGGGACACACTCATGTATTAGAGCAGAGGCTGCTGCATCACTGCTCCTAGAAAAAGCTGTAGATATTGTACTAGGACATTTGCTGGTAATACAAGCTCCACATTCAGTCACTGAAATTCTCAACCAAGCAAAAAACATGGCACCTCTCTGCTGCTAGGCTAACTAAATATGAGGCATCATTGCTAACACTGTCCAATGTCACAATCGAGAAGTACACCAGTTTAAACCCAGCTATGTTGCTACCGCTGAGTTCAAAAGAGGGGAGAACAGTGACAGGGTGGACACACAGGTTATGCAGCTACCACAAAAACGTAAATACTGATTCAGGAACCACTACCTGCAGTCTGTTCAGCTAAACAAGCTGAACTGGCAGCTCTGACCTCAGCTTGTATTCATGCTGAAGGCAGACGGTCAACATACACACTGACTTACATTATGCTTTTAGGGTAGCTCACAAATATGGCACTATATGGAGAAGCATAGATTTTGTAGGATCTGCAGGTAAACCCATAAAAATTGCTGACTACATACGGTCCCTTTTTGTGTCACTACAGCTACCCATACAAGTAGTGGTGGTGAAAGTGAAGGCACACTCTAAGGAAAATGATATGCAGACCAGAGGAAATGCCCTGGCAGACCAAGCAGCAAAAGCAGCTGCTCTAAAGCCCCTACCTCCCCCAGTCATATCAGTGAACATTGAATCATTTGACTTTGAAACATTCAAAATCTTAGAGAGCCAAGCCTCCCCGAAGGAACTAGGGGAGTGGAAGACACTGTGTGTAGTTGAGGACTGAGGGGGTGGATGCTAGGACACCACTACTGCCTACCCTTGTCACTCTAACCCATAATGGCTCAACTCTTACACGGAAAGGCTCACATATCACGTGATGCCATGGTTAGCATGCTGGAAAAAGACTGGATAGTGCCTGGATTCTCACAGGCAGCTCATGCCTATGCATTAGGTTACCCTATATGTGCCCTTAATAACCCAGGTAAAACTGTGCCTGTGCCCAAAGGACACACTGTCAAGACCTACTATCCCTTCCAAAGACTACTGATAGAATTCATTCAGCTGCCAAAAGTATTTGGCTATGAGTATGTCTTAGTCTGCATAGATCTATTTTCAGGCTGGCCAGAGGCAATGGCTGGTAGAACAGCAAACACAAGAACAGTAGCTAAGAAACTTTTAGCTGAAGTGGTCTGCAGATATGGGGTTCCAGAGGTTACTGAGAGTGACAGAGGTGCACACTTTACAGGGGAAATTCTAAGCCATATTATAGCAGTAGGTATCACTCAAGCTCTCCAAACACTATACCATTAACAGAGTAGTGGGAAAGTTTAAAGGTTACATGGAATCATTAAATTAAAACTACAGAAAATGATGGCTGAGACTAATAAAAGATGGTTAGAATGCTTACCACTAGCCTTGCTGTCCAAAAGAAAAACCAGAAATGCTAAGACTAAGCTAGCTCCTTATGAAATATTATTCTGAACATCTACTAGACTAGGATGTTACTTTCCACAACAATTACAGCATAAATATGGTGATCTGACTGACTATATGACAAGTCTTCAAAAAAGAACTAACCAAAATCCACCATCAGGTTTTTACTTCTATTCCAAAGAATTGGAATCGAGGTTTAATGGCCCATTCCAAGTATTAGTGACCACAACTACTTCAGTGAAGGTGGAAGGACAAGATTCCAGGATCTGTGCTTCCCATTGCAAGAGAATAAGCCATTAAAAGGTAAGTAATGGGCCCAATTAAAACAAAGAAAATCCACAGTTGCAGAAATAATGATTTGTGCTGGGCTAATGTCTTTTGCAATTACGGCCCTAGTAAGGTTTCTACTAATAGACCATGCAAGGAAAGTCTCAAAGGAAGACCAATTTAATAGAACAGAAAGGAAATTTAATAACAAATGTGAAAGGCTGCTCACAAAACAAAAATGTATTTGTGAATATTGTGATCACCCTCCTGAAAAGAGATGCATCAAATGGTGCTCTGAACACACAGATAAGGTACCTAACTCCCTGTTATATCTGCATAATATTGTACATGAGATGGTGACATTTGTAGTTGTTGGATTTGTACTAAAACCCCTCTAGGCTCTACCATGTTTCTCTGGGTAGCCATACCTTTGACTCTAAAGGAAATTATGAATCTGAACACCACACGAGAAGTCAGGGAAATATACAGGGCAGAACAACATACTTTGTGGATTTCACTGTTGCATGGACATCCTGAAGTATGTTTTGAATCCACACAAAACAAGAAACTCATAAGGTTAATACAAAAGGGAAAACTATTAAGGTCAATTTAATCGATATAAATTTAGGTAGAACAAATTGCATGACAGCAATATTAAACTACACTCAGCAGTTTCCTCCCTGCCACCGTTTAATCCTCTGAAGAAACGAGTTTGATTTCACTTTAACCAGCCTGTCCTGCGTTTCTCACAAAATGTGGAGCATAACATGTACTTATTATAGCCCTGTTTTTTGTTCCCTAACGCACCAAATTACAACTGCAGTGTCCAATTACACGTGGATAAGGAGACATTGTAGCTCATTGTAAATATGTATATTGTTTATTGTATCTTGTTGATATTACAGTGAAGCTGTTATTCATTGTCCTTAAAATGAAGCCAGGTGGGTTATGTGTAAGGATCAGGTTGCATGATGCAGGTGAGGGGGAAGGCCAAACAGTATCCATTGTCCTCCACAGGACTAGTCGAGACATTTTGTCTGCAACCCAGCATGGAATTTTTGTGGAAGCACAGCTCATCTCCACTCCCCCTCCAACCCCTAGTCCAACACCCACCAATGTTTATGAGGGAGAGAGTCAGCTTTGCTGATGATGATGATGATGATGATGATGAAAGGGCCTGAGTCATTAAGGAAAGCAAAGCAAAAAAAGGAGTAAGCTTTTTCCTGGACAAACCATGTTACAATGCAAGGGGTGCATATTAGTTTATTATTTTGCACATAAGTTAAATACTGACTGTTTTTTATGTAGCACACAAATATTTGATAGCTTTATTTTTACACTGAAATTTAAAGTTTATCTAGGACATGTCCTACACAAGCTATAAATCTAATAACACATTTTTAATTTACCCCCCCTCCAATGCAATATGGTTTTGCCCAAATGGAAAGTTACTCCTTTTTTATGATTTGCTCTCCTTAATGACTTTGGGTCTCAAGGAATCAGGCCCTCTAAGTGTTACCTACAGAACAACCACATCAGTCCATGATATGAACACTGAGGCTGAAGAACAAATTGGGTGTTCATAGAATCCAGAGTAGAATCAAAGAATGCCCATGACTGCTATGTGTGAGTCTGAGATTTCAGATTCTGAAACTGTAATTATAGATTAGCCTCCTTCCTAAACTTGTCAACCATTTTGAAATGTGAGGATGAGCAGAAATGATGATGATATAGATATTTATAGAAATTAATGACGCTCCTTTGGAATTTGCAAATGTGCAACAGTATGAAGGGGATAATTGTCGATCTGACAATGATGAATGTGTTGTGCTTGAAAAAGATAAGGAGGACGATGTTGATTGTTTCCAAATTAGGAAGCCAACAGCCAACAATGGTGCCACCTCATGCCCATGATAAGCACATTATTATACCAGGTCAAATAAACAAAAAATCCACCTTGCATGTGGAAATATTTTTATCCCAACCCAGACAACATTTGTCAAGGTATCTGTAGCCTTAGAGACAGCACAATAAGTAGCGATAGGGCCATTTGCAGTAAATTCATTCAAGTAGTTTAACAAAAGCAGGAAAATCATGTATAAAATAATCAGTCCACCATCAGCTAGCAGCAGAATGGATTAAAACCTTATGCAATCTTCACCGTTAACAACTTCATCATTAACCTCCTTTGCTTCTGTATGTCTCCTGCCTTCTGGTCTTCATCAACTCAGAATCCCAACACACAGACGGCGATAACTATTCTATGCTGTCTAGTAGGGCTTCGCAGTGATTACTGGACTTTGATTATTTGCACCCGCTATGCTATAAGAGATATTATTTACTATCTTGTCTTGACCAAGATTGTGTAAACTTCCACCAGAATATCTTCAGTTTCCTTGTTCCTATTTTGCTTTGCTTCAGATTGTCATATCACTGCTTGATTCCTGCATAACGTTTTGACCAGTCCAGAAATAATAGGATTACTTCAGAGCTTGTGTTTTTTCTGTCTGCTGTGATTTAGTCAATAAACTCTATATTGTTTATCACTACAACATAACTCGTAATTCCTGCGATTCCCTAACAACCAAGAAGAGTAAGCATAATCAATAATTTGCAAGTGATACCAAGTATGACAGCCTTCATCTTGTTACACAGTGGATCACAAAGCCATAAGAGCTTGTGCTTATGTTAACATTGGATGTGCATCTAATCTTCATCATTAATGCATTAAGTTTTAACAGCCGAGTTGAGGTCATCTGTCCATGCTTCCAAATTTCTATTTGATTCCATTTCTCCTGAACAGCAATACCTCAGCTCTAACAGGAGGATAACCAAAAGGTAATTCAGTCCCTAGAAAATGCTATTGTACCCACTATCCACTTAACTACAGATATGTGAACAAGAGTACTGGTCAAAGAAAATACTACATGAACATGACCGCATATTGGGTGGGTGTACCACCTGTAGCATCATCCTCCTCCTCCTCCTCATCTTTTCAGCATAGTAGTGCTAGCACACATTGTCAGGTCAGTCACAGACAAGCTACTCTGTGTGCCGCTGGCTTCAATAAAAAACATAACATTCTCAACCTGTTGGAAAAACTCATAAGTGTCTTAGCAATATGGTTCACCCCGCTAAGACTCCCAGCAGGATTCCTCATTGCTGAAAACATAGCGAACATTTTGGGTTAAACGCAATTAACTGTTTTAAGCGTATGTTGATTTTTTTTGCAATGTGCATACTCAGAAAACAATATATCAATAGTAGAGATGTTCACTGACCCCGTGTTTTTGGTTTTGGTTTTGGATCTGTATTTTTTAGAAAAATAGTCAAAATATGATAAAATCACATCATTTTGCAGACTGCAGTGACCTGGCTGGATGCTAAGCGACAGAGCAATGATACAAACACATGGCAGTTCATAGCACATCTAGGAAACATTGCCACACAGCAGTTGCAGAAAAGAAAACTGGCGCAAGATGGAATTGTCCTTGGGCCCTCCCACCCAGCCTTATGTGAGATATTGAAAGGGACATATACAGTATAACAAAGTAAACACTCCAGTGACAAGGAGTGCCACTTTTGTGACTGAAGTCCTTGGTTTGTTTGGGCCCCCACAAAACAAGCTACCAATAGCTTGTCTGCCTTAAGCCTAACAGTGCTGTCAATGAACTCTACATTATTAAACCATGTCTGCTCGTGCTGCATCTTTAATCTCCTTCTCCTCTCTGGATACCTCTCTGTCATCCCTGAAGAATTGCCAAACTTATGTAGACACAGGAATGGATATTACAACTGGAGTGGCATTAGATCTGCTTCAGACAGACTGTGACATGGAACATGTGGGCAGCATGGAATCTGTCATGTTAGAATACGGTGCATTAAATAGAGATTTAAACTAATTTATAGACGCAGTTGAGGAGACCGTACTTAAGTTAAAACGTGACCCACTGGATGAGATCCCGGATTTAAGAGAGCTTGTACACGAGAGATACACTGCGCTTCAGAAGAATAATAGAGAGGAGACCCTGAGGCAGTATGATAAATATGCCCAGCTTTAAGAACAGCTAAGAGACCTGAGAAAACAAATAGGTGTGTCACCGGCCCCTGCAGACAAAGATTTGGAAGATGAAGACGAGGAGAGCACCCAGAGCACTCCTATAATACAGTTGAAGATATTGAACCCAGTGACAAACAAAGTATGTGGTCACACATATGAGAGAGAAGCAATTGAAAGGATGATTGAAAACAAACTTCAGCACATGTAGGTAACATTGGCACATAGCGGTAGCTGAAAGGAAAAGTGGTGCAAAATGGAATTGTCCTTGTGACCCTCCCACCCACTTTTATAATGGATCTTAAAAAGGACATGCACACTTTAACAAACCAAGCACTTCAGCGGCAAGGAGTGCCACTTTTGTGGCTGAAGTGGTTGGTTTGTTTGGGCCCCCCACAAAACAAGATAACAATGGGCTTAAGGCAGCTAAGGTAACAGTGCTGTCAATGAATTCTACAGTGGCAAGATGTTGTTGTCATCATCTTCAGCCTCATCCTAACCCTCATCAGTGTGTACATCATCCTAACACATCATTAATTCAACCCTGCAGGAAACCACCATTACAGAAGTCTCTGTAACATAAATATCAAGAACAAAAAGGTAAAAAAAAGTTTTTACCTTTGTAAAGAAAAAACACATCTTTAATAAAGGTGAAAATTTACTGTAGAAACGCATAAGATTGCCAATATGTGATTTTACCCAAATATTAATAAGCATTCCAGCATCAGCTAGCTTCCTTCTCTCAGCTATTTCCCAGCACCTGCAATCATCATGCTCACCCTCATCAGTGTGTACATCATCATAATTTAATACTAATTAATCCTGGAATCAACTGTTACAGAATTCTCTGTACTTTGATCTAAAAGCCAGTAAAGGCCTTTCCCGTGGACTTTGTAGTTCATTTTATAGCTGTCACGATTTTTGGACAATTCTTTTAGACCAGATCAAATGTAAAAATGTTCTTCTAAATCATCTGCATCATCCTTGAGCCTCTTAGAAAAGCTTAGTTTTTTCCTAGCAGCAGTAGCCTGAGAAACTGAAGGGCGGGGACCCCGTTGTGTCAGGTACCACTTCAGCTGTCAACTTGCTTACCAGGAGCTCATTGCATCCTTTGTGATCTAGGACAGTGGGTAATGAAGAGAAAACATAGCTCTTAAACCTAGGATCAAGCATAGTTGCCAAAATGTAGTGATACGATTTCCAGAAAGTTAATAACTCTTTGATCCTGGCGAAGTGATTAAAGTACTTCACCTACAAGTCCGACATACTTAGCGTAATTTCTTTGTTTCATCTCCTCCTTCAATTTTTTAAGGAGCTTTTCCAAAAGTCTAATTAAGGGAATCACTTTGCTCAAGCTATCAGTGTCTGAACTCACTTCACAGGTGACTGCTTCAAATCGTTTCAGCACCTTGCACAACACGGAAAGTATTCTCCACTACGCTGGACAAAATACATTCCCCCTCCTTTCCCAATGTAATGGCTTATGAAGTAAGAGTGGATGGCTTTTCACTGTTCCTCCATCCTCACAAGCATGTAAAGTGTGGAATTGCACATTGTTACCACCTCTTGCTTCAGTTGGTGGCAGGGCAAAATTAATTGTTCTTGCAGCTGCTGCAATTTCCTGCATGATGTTGCAGAATGCCGAAAATGTCCCAAAATTTTTCAGGGACACAGATCGCATCTCCTGCACGTCCCTGTAATTTTTCAAAAAGCTCTGCACCACCAAGTTGATTGTGTGAACAAAACAGGGATTGTGATGGATTTCACCCACCTGTAATGTTAATGGGCTGTCACAGTCAGATAATCTTTAGTTTTCCCAGTTCCACTTGTCCACATATCTGTGGTTAAGTATACAGTGGGTATAATGGCATTTTGTAGCCCAATATTTACATTTTATGGAACCTTCTGGTAGAGGTGAGGAATTGCTTTTCTAGTAAAATGGTGTCGTGATGGAATTTGGTAACGGGGACACAGGACCCCTGTCTAAAAACAACTACATTTATTGTGGATATTGGACGCAGATCTAATACTAGCCTAGTTGCCATGGCACCTGTGATCCGCTTTGCAACTGAGTGACTACTTTCATACTTGCTTCCTCTTCCAAAGGATTGTTTAACAGTCAATTGTTGTAAACTACTAATAGTTTTCTTCTTGGTCTACTTCTGGGTTGAAGATCCACCCACAGCAGCAGCAACAGGGGGATAAACGCTCAAGAATACTTTAGAGTAATCCTGGATAGGGCAGAAATCATCTAGCCTTAGCAACTTGGATGCAGGACTAACTCCGATCACTAGTGAGGATATTGATGAGGAAGGTGTTGTCGATGTGGCTTTACAAACGCTGCAAATGGCTAGACAACTGTTGTCAGGACTGGGTAAAAATAATTGCACACATAGGAGGTGGATTTTTTGGTCTTATGCCAAGGCATGGCAATGGTCTTCTTCTTATCACTGGCAAGAACTGCTGTCACTGGTGCAGAACGTACACAAACAACATCATCCTCATCAACATCCTCATTAGCGTCGTCGTCAGCTACACATATATCCCTCTCATCCAGTTGCAAATACAAAGTGGTGTCCTACATTTGTGTATCACCGGATACACTAAGAGGCATACTGCTGACAACCTGTTTGAAAAATGATATGACTGTGACAGCCCACTGGGTTGGTGAATTGCCTCCAGCAGCAGGAACAGCAGCAACATGTACCCAAGAACGCCAGATTATTCTGAGGCAGGCAACTTTGTGTATCAGCGGCTTCACTAAGAGGCATACCGATGACAACCTGTTTGAAAAACTAAGGGATGTCATTGCAACATCACTTGTCTCGCTTGGACTCTCCTGATGATATGTCATTTGTGATAATGCCACCAATATTGTGAGAGAATTCCAGCTGGGGAATTCCATCACATTTCCTCTTTCACTCACACAATCAACTTTGTGGTACCGAGCTTTTTAAAAAATGACAGTGACATACAGGAGATGCTGTCTGTGTCCAGAAATTATTCTGTTAATTTTTGACATTCTGCAACAGCATGTAGAAGATTGCAGCTGCTGCAAGAAAAATCGAGCTGGAGAAATTGAAGGAGGAGATGAAACTATGCAAATCCGCTATGTAGGAATTGTAGATCAAGTAGTTTATTTGCTTCTCCAGGATCCGAGAGCTATCGACATCTTGAAATCGAATCACTAGATTTTAGCAACTGTGCATGATCCAAGGTTTAAGAGCTATGTCTTCTCTTTCTTTCCAGCTGACCTAGATCTCTAGAGATGTAATGAGCTGCTAGTCAGCACGCTGATATATCAAGTGGTACATGACGACTCATTCTCCCTCAGTTTCTTTGGCAACTGCTGCTAGTAAAAATCTTAGCTTTCCCAAGACCCCCAGTGGTGATGCAGATGAGTCAGCACAACATTTTGACATTTGGTTTGGTGTAAAGAATTGCCCAAAAATAGTGACAGCTCTGTCATAAAATGAACTACACATTCCACAGGGAAAGCCATCACCGGCAATTACATCAAAGTACACAGACTTCTGTGATGGTGAATTCCAGCGGGGATGAATTAATATTGTGTGAGGATGATGACAGTGTAGATTGCAGTTGCTGGGATCTAGCTGAGAGAAGGGAGCTAGCTAATGTCGGTATGCTTGTTAATATTTTGGGTAGAATGGCATGTTGGCAATTTTCTGTTTATCTACAGTAAACTTTCACCTTTATTAGAGAGTTTTTTTTTTAACAAGGTACAAGCTTTTTTTTTACATTTATGTTTCCCTGACTTAAAACCACTATGCACTTGAACATAGGCTTTAGCACATGATGTAGATGGATCAATATCATCATGACTGAGACTGGAGAGTGACAAGAACAATGTTACTAAAGACTGGAAATTGACAAGAATAATGTGACTGGAGATTGACAAGGACACTGCCACTCCTCCTGCTTCTGTATGAGCTATGGCACAGTAGACTATCACTGGAGATTTTTAAGAACACTGACAGCCCTATTATTACAATTTTTGTTCCGGCACTAAACACTGACAACTCTCCTATTTCTGGGTGAGCTATGGCACAGTTGAATGTGACTGAAGACTTTTAAGAACACTGAAAGCCCTATTATTTGAATTTCTGTTTCAGCATTAAACAATGACACCTCTCCTATTTCTGGGGGAGCTATGGCACACTAGAATGTGTCTGGAGACTTTTAAAAACACTGCCAGCCCTATTACTTCTATTTCAGCAATGACAATTAGCAATGGAGCAATGGCACGTAGACTGTAGACTGGCAAGAACACTGGTTCCTCTCCTGTTTCTGTGTGTAGTTCATTTAATGCTTTTGGGATCAGATGCAGACCTTGCAAACAGGCATAGATATGCCTGACAAGAGTTTGCAGCATCTTGTCAAGTCAACACAATTCACCATTGTGAAAATTACTATTATGACATCTGGTCAAAATTAAAAGAAATGCCCAAATATATTAACAGCTCTACCACGTTTAAATTGGGAACACCTTCAATTAGTAGAATGATGGAGGATTATTTTCATGATAATGTACAAATGAGCATCTCAGACAGTTCTTTGAATTTTGAGAAGAAAAAATATAATTCAAAGCCCCTTATACAAACTAGCTATTGTGTAAATAAGCTGCTCACCCTCCAGTGTGTACTCTGAAGCAGTGTTTACCACAGCCCGGATCATTCTGAGTGATCGTCATAGGTGGCTACTTCCTAAAAATGTAGCAAAACTGGTGTTCATCAAAATTAACTACAAATTCTATGAGGAATAATGTTGATGTCACCAATTACAAACTGAATCTCTAACACTGGATATCAGTGGGCATGAACTAATATTCTGTGATGATATTTACATCAGTGATGAGGATGATGATAAGGATGATGACATTTTTAAAATTGAGCATTATGACCACTGTTAACTTAAAGCACATTTGCAAATTGTTAAAATCCATATCTATTATACAATTCAACAAACAACAACCAAAATGTTTTTGCTGAATCATTCTGATATCACTGTAGAAATAGATTTTCTTAAGCATACCATTGTGATACCCGAAAACTGTGGGACACTAGGACCCTCTGGAGTAGGATGGAATCACAGGGTAATACAGGGGAGACACTAGGACCCTGGGAAAACCCTGTACTGAGAGGCTGGTTAAAAAGTTGCCACATTTGGAACAGACAAAAACTGTTGGGGAAGAAGCTACATGGGTGTGGAGAGGAGACAAGTTCTTGTTGGATGCTGCTGTGAGCAAAATGTGGGGCCAGTGCCACTGTTAAGGGTCAGACTGCTGCTGAGAGCTGAGGTGTGTTGCCAGCCAGAAAGCTGCAGGTACAAAAACATTCTTAGAGAGGCTACAGTAAGGCTGTCACTGAGGACAAGAGCTGACACCGGTGAGTCCGATTTGAGCTGGAAAACTCTCTACACAACAAGAAACAGGTCCGTTTAATTCATATGCCACTTTCGAGGAGTTGTGACTTAGATTTACAGAGACATTTGCTTAACAAGTGAAGCACATTACTCAACCTCCCAGTACCTACATGCAGCATAAAGCCAGTTATACTTGAATTACAGATTGAATCACTGGTGCCTACTCCCACAGTGACCCCCGGTGTCTGAAGCATCCTGTAACCCATCATAACCAGAATATACCAGCAAAAGAACAGCATCATTGCTGAATTTCTCCAGCAAGATGATATTAAAGCACAGTGTTAACAGCCCAACACAATACACTGCATTGTGTTATACCTGAGACAGTACTCTTCTGTTTTTGATTGTTGTACCGAAGTTACAAGACTGCCATTAACATTGTTCACAGGGGCACTCAACAAAAACTGATCCTCATTATTACAAGTGCCTCCTGTCTGTCCTGTTCTAACGTGTACATCTACATAAAGACTGGCCAGTGAAGACAAATATCTTAGTTTGCTCTGCTGTGGATGGAATTCTTTAAAGGGATTCGTTGACTGTGATTTGCTTGTGGTGTATTGTTTGAAATTAATGTTCGTTATGTTATTAGGGCCTAGAATTGTATTACTGTATTTTTAGACAGTTTACCTGACCTAGCATATTTCAGGGTTACAGTATTATGGCTGCAGTGCAGAATGCTGTTGGGCATCTGGTCACGTGACTGTTATCAGAAAAGAGTCAGAGTACTGTGAAGCATATTCATAACCAAATTGTTTACACTAAAGAAGTAGTAAAGAATAGGAATATTGTTATTGCTTAATCTGAAGTAAGGCTCGATCGTGTCTCCCATAACAATGGCCCAAGTTAAATGCACTATAAAGTATGGTAACTGACACCCCTATTGGCTCAGGCCAGTGAAAACTGTATTCATATTGTATTTGTTGCTAATAATTCTTTGTCCAGACAGATTCTTAGTGACGTTTTGTTTTCGCATAATAAATCTGACGTCACTTAACTTTTTGGTGTCCTATATGTATTGGGACCCAGAGGTTCTCATTTCCACTGCTATGCCATTACTAAAAGAGGGCATCCACGGACCAGGTACCATCCGCACAACAATCTACCATCCGCACAACAATCGAACACCCACCTTTAGGAGTGTCACACCATCCCCATGAAAGAAGACATGGCGATTGACCATTTTCCTAAGGCAAGAAGAGAGGCGATTGTACAGCACTGATACCTGAACCTGATGTTGAAATAATTTTTAGACTTTTAGGCACTATGGCTCCTAAGGGAGTAAACAAATTTGTAAATTTAGGGGTTTGTAAGTAATTGTAAGTAGGTTGTAATATTGATTCATTAAAAATCCTTTTGTCTTTTTTCTAATAACACAGAAGTGGCTAAAATATTTTCTTCTTTTTTACAGCTATATTAACATTTGCATATCTTCTTCTACTATGTTTTGCTTGCAATTTTTGCCCTACTGGTTTAATATCTATGTTTACATTAAGAGTACCGTTTATTAATAACTCTTTTTACTTTTGATGGATTGATTAGTTGGGAATTTAATGTAAAAATAAATGCATGTTTTCACTGATATATTTTATATAGCTTTACATTTCACATAACACATATAATGCTATATACATCATGTATTATTCATGGAAGGAATCATTTTAATATTGAATCTTGCATCATTGACAGCCTTTATATATTCTTAGGTTGCAAGTTTACCAAAGATCAATACTTGGGGATAGATTTACTAAACTGCGTGTTTGAAAAAGTAGAGATGTTGCCTATAGCAACCAATCAAATTCTAGCTGTCATTTATGTAATGCACTTGAATGTTATTGGTTGCTATAGGCAAAATCTCCACGTTTTCAAACCCGCAGTTTAGTAAATAAACCCCTTGGTCTCCTTCCATGACCAATTCTCCCCTCTTTACAAACCTGGCTTGATATGCTTCTCACATCAACAGTCAGTGCCGTAACTAGACATTTTGGTGCCCTGGGCGAGACTGGGCATCGGCGCCCCCCATCTAAGTGGGAGTGGCATTTGACAAGTGGGTGTGGCCAACCTAATGTGGGTGTGGCTAGCACTTTACTGAAAGAATTTGTATATTATAATATATATATATATATATATATATATATATATATATGGTAATAATTGGTAGATGTTTTTCTATAAATAACGTGGTTTACTAGAGTCCCACTTTCCAACTGGGCGGGGGTGATGGAGGCCAGGTGGCTGCCATTGGGAGCTGTCTGTCACTGGCTCTTGTAATGGGACGGGGGTTGGGGGTGCAGCTATGAGACCCCCTCATACAATAACTCTGGACAGCTGTGAGGGGCAGCTAGGATTCTTCTCATACCGGCCAGCCAGCTCCTGTGACAGCTCAGCAACACCTGGGGACAGCCAGTAACAGCCCTGTAGGGCTAGAGGGGGACACTATCTCACTTCAAGGATTAGCCCAAGGGGGCATAGCGCTTGTATTAGACCAATTGACTAATATCTCTGACGGTATTGACATGTGTTTGCCTCTGGCTGTTTGTCTGGAGTCTGCTCTATATTATATCTTCCATAATGTCCCAATTATCAGTCACACCAGGGTTCTCTTACATGTTTAAAACTTATGTCCTGATTACAGTATTCTGCAATTAGAAAGTGAGTAGGAAGAAGGGGACAGATCTTTATGTTCAGGGTGAAATAGGTAATTTTTATAGATTGTAACTACACAGGACAAACACTATGACCAGGGTCCCTCCAAATACTACATACTTAACAAAGCAAAATGTACACTAAAATGTAATAAACCTAACTCTTGTTTTCAGCCCTGTAGGGCTAGAGGGGGACACTATCTCACTTCAAGGATTAGCCCAAGGGGGCGCAGCCGCCCGATACGTGCCTTCGTGCCCAGAGGAATCGCCGCTCTAATTCAGCTCTCCTACAAGCAACAATCCATTCCCGGCAATGCAGTGGAACGCATGTGCGTTCCAACAACAGGAAGTTCGGCATTTGGAACGCAAATGCGTTCCAAATGCCGAACTTCCTGCTTTCACATGCGTTCCACTGCATTGCCGGGAATGGATTGATGCTTGTAGGAGAGCTGAATTAGAGCGGCTATTCCTCTGGGCATGAAGGCACGTATCGGGCGGCTGCGCCTCCTTGGGCTTGCGCCCGGGGCGGTCGCACCGCCCGCACCGCCGTCGTTACGGCTCTGTCAACAGTGGCTGTTTGGCAATAACATTGTGGGTTGATTTCGGTGATTCTGCCCACATGCATTGCCAGTGATGATTTGCAAAATGAGAGCTTCCTCATATGTTGCAGTATTTTGGGGATAGGATTATTAGGCATAGGGCTATTAGGTCCAACTGCAAAGGTTGAACTTTAGAGGAAAGGTGTCTTGGCTACTCCTAGTGGTGTTTAAACCTCAACTTTAGTGTATTCATATAGGTATGTTTTAGTTATGTTTTCTTGATAAAACTAGAATACAATAACAAAACGTTTTTCTACATAAATAGACATATTTGCTACTTTTTCAGCATTAAAAGTTCTAAGTATGTTGTGCTTTTGATTTGCCTATATCAAACTCCTATTGTAATTTTCTTTCACATGTAATCCAGACTGCTGTCATCTGCCGTAGTTACTGCGAATTTTGTTATATATATATATTTTTTATTTTCTTATTTTCAACAACACAACTTATTACTATTCATTGAAGAATTTGCTAATGGGGCTGCTTTTTTGTATTTAAACTAAAGAGAGACAATTTTCCATCCCAAAGTGACATGTTTTGCAAGCTTTCTACAAATTTATTAAACCTACAATATAGGACCTTATTTTTCAGAACATGACACATGATATAACTGCATGAAAGTACACATGTCACTTTCCAGTGCTGTTACCTCAGTGGGAAGCCTATTACATTATTGTGTGGGAATACTATAGGTTTTATATGGCTTTCTTTGTAATACCAGGAAAGCACAATCTATTCTCTCAAAGCTGCAGTATTTAGATAAGATTTATTTTTATGCAAATATGGTTATTTTCTCCCCAGCATAGCTAACCCACTTCAGATATTTTAATGCTTTGCTTTGATATCTAGGGGTTACAGTATACTACTTTCTATTCACCACAAGTAATTCAAAGTTACTTTTCTATAGTTACTGCCAACTAAAAGCCTTTTGAAATGTACCTTTATTACAGAATATATCCTTGCTTGTGAACCTCTTACAGCATTCTCAGAGGGATAGGAATATGTTAAAGAATAGGACAAAGATCTCAGAATACAGGGAACTATAGCTACACTGTCTCATTTGTCTTCTTGTTTAGAGAGAAGGAAACACATCTTAAGCCTATTTTCGTAATTAACTAATTTATTGTGTACACTGAATTAGCTTACTAAATTATACTGGAATATGTGTGAGACCAAAGCTAGCTCATTTTATCTGACTGCAAAAACAGCAATATCAAACTCACTTTATGTATTTTTGGGAAATTCATACATTTCTTCTTAGCTCTACCCTGACTAAAATGTTCACCAGAACTATACTTTAGTAGATTAGATCAAAACAAGTAATTACTATTGAAATCCGAACTCGAGGTACCTTGAAACAGGGTTTAGGGTGAATAAAGATTATGCTAAATATATTAATAAATTTGTGTACTTAGGAAGCATCTTTACATAGGACGGGGAAGCAAAATAAAGATGTTAAATAAAGAAAATTAATTCTGCACAGCTTTATCTACTATGTAAGTCTATGTTAAAGGCCCAATAAATCTTAACTGTAATGAGGTTTATATCAAACAACTATCAATAACATCTAGAAACATATATGGAAACATTAGCTTCTGTCCATCTGCACAACAAATAAAGTGTTACACATCTCAGGCTCTGCTAGTAGTTCATGTATAGCAATTATATTTTTTGATTAGTGGTCTTTAGTGAATTTTTAACAAAAATAAAAAAACTAGTACTTCTAGATGGAGAAACAATCAATATGTTAACAACATAGTACACTTTTTTTTTTAGCAAATAAATGTTTTATATATAGTTAGGGATACAATGGGACCATTATTATTTTACTTGAGAGGCCTTACGCCGAATGCACTTAAACACGAGTGCCAATTACTTCCACATTCGGTGTTAAGTTTCACTGCAGCTTCCAGCCAATAGGACCCGCTGGGAGGGTCCCAGGTGCCTTTATAAATTCTCCTCCCTGTAGTTGCTGAGCCTCTTTTTTTGCTGCAAGAAAGCTGTGGAAGACACTGGGGGCTAGATTTACTAAGCTGGGTTTGAAAAAGTGGGGATGTTGCCTATAGCAACCAATCAGATTTTAGCTATCATTTTGTAGAAGGTACTAAATAAATGAAAGCTAGAATCTGATTGGTTGCTATAGGCAACATCCCCACTTTTTCAAACCCGCAGCTTAGTAAATCTAGCCCTGGGTCTGATTCATTAAGGAAAGTAAAGAAAAAAAAAAGGAGTAACTTTGCACCTTGGCAAAACCATGTTTCATTGGGGAGGTATATTTAAAATGTGGGAATAGATCTATATTTGGCATAGGTCATGTCCTAGATCAACTTTAAATTACAGTTTACAAATAAAGCAAATTTGCGCGCTACATGACGAAACAGCCAGTATTTAACTTATGTGCAAAATAATTATTAATTTGCACCCCTTGCTTTGTAACATGGTTTGTCCAGGAGAAAACATATTCCTTTTTTTGCCTTACTTTCCATAATGAATCAGGCCCTCTGACTCCTGGATAAACCCTGTTAGAATGCAATGGGTGCAAATTATTTGATTATTTTGCACATAAGTTAAATATTGTCTATTTTTTCATATAGCACATAAATACTTGATAGCTTTATTTTTACAATGAAATTTAAAGGTGATCTAGGTCATGTCCTTCTGCAACTATAAATCCTTCATCATATTTTTACATTTGCATTCCCCTCCAATACAACATGGTTTTGCCAAGGTGCAAAGTTACTCCTTTTTTTGTTTTGCTCTTCTTAATGACTCAGGCCTTCTGTGTTGGGGCTCAATATACTTTCTTCTTATTCTAACCTCAGGGCTCTATATATTTCTTTGATACTCTTCTACACCTTTACCTTTCACTTCCTCTTTTGCTTTATATATGTCTCCTTTTTTTTTCTTCCCTGCTTTGTTTTTTTCTCTTCCCTCTTTTTCTTTTTTCCTACCCCACTTCTCACTCCCTACCCCCAGCTCATTCACCCTTTCCCCTTCTTTTGCCTCTTATATCCCCTCTTTGCCCCCCCATGTCACGTCCACAGTAGAGCTCATTTTTTACAATGGCTCGCGTGCCCCCCCGAGAGCCGTTCTTCCCCGCAATGACTCCCCTGCCCACAACTGTGGCGGCTTTCCGGGTGGCAGCACATGTGTTGGCAACCAGAGAGTGACCGCAGCCTCTGCTCCATCCGTCCTAGCCCTCAAACTCCATAGGAGCTCTGGGCAATGCGGCTGCACATAAGGCATGGTGGTTCATGACCAACCACCGGCCATTGTGCTTGGGCAACAGTTGCTTGCTGCGGAGTGGCCAGCAATGCTGCCTTGCACCTGAGAAGCCTCGCCTCCTGCTGGCTGGTGACAGGAAGGGTGGATTGCTTCTTCCAACAGGTGTCTGTTCTACCATCAGTCAGCTTCCTAGACATACTACACATATATAGGGGCCTGCAGGGACTCTATATATCATGCTCTTTGGAGACAATTCACACCAACCATTGACACCACCCCCTACGCATGCTTGGGACCTGTCCCTGAAACATAAAGGGTTGCAGTAGGGCACACCCTTCATCCCTTTCATGGCAGCTGCCAAAACCCCTTCAGCCCACATTTTTGTTTATGGTTCCCCCACCCCTGGTGTGGTCTACATGCCCAAACTTCTCAGTATCGTCACCCCCCAATGCCCCTTTTGACCTTGTCCCCCCACACCTACTCAGCCCTGTCTCAATGTCTCTTTTCCCAGGATTCTCAGGTTTCGCCATTGTCCTGCCCTCATGCTACAGTTTCCGCCATGCCCCTGCTCCCATATTGGCCTTCCATTGTACCTCTTTGTACCAGTTCCCCAGGTGGTTCCTTTAAGGCCCCCGTCTGTCACCCCCACCCCCCTGTAACCTCCCGACCTTTTTTGCACTCACAACCGTCCCAATCTTCACTCTGAGCCACACTTGCTAGTCTTGTTTCAGCTGTGCCCTCTTCCACTTAGAATGTAAGCTCTCTAATGGGCAGGGTCCTCGATACCTTTGCTGCTGCTAGATATAGATGTGGTGTCAGCGAGGACACATTCAAGTCTTTCCCTAACTGGTTTCTACACTTTTGCTGCCTCCTATCTAGGCCTGCCATCCTCATTAATGTCTGGCGCTACATCCACATGACAACAGATATGTTTATCAATGGTTGAGTCTCTAGTTGGCATACATAGATGAGCGTTTTAGACGCTAAGTCAGTGGACAATCCATTATCCCATTCGGTTTCAAGGAAGTAGATATTTGGATGGAAATGGTACACATGGGAAGTACCTCTGAGCCAATGGGTGGGGGCATGAGGGTACATGCCAAGGTGAAGCATGGCACTGCCCTACAAATCAATGTTTCTCATTTAACAGTGGTACATGCACCCGAAGTGCAGCTTGTAGGTTTCTTCACGCCTGCTCTTATTGCCATGGCCCAGACTCCGCTAGGGATTGTTTCAGGCAAGCAGTCAGGTCCGGTAGAGGTCGAGGTGCACCAGTTGCCCGTCCTTAAGGCCCATTCCTCAATCTGTCTGTGGGAGCAGTCTAGATGGAAAAGTTTGTATGCAAGTTATTGTGGGTCGCATGGTTGGCCCTTTCCCCTCCCCACATGCTGGATGTAGTTATATTCCCGGTTGGTATGATCCCTAAAAAGACGGCTGGTAAATTTAAGTTGATATAGCATTTGTTGCATTGGTTCAGTTAACTACTCCATATATCCAAATTACAGCTTGGTCACTTACCAGTAATTCGAGGCTGCCCTGGCTTTGGGTAGGTCTTTTGGGGAAGAGGCCCTCTAGCCAAGCTGGACATTGAGTCCGCCTTTAGCCTCTTGCATTTGCATCCAGATTTCTTCCGGTTCATGGGTTTCCGTTTGCCAGATGGTTATTATGTAGATAGGTACCCCCCTATGGGTTGCTCGGTTTCTTCTATGCATTTTGAGAAGTTTAGCTCCTTCCTGCATTGGCGCATAAAAACAGTAACGGGTCATACGGGTATCGCACATTACCTAGACAATCTTTTCATAAGGTGCTTCCACTGATTGGCTGCAGGTCACTGCCCTCTTCGAAGTAACATGGCTCTTGGAATTTTTTGTGTAAGGTGTTATGTTCGTCTAGTGGCTATCAATAAAAATTGTCTGCTGAGATTAATGTGGTTCCAATGCACAAAGAGATTTAATAGCATGATGCAACAAATAACAATTGAATAAAATAAACTACAGCCGATACATACGCAAGCGTTCTGAATCCAGCATACGGTCACTTAATCCTGAAGTCCGTGGTCAAAGTGGACTGTGTGATGGTCTCAGTGCCTGGATTATATACAGCTTGTGGTACATAAAAAACAGTCGCAGATCAACATCCCTTGATCTGCTTTGTGTGGTCACGTCATTGTGTGTCCAGAAGGGGTGTAGTTCCTCTGACACCAGATTATGCACCGGCCAATCATAAAAGATTATATCCTGGGAACAGTGGTTAGTACCTGTTGCCATACACTGTTCGGATACTGCTATTAGTTCTAGCTAACTTGAAATTTGCCTTTACCACCAAAAACTGTGACCTTTTTTGCCAAAAACTTTACTGTTTTCAGGCTTTTATTTAGCTACTAACAGTGATAAGCATATGAAAAAATGTTTTAGTGCAATGAAAAAGAGGCATCAACAGTATGCAGTTTATCTCCAATAAAGACCACTGGAGAAGGATGAACCATTTAGAAATTATAAGCAATACGTTCAGTAAATAAAACAGGGCAAAAAAGAATTTCCAAACAATCAGGAAGAAAGGGAGTGAAGAGGAAGAATCTAGACATTTGTGGCCCCATAACATTCTATTTTTAATAGAAAACACATAAATACATAGGGCATTGACAGTGAAACTGCCCCTCCTACTTTGGACCCTGTAGTAGCTGCAGTCCTGCTACTTTGGTAGTTACAACTTTGAGCATTATCCAATAGCATAATCTGGCTTGAAATGTAAATCACCAACCAATAGCAGGCTCAGATGGCAGTTTTTTTAAAAAAAGAGTCAAAAGAATACAAGAAAAAGAAAAGGTATGTCTAAAGCATAAATTCAATGGTGTTCTATTCCTTTTTATGCAATATGTTTCAATAAATTTGAAAAACCTTTGTAACCTAGAAAAATAAGACTGACTTTGTAATATATAATACAATAACTTTTAATTTTAAAATCAGAATAGACTTTATTATCCAGTAAAGAAATGTCAAGTAGAAATACCAAATCAATACACAGATTCTTGCATTCGTTTATAACTGAATTTATGTTAAAAACCTTTACAATTGGAACAAATGTGAGTAGATAACTACTGTACCTAATGTGATCTTTTTTTCTGTAACAAAGTGCATATGTTTGCCATTATTTCTAAGGTAGAGTTCAAAGCAGGTTAAGAACAATACATATTTATTTGCTGAGAATGTTGTACTTTGTAAGCTTTCAGAACTGCTGTTCCTGAAGGAAAGATGCTTAATAAATGAATACAACAAATAAATGTTGTATATATTTTTTATTAATAAATAAATATAATTGACAAATAACACGCTTGCAACATATGTGGGAGTAATGCAGTAATTTACAGATGTCTTTTAAAACTACACATTTTGCAGGTTTTTTCTTGATTTATTGGAGACTTAACCTGAAAAGAAGAAAAAATTAAACTATGCCTATGCAAGGAGGATTACTCTGATCATAAAACAATATTCTAAATAAATAAAACAATGAAGGCTATTAACTAACACTACTCAGATATGTCAAATTGCACTAAAACTACAACAATCAATTATCTTCTATTTCTCGTTAGTTAGGCAATAAATCAAATTTCTAATTTCTTGATATGGATTTAGTCCACATTTGCACCTTTGAGCAATTTTAGTAAATCATATTTACAAACTGTATAATTAGCAATCTCCCAATAACTTTATGTTTGGTCAAAACTATAACATGTTTTAAGCTAACATGCATGAAATGTATGAAGCAGCTGCCACTTCAGTGATATTCCCAGGTTTCTTATATAAATGTTCCTATCTCTAATTTAACCAGTTTCTTCTGACTGAAGCTGTTTTTTTCTTTTTTACTTTGTCAGGGAAGAAAGAAGAAGAAGAAAGAAAAAGAAGAAGCAGAAGAAGAAGAAGCCAGAGACTAATTTCTTAAGCATGCTCAGTGTGCTCTCTGTGTGCACCACTCCCCAGCTGCTTTGGAATCTCCCTAATTGCTGACCCTAATATATGAGACCTTTGCTGATCAACTTTGGGGATTCATTAATTGCCTTGTGTTTACGAGGCATACGATTGATGGCTAGACATTTATAAGATCGATAACACTAGGTGGTCTGTGTTATAGTTGACTGTATTATTAGGTCAACAATTTACAGTTAGAATTAATCATGAGATTGATATTAATTAGGTTGACAGAGTCATAAGGTTTACAGTATTAGAATATACAAACAATTAATGTTGACATATGAGAAGTCGACAAAGGCAGTTGTTCGACAATTTCACCAGGTTGACAAAGAGCAAACCTAAAATAGAAAGTACTTCAAGTCAACGTACTGAAATTGTCAACAAAAATAAATGTCAACAATCCTATTAATCAATATGTAATGTATACATATAATCCCTAAGAAACACTTTCTCTATGTGAAGATGATAGTGCATAAGCAGTAAGTATGCATTATCATCTTCACATAGTGCATACGCAATGAGTTCAATAAGTTCCCCAGATCATCAAGCCTCAAACAGAAAGTTCTTTAAGTCAACATACTGATATTGTTGACAAAAATAAATGTCAACATGTAATGCATACATACAAGCCCTATAAAACACTTTCTTTATGTGAAGATAATAGCGTATGCCAAGTGAACATTTTTGGCAATGACATATGTCAGTTATGGCAATGTCTTCAAATCAAATGCTTTGTTTAGGGAGAGGAGAAAGATTTGACAACATTTTGGTGCTTCATACGATCAGAAATAAAAAGGCTTTCGGACACCTTATTGTTGCTTCTTCATATTTTTCTGGATCAATCAGGAACTGTCATTGAACCAATCTGCTTTTTTTTTAAAAGCAAACTTTCTCTCTACTGTAGTTTAAAACGTACTTTCGTCTTCCATGTACACTAATTTGTTAGCTTTACACTACTAGAAATACTACATTACAAAACACAAGACATATCACATCATATTATTACATATTTTCTTACGTTTCTTACATAGTTTAAACAGTTTTAAGTTCACAAAATCCATTTTTTTACATTACTTACAGCACAACATACAGCATGTCTAGGAAGGAGCGTAGGGATGCTCTTTTTTAACAGGAATAGTCATTTGAAGATTCACAAATTCAACACAAAAAAGAAGAGGATTCAACACTTGTAACCCAAAATATTGTACCACCACTAATGACTGAGCCACCTGAGGATGATGTTGAAGATGATGAAGATGATGATCCTGCAGAGGTTAGCAAATAGAAAAGTGATAAGAATCTCTTTATTGTGGGGGCACTCCAACCATTCATACATATGATATAATATTAAGATATTTTTTTATTGTTGATTGGTTAAATTTAGCTTAGCACCTTCACCATTATTGTGACAAAATCTATTAAAAATATAGAAGAAGAAGGAAAAAGAAATTTGATTTAAAATGGGGATATGTCTTTATTAGCCCCAACATAGAAGTTCCTGAGGTAGTAATAATCCTATGAAATGTTGCAGCAATTCACAATATAGGGTTACGTTTCTTATTTGTCTTTATCAAATAGTCACCTTTTTTTATTATATACTAGATATATATCATATATTATGAAAAGATATAAGATAAGAAACTAATGTTTAATCCATATTAGTATTGATTCCTCATCTATTAATCTATTGTTGGTGAGGCAACAATAGATTAATAGAAGAAGACATTCCATAGGATTATTACTACCTCGGAAACTTCTATGTAGGGGCTAATAAAAAGACATATCAAGTGACAAAATAATAATAATAAGAAGAAGAAACTTAGATAAACAGTCAGCGAGAGACCCAGCAGAAGATTGCAGATGGTTATGTCACTTATCAAGCCCAGATATGTCACTGTCCTGATTAAGCTTTAATTTCATATTGTGTAAACTGTTTCTCATCCCTTCAGGAATTGATGCCAAATCAAGCTGCAATTATCCCTCACCAAGAAAGAAGACTCTCTTCAAATGCCCTTATATGATCCCCATAGATTGGAAGAGAAGACAATGGCACTTCACCTATCCAGCTCAGATATGTCACTATCCCCTATGTGCAATCTAACCTGTCTGAGGTTTAGTTGAGAATGTTACAACTGTTTCTCATTCTATCAGAAGCTATTTACAAGTCAAGCCACAAGTAACCCTGATCATGAAAGAAGATTCTCTCATCAGATGCCCTTATGTAGTCCCCCATGGATTGGAATAGAAGTGCCAATGTTAGTGTTACGTCAAATATCATTTATATGTCATATATAATGGCAATTTTAGTGTGATGTCTTCACTTGCTGATTTCAGCAGTCCCCTAATTATACATTTAAACTGTAATTCTTCACATCTCTGTCTATGAGTGATAATAGCAAAAGAAAACAAAAGGTCAAGTGTCTCATTCAAAGAATAAGTGATTTATATCTTTAAAATGTTGTTTATTCAGTGATTAATCCTTACAGCATACACGCTATGTCATACACCACTCATTCAAATTTTATGTCAGATATCATAACTTACAATTTCATAATGACATATGATGTAGTCTGTTACTGTAGTAATTACAGACAGAGGCCGCTATTGTACTATAAGATGGCCCTTATGCTGCATTACACAGTAAACTACTTGTCTTTGTAGTATAATTATACAATACATATATATAGTATCCTAATTTAAATGACATAATATTTGAATTACCTTTTTTATTTTTTCAGATTAAAAACTAAATGAAGAGAACAATGAAGAAAGAAGGGACACTCACTGGAATTTATGGAGGTGGTGGAGTGATCGGAAAGTGGTCATGATTTCCACACACAAAAAGTAAGCATATATTAATGTCTTTTTAAATATATTAATATAGCATATACTTTAGCAAAGGCATAGCTACCATAGACAAAGCCTAGACTCTTATGAGGGGCGTTGCATTAAAAACTTATTTACTACTTTTAACATCTAAAAACTTGTCACCAGCTTCATCCGAGTTATGTCTAATAAATAACGAGACTGATTAAATAACTCACCTTTATTTATTAGTATTACAAATTTAATGTTTTTCCCCTTCAATATACTCCCCATTTGCACTAATACATCGCTGTAGTCTTGTTTTCCACTGGTCGAAGGAATGGAGCAAATCAATTTTTGTCACTTGTTTCAAGGTATCGGCCGTTATCTTCTTTACAGCATCAACTAACTCAAAATGTGTCCCTTTAAGCACTGATTTAAGTTTTGGGAAAAGATAAAAATCGCAAGATGCTAAATCAGGCGAATATGAAGGATGTCCAAGTGTACTAATGTGTTTGTCGGTCAAAAACTGCTTCACAGAAAGTGCTGTGTGAGCAGGCGCATTGCCCTGGTGAAGAAAGAAACAATTTTTCCACAGTTGCGGCCATTTCTTTCTGACTCTTTCACTCACCTTTTGCAAAACTTTGTTATAATAATGCTGATTAATTGTTGTGCCTTCTGGAACCCATTCTTCCAAAATTACACCCTTGATATCGAAAAAAACAATGAGCATTGCTTTGAATTTTGACTTGCTTTGATGAGCTTTTTTCATTGTTGGTGATGACTGTGTTTTCCAGTGCATTGACTGTCTTTTGGTTTCAGGATCATACTGGAAGATCTAGGTCTCATCACAAGTGATTACTTTATGAAACAGGTTTGGATCTGTGTCAAGTTGCTGTAGAATGTCAACACGGCATTCCTTGCGACGTTCTTTTTGCTCTGGTGTGAGAACCCTTGGAACCATCTTCAAACAAACTTTCGTCATGTTAACATCCTCACGCAAAATTTTCCATACGGTGTCTTTGTCAGTGTTCACGGATTCAGCTATTATTCGAACACTGTGTCGACTGCCTTTTCGAACAACCTGACTGATTTTTTCTACATTTTCTTCGGTTCTTGAAGTGCAAGGTCGTCCAGGGCGTTCATCATCTTCGACATTCTCACATCCCTCGCTAAATCTTTTGTGCCACTCAAACACATGCGCACGAGACAGGCAGTCATTCCCATAGGCTGTAGTAAGCATATGAAAACATGGGCAGCACGGTGGTGAAGTGGTTAGCACTTCTGCCTCACAGCGCTGGGGTCATGAGTTCAATTCCCGACCATGGCCTTATCTTGTGGAGTTTCTATGTTCTCCCTGTGTTTGCGTGGGTTTCCTCCGGGTGCTCCGGTTACCTCCCACACTCCAAAAACATATTGGTAGGTTAATTGGCAGCTATCAAAATTGACCCAAGTCTCTCTCTCCCTCTGTGTGTGTGTGTGTTAGGGAATTTAGACTGTAAGCTCTAATAGGGCAGGGATTGATGTGAGTGACTTCTCTGTACAGCGCTGCGGAATCAGTGGCACTATATAAATAAATGGTGATGATGATGGTGATGATTCTGTTGGTGTTTTGTGCAAATTGACACTTTCTTCAACTTTTAAACGTAGCATTTTTTCATTACTCTACTGATAACATAACCAAACTGTAACAGTACTGTAACGTGAAAGTAATATAATATGGAGTACTTGCCTTACTCTAGATCAGCACTGGCTGGTCGGTGGTGCGGAGTCTAATGAACCCCCTGGTGTACACCAAGAACCTGTCACGGGCACTAGGAGTCTTTACCCAGGGATCACCAGGTGATAAGCTTACCAGAGCAGTATAGGTGGTAATATGGTACTCTGGTAGCGGGATGATCACGGAACAGGAGACAGCAGCTGATAGAGATGCTCGGGAAAGTCTATGACTAGCAGCACTGGTAATATATATGTAGTAATACACGAGGAACTGAATGGACAAAGGACACGTGAGGGTAGTCAGTGGTCTGCGGTAGCAAGTTGTACCACTGCTATAGAGAGGAGGAATGTCCAACAGAAACGAGGAGGTGATGAGAGTCAGCAGTCTGCGTTTAGCAAGTTGTACCGCTGTCTGGGTGAAGGAATGGGATCCAGGTGAAGGTATCCGAGAAGTCAGTGGTCTGCGTTAGCAAGTTGTACCACTGCTATGTGAGAGGACACTGGAACAGGTGACACTGGAAACAGGAATCAGTGGTCTGCCTCTAGCAAGTTGTACCACTGAATATATATGTGAGGAGGAGCACGGGGAGAGACTGCAATACAGAGGATACACGGGCACCTTGAACTTGATCCACAATGACATGCACAATATAGTAATGACTGAACAGCACTGCAATAATACAAAGTCATAGAAACTATCCGGGCAAAAGATAACACAGTCAATGATGGCAAAAGTCTCAGTGGATAGTAAGCTCCAGAGGAGAACAACTCCAGCAAGATATGCAATACACCAGCACAGTCAATGAGAAGTATGCATACCGTGGTTCAGGAGCAGGCTGTCAGACAGGAGTGCAGAGATACCTGAACGGCTGGAGGCCGGCAGGATGCGAAGTCCCTGGAGGGTGAAGCGGTAATCAAGTAGGTGCAGCGCACAGGTAGGTAGACCAGCAGGGGCACAAATACTCAGGAAGCAGTAGTATGTAGAACTGGACTCCTGGAGGACCCTGAAGAGTAGCGATGATCTAGACGAGATGAAAGCAGTGAGGCGCAGATCCGATGCAGACTGGCGAGTAGAGGCCAGCAGGAACACTGAGAAGCACGGAGAGCGGATCAGCAGCTGCAGACACGAGTAGAACTGAGGAGTAGCAGCCAGCAGGACTCTGCAGGTACACGGAGGTAGCGGATAGCAACCAGCAGGTGCAGCCACGATGAAACACGGGAGAGTAGAGCTGAGCTGGAACTGTTGAGCACGGAGAGCAGCAGATAGGAATCAGTTGTAGCAGTCTCGAGGAAACACGGGAGAGTTGAGATAAGCTGAAGACTGTAGCGCACGGTGGCAGCAGATAGGAATCAGCCAAACAGTCACGATGAAACATAGGAGAGTTGAAGGTCTGAGGACTGTAGTGCAAGGAGGCAGCGGATAGGAATCAGCAACAGTCACGAGGAAACACAGCAGAGTTGAAGTGGTCTGAAGACTGTAGTGCACGGAGGCAGCGGATAGGAATCAGCTAACAGTCACGATGAAACACAGCAGAGTTGAAGTGGTCTGAAGACTGTAGTGCATGGAGGCAGCGGATAGGAATCAGCTAACAGTCACGATGAAACTCAGGTGAGTTGAAGTGGTCTGAAGACTGTAGTGCACGGAGGCAGCGGATAGAAATCAGCTAACAGTCACGATGAAACACAGGAGAGTTGAAGTGGTCTGGAAACCACAGGAGTAGAAGTGGTCTGGAAACCACAGGAATCAGCAGCGCTGAATACACGAGGAAACACAGGAACACCTTCAGAGGCTCATGGGGAATGAGACTCCAAGATCAGGCAACGAGGTATGGACAGCAGGTGCTTTAAATAGGGAGTGTTGCCTGATCAGCCAATTAAGTTAAAGGAACAGGTACTGAAGGTTTTGAAAGGGCTGCGCATGCGCAGACCCTCAGTATGGTGGACGGCCACGGTTCCTATACACACGGGAAGAAGCACTCACAGTCTGGTGAGTGACAGTACCCCCCCTTTTAAAGGTGGGCACAGAACGCCTGGAACCGGGCTTGTCCGTATTTTTGGAATAAAACTTCTTAAGAAGAGCTGGGGCGTTGAGATCTTCAGCTTTGATCCATGAACGCTCCTCAGGACCAAAGCCCTTCCAATGAACGAGGAAACGGAGAACTCCTCGCGAAATTTTTGCGTCCAATACATGAGTAATCTCGAAATCTTCCTCCTGATGAACTTGAACTGGCTGAGGTGCTGAAGGAGGAGCCGAGAAACGGTTGATGATGAGAGGTTTGAGCAAGGACACATGGAAGGCATTGGAAATACGAAGGTTCTTAGGAAGTAGAAGTTTGAAACAAACTGGATTTATCACTTGAATGATCCTATATGGACCAATAAAACGGGGAGCGAATTTCATAGATGGGACCTTCAAACGAATATTTTTGGTAGATAACCAGACACGATCTCCAATTTTCAGTGGTGGAATAGCCCGCCTCTTCTTATCTGCGAAAGACTTATATTTGGCAGATGTCTTCTTTAAACAGGTTTTGACCTGAGACCAAATATTTTTGAAGGTCTGACAAACAGTCTCTACAGCAGGAACTTGGGTGGGAGGGAGGGCAGGAAATTCCGGAAAAGACGGATGGTGACTGTAAACCACAAAGAATGGAGTTTTGGACGATGACTCATGGTACATGTTGTTATGAGCGAATTCAGCCCAAGGAAGCAATTCTACCCAGTTGTCTTGATTGGCTGATGAGAACATCCTTATAAAGGTCTCGAGATCTTGATTGACCCGTTCAGTTTGTCCGTTTGATTGCGGATGGTAAGAAGATGAGAGTGCTAATCGTATGCCCAAGGTTTTACAAAGGGCCCGCCAGAATCTGGAAACGAATTGTACTCCTCTATCTGACACAATCTCAGACGGACATCCATGAATACGAAAGATTTCCTTCACGAAATGTTCAGCCAGAGTAGACGAGGAAGGCAAACCAGACAAAGGGACAAAATGAGCCATCTTCGAAAATCTGTCTACCACTACCCAAATAGTATTACAATTTTTACTAGATGGCAGATCAGTAACAAAGTCCATACTAATATGGGTCCAGGGCTTGGACGGAATGGGTAGTGGTTGCAGCAACCCCGCTGGAGTTCTGCGGGAGGATTTAAACTGAGAACACAATTCACAAGAAGCAACAAACTCTTTGACGTCTCTCCTCATCGAGGGCCACCAGTAACTTCGAGAGAGAATCTCAAAGGTCTTGCGTTCACCAGCATGTCCAGAAAAACGAGAAGAATGGAACCACGAAAGGATTTTCCTCCTAAGAGTAGGAGGCACGAGGGTCTTACCAAATTGTAGCACTTTAGTGGAAGAAGCAGCCAGCGAGATACATTTGGGGTCTAGTATAGAATGGTTGGAAACCTCTTCAACGTCAGAGGACGTCACAAAAGCTCGAGATAGAGCGTCAGCTTTCTTGTTCTTGGCAGCTGGTTTGAAGGTTATGATTAATTTGAAACGGGAAAAGAAAAGAGACCATCTTGCTTGACGAGGATTCAAGCATTGGGCAGACTGTAGGTATGACAAGTTCTTATGATCCGTGAAAATCGTCACAGGGTGACGAGCTCCTTCCAATAAGTATCTCCACTCCTCTAATGCAACTTTGATAGCCAGCAACTCCTTGTCCCCGATAGTGTAATTTTTCTCCGCAGGCAGGAGACCCCGAGAGTAAAAGGCACAGGGATGGAATTTTTGTTGCTCCGAGCATTGGGAGAGAATGGCTCCTAAGCCCACATTAGAGGCATCTACTTCTAGGACGAAGGGAAGTGTCACATCAGGCTGTCGAAGAATGGGAGCAGAGGAGAAGGACTCTTTAAGAAATTGAAAGGCTTGGAGGGCCTCGGATGACCATTGCTTAGTATTGGCCCCTTTACGAGTCAGGGCCACAATAGGAGATGCAATGGACGAGAAGTCTTGAATGAAGCGTCTATAGTAATTGGCAAAACCTAAAAAACGCTGGATAGCACGAAGAGTAGTTGGCTGGGGCCAATGTAATACAGCATTCACCTTTTCTGGATCCATTTTTAGGCCACCTCTGGAAACAATATACCCCAAAAATGGAATCTGGGGCAACTCGAATGAACATTTTTCTAGTTTGCAGAATAATGAATTTTTCCGGAGTCTGGAAAGGACCTCTGCCACATGTTGGTGATGAGAAGGCAGGTCCTGTGAAAAGATCAATATGTCGTCCAGGTAGACAACGACACATACATATAACAAGTCCCGAAAGATCTCATTAACGAAGCCCTGGAAAACAGCGGGGGCATTACACAACCCGAAAGGCATTACTAGATATTCATAATGCCCATCTCTGGTGTTGAACGCTGTCTTCCATTCGTCACCGGGCCGGATTCTAATTAAATTATAGGCACCACGAAGATCCAACTTGGTAAAGATCCGAGCTCCCTTGATGCGATCAAATAACTCAGTGATCAATGGAATGGGATACCGATTTTTAATAGTAATGGCATTGAGTCCACGAAAATCTATGCAGGGGCGTAGTGATCCATCCTTCTTTTTGACGAAGAAGAACCCGGCTCCAGCGGGAGAGGTGGAAGGTCGAATAAACCCTCGCTGGAGATTCTCCTGGATGTAATCAGATGTAGCTTGAGTTTCAGGTAACGAAAGTGGATAGACCCGACCCCTAGGAGGAGTCTTGCCAGGTAGAAGATCGATCGGACAATCCCATGAACGATGAGGAGGAAGACGTTCAGACTGAGCTTTATCAAAAACATCGGCAAATGAAGCATACTGAGGAGGGAGTCCCGGTGAGGAAGATGAGATGGAAGATTGCTGTATTTTAAGAGGAATGACTTGAGAAAGACAACGATGATGACATTCAGCTCCCCAAGACGTAACTTGAGGAGTGCGCCAGTCAATCTGGGGAGAATGACATTGAAGCCATGGAAGGCCTAAGACAATCGGACTTGTCGTAACAGGAAGAATTAAAAACGAAATCTCTTCATGGTGTAGCACACCAATCTGAAGCGTTACTGGAGACGTACTCTGGGTGATGAGACCATTGATGAGACGTGATCCATCTATAGCAGTCACAGTAATCAGTGTTTTCAAAGTAATCACTGGTAGGGACCATTGATTCACTAGGGATTTAGAAATGAAATTTCCTGCTGCTCCAGAATCAATCAGTGCTTGAGAGTCAAAGGATTTGGTAGCAAAGGAAATCGTAACATCAAAAGCGCAGACTTTTAATTTCGTAGAAGATGGAGAGGACTCCAGGGACCCTAACTTCACCTCTCCAGAACTAGTTAGGGCCTGGCATTTCCCGATTTCTTAGGGCAAAAACTGAGCATATGTGTGGAATCAGCACAATAGATACAAAGTCTATTCTTTACTCTTCGGTTCCTCTCCTCTAAAGTTAATTTGGAACGTCCTATCTCCATGGGAATCACAGAAGGTGAAGCTGGACGAAATTGAGGGGTTGAGCGAAGAGGTGCTTTAACTGAAGTTGTTTTCTCAGATTCTCTTTCACGAAACCTCATGTCTACACGATGGCAAAGAGAGATCAAATCTTCTAATGACGTAGGAAGCTCTTGGGTAGTCAGTGCATCTTTAATTTTAACGGAGAGCCCCTGCCAGAAGGCGGCAATTAATGCTTCAGTGTTCCACTGAAGTTCAGAGGCTAATATCCTAAATTGAATGACGTACTGGCCTACTGTATGAGAACCCTGACGTAAACGAAGAATGCTGAAAGCAGCGGAGGTCACACGACCTGGTTCATCGAACACACTTCGGAATTAATTTGGCACTATCTTGTAATACAGGATCGTTTCTCTCCCACAGAGGGGAGGCCCAAGCCATAGCTTGTCCAGAAAACAATGAGATAAGATAGGCCACTCTGGAACGATGGGTAGAAAAATTTTGAGGTTGGAGCTCAAAATGAACTGAGCATTGGTTGAGAAAACCCCTACAAGTTTTGGGGTCTCCATCGTACTTTGACGGAGTAGGCAGGTGAAGCGTGGGAGCTGTAGACACCTGGGATGGCACTGGGGAAACGGAGGAAAGCACAGGAGCTTCAACATTAGCTGTAACGGTCTGTCCAGATGTTCCTTGGGAGGCTAATGACTGGTAGCATTGAAGTAACAGCTGTTGGCGAGCATCCTGTTGCTCCACACGGGTGACCAGATGCTGCAGCATCTCTTTGGCTGTAGGTTCCGTATCTGGGTCTGTCATGGCCTGATCTTGCTGTCACGGGCACTAGGAGTCTTTACCCAGGGATCACCAGGTGATAAGCTTACCAGAGCAGTATAGGTGGTAATATGGTACTCTGGTAGCGGGATGATCACGGAACAGGAGACAGCAGCTGATAGAGATGCTCGGGAAAGTCTATGACTAGCAGCACTGGTAATATATATGTAGTAATACACGAGGAACTGAATGGACAAAGGACACGTGAGGGTAGTCAGTGGTCTGCGGTAGCAAGTTGTACCACTGCTATAGAGAGGAGGAATGTCCAACAGAAACGAGGAGGTGATGAGAGTCAGCGGTCTGCGTTTAGCAAGTTGTACCGCTGTCTGGGTGAAGGAATGGGATCCAGGTGAAGGTATCCGGGAAGTCTGTGGTCTGCGTTAGCAAGTTGTACCACTGCTATGTGAGAGGACACTGGAACAGGTGACACTGGAAACAGGAATCAGTGGTCTGCCTCTAGCAAGTTGTACCACTGAATATATATGTGAGGAGGAGCACGGGGAGAAACTGCAATACAGAGGATACACGGGCACCTTGAACTTGATCCACAATGACATGCACAATATAGTAATGACTGAACAGCACTGCAATAATACAAAGTCATAGAAACTATCCGGGCAAAAGATAACACAGTCAATGATGGCAAAAGTCTCAGCGGATAGTAAGCTCCAGAGGAGAACAACTCAGTCCAGCAAGATATGCAATACACCAGCACAGTCAATGAGAAGTATGCATACCGTGGTTCAGGAGCAGGCTGTCAGACAGGAGTGCAGAGATACCTGAACGGCTGGAGGTCGGCAAGATGCGAAGTCCCTGGAGGTTGAAGCGGTAATCAAGTAGGTGCAGCGCACAGGTAGGTAGACCAGCAGGGGCACAAATATTCAGGAAGCAGTAGTATGTAGAACTGGACTCCTGGAGGACCCTGAAGAGTAGCGATGATCTAGACGAGATGAAAGCAGTGAGGCGCAGATCCGATGCAGACTGGCGAGTAGAGGCCAGCAGGAACACTGAGAAGCACGGAGAGCGGATCAGCTGCTGAAGACATGAGTAGAACTGAGGAGTAGCAGCCAGCAGGACTCTGCAGGTACACGGAGGTAGCGGATAGCAACCAGCAGGTGCAGCCACGATGAAACACGGGAGAGTAGAGCTGAGCTGGAACTGTTGAGCACGGAGAGCAGCGGATAGGAATCAGTTGTAGCAGTCTCGAGGAAACACGGGAGAGTTGAGATGAGCTGAAGACTGTAGCGCACGGTGGCAGCAGATAGGAATCAGCCAAACAGTCACAATGAAACACAGGAGAGTTGAAGGTCTGAGGACTGTAGTGCACGGAGGCAGCGGATAGGAATCAGCAACAGTCACGATGAAACACAGCAGAGTTGAAGTGGTCTGAAGACTGTAGTGCACGGAGGCAGCGGATAGGAATCAGCTAACAGTCACGATGAAACACAGCAGAGTTGAAGTTGTCTGAAGACTGTAGTGCACGGAGGCAGCGGATAGGAATCAGCTAACAGTCACGATGAAACACAGGTGAGTTGAAGTGGTCTGAAGACTGTAGTGCACGGAGGCAGCGGATAGGAATCAGCTAACAGTCACGATGAAACACAGGAGAGTTAAAGTGGTCTGGAAACCACAGGAGTAGAAGTGGTCTGGAAACCACAGGAATCAGCAGCGCTGAATACACGAGGAAACACAGGAACACCTTCAGAGGCTCATGGGGAATGAGACTCCAAGATCAGGCAACGAGGTATGGACAGCAGGTGCTTTAAATAGGGAGTGTTGCCTGATCAGCCAATTAAGTTAAAGGAACAGGTACTGAAGGTTTTGAAAGGGCTGCGCATGCGCAGACCCTCAGGATGGTGGACGGCCACGGTTCCTATACACACGGGAAGAAGCACTCACAGTCTGGTGAGTGACAGAACCGCTGCAATGCGGGATGGGCTTCGCTGCGGAGGATCGCAAGTTGCGGTCCACTGGTCTGCCTCTAGAGGTAAGGATGCGGGAGGAGCCGAAGTCAACACTGGAGCCAGGAACTGGATATAGACAACACCGTGGTCAGGATAGCCAGATCGGTAAACAGGAATGCCAGAATATACGTGCTCAGGATAGCCGGGTCGGTACACAGGAATGCGAGAGATATGCATGGTCAGGATAGCCGGGTCAGTACACAGGGGCAGTAGAAGAAACAAAGTCAGGAAGCCTGGGTCTGGTACACTGGAAGGAGAACCAAAGGAATACAACAGGTCTGGAACACAGGAAGAACTCACTGAGAATACCTAGTCAGGAACGGAGGAAGTTGCTCTGATGCTGCCCAGGCATCAGAGCAGGGTTTACATAGAGGCCAGATTTGAATTCCCCGCTCGCTGCGATCATGTGACCAGCCGACAGCCGGGACCCGGAAGAGAGAGGTGATGCAGTGATCGATGCGCGGGTGCGAGGAAAAGATGAGTGTAACACAAACTAAATGGCGATTCACAATCAACTGAACGTCATAGAGTTCAGACAAGTTCAAGTTTACTACATATGCAGTTATAACCGGTTCTGACTGCTTTGTTTACTAGGTGGAATCACAGTATCATTATTTAATAGACATACCTCGTACATATCATCAGGAGCTGCTACAATCATTCATCCATTGTCCGCGCACAAACACGCTGTTCAACATCAGTCGCGGCAATACTAGCGGGCGAACACCAAGGCGGATTGAACATGCGCATCCTTCGGAACTGCACGTCTCCCACGGGACCCACGAACGAGAGACACCACCCACATTGAGGGACGGAAGGAGTGCCCGGACTACAGGAGAGAAGCGCCACAGCTCTCACGAACTGCATCATCTAGCAAACGTGAGTTACTGGGAACCATTTACCACAGTAACAACTGGACTTATTCGAACAGTCAATGTATAGAACTATCTATTATTGAACTAATTTATTTCTATTAAATGCTCTACATTTTGTTTGGCATCATTTACCGACTTTTTGGATAGACATTGTTGTGAATCTTTGGATTTCATCCTATTGAGACTTTCTGACTTGAACTGCTTTATTCCATAACAAGTAATTTTATCCATATGTGCACAACTATTTATCCTGTACAGCTTAATATTGGCATAGCTCGTCACAGTACCAGAACATATTTACACTGTCAATTGTGTCATCTTAGCTTGTCTGTTATCATTTTGATTGTTGTTCTGGCCAGAACTGGTACTTATGTTTGCTATAAACTTCCATGATTATTAATAAAGTTTATTTCCTGCTATTGACAACATATTTGTTCACTTTGCCACAATATACAATAGCTCTAAGTGCCCTAGAACCTACTTCACCTGTTCGATTGTATTTATCTATGGAGGGTGAGGACTACCCCTTATCATCACATAGGTTCTACCCAGTGGCTGCACACATACTCACAAGGAAGAGTGGTTTCACCCACAACTACTGTTCACCTTTAACTTCCACAGATGCTGGGAGTGCAGCTGCTATAAGGCCCACAGCTGGGAATGGCCCTCCCTCTTCTCTTTTTCATAGCCATATGTGTATATTTAATTTTTCAAAGAATGTGTGGTACATAGTGGCCCATACAAAACTTTTCCATGGGCCCACAAATGATTTTTTAAGCATACATGCCACGCCACAGGAATGTTGTAAATAAAGTTGTACATCTATGACCGTCGGGAGCTCTATAAATAAAAATCTACTACCACTTGAAGTATTTCCCTTGAAAAAGTCATTGTGACGAAACGCGTTGGACCTCCTCCCTTCACCAATCTCTGTCATCTATACACCACTAGTTCTATTGGTACAAACATCGGATCGGGACACCAAGGACCGGCCCACATTACAAGCATCACCTCGAAAAAAAACGCAAGTATAGGCACCACTCCGGTGTGGTGATACATATGGATACACAGACTGTTTATTATCACTGGCAAGCATGTTCCACCACGTATTCTGTATCTGCAGTTGAGGCCAATGACTTTTAGTGACCCACACGCCACCATCTATAATCATTTCCGCACGGATATTACTGACATTTGCCTCTTATATTCCAACAAATACGCCATTCAATGTGAGATCTCCTATCCATGTTTAGTCTCCTCATATTTTAATATATAGTTAATATTGGATTTTACTGTATTATGGGTCCCTTTTATGCATATTAGGAATTGCTTTGTGTACAGTGTGTTGACATACATGTTTACAGGCTTGGATGAAGCCATTCGTATTGCTTTTTATTCAGATTGTGATTCTATGTGTTTTTATGTACAGAGATATATAATAAATGTTGAAATTTCTGGCAATTAACTTTAATATAGTGTAGTTTCCCGTAATTGGAACTGGACACACAAACTAATTCTAACAATAAGTCAATGAGCGCACAGGTATTCTCTATTGTTTGCATGTACAACTAGGGAGGGATCCCTAGCCCTGATAGCAGCTCCTGCAATCATCAGGAGGCGAGCGCTTAGTCCCTACTATTTGCCGCTATTGTCCTACAAGACACACCTTGGTCATGAATGGTAGACGAACTGCAAAGTGCTTTTGGACACATCCTAGTGCACACAAAAATGAATTGTAACCCAAAACAAGCGATGGGAGATTTACTTTTAATTTTTGTAAACTAGACTTTAAAAAAGCAGTGAGATCCTGGGTATTGCTAATGGTTACACTACCTTTCTCAGTGCATCAGTTTTCATAAATGGACCTTTTATGTAAGAGAAATTACAGCAGTGCCATTTTTGTTCTGCAAAAAATGGCACTGTTGTTCTGTTTCCTTGAAAAGTAACATTTTTGCCTGTTAAAATATCCCTTGCTAATATATTATATATTGTTTTATATGTATGAGCTTTTTATGAAATAGCATATTTCTTAAATATATAGGAACAGAATAAATGAGTTTTATTTCTATTTTAGAGTTGCAGTGACCTATAAATCTGAGCATTTGTTTATTCCATTTAAAACTAGATATATGTTTTTGATTTGCATTTGATTCATGGAATCAAAGAAAAAAAAACTAATATGCAAAAATAATCTCATTTATATTCAAGTAAATTCAAATACTGCTTCACAAAATAATGTTAAATTCTCCTAGTATTAAGCCTAATTCTATAATGTCATGTTCATATTAGCTATAAGAAATATAAAATAAAAGTGTCTATTTAGTAATAGGTGTTTAATATCAACCTGCAATGCAGTATACTATAATTTGCACCCAGAACAGGTAACTAGATAACAATATGTAAAAAAAAGCTATGTCTAGAGTAAAAAAAAGGAAAATCTGCTCACTGGGCCTCTTCTATAAAATGAAATATAGTTGGGGCAAAGTACAAATTCTCTTTGGTAATACCATTGCACACATGTATTTACATTTACAGCAAAGTCTTCTGGTCTATGGAGCGAGATGGCAATATTTTCAGAGGAGCAGAAGTTTGCAATGGCCAATGGAAGGAGTTGAGGACAATAGGCATTCCTTGCAAAGTACTGAAAAGGCACAACATTGCATATGTTTTTTGCGGAGCAGTGCAACTGTCAGATTCGATTTTGCAGAGCAAGACCATTTAATTGAGATAAGGGATGTAGAGGGTGTATTTTTAGTGGCATTCCTCATTAGCTGAAGCTTTTGTAAATGTTGAGGCTCACGTTAGTGGAATATATGAAGCTCTGGAGGCCACACAGCTTTCTAGAGGTGGTGTGAAATCCCACCTCAGAGGAAGACCGTGTATCCAAAGAGTGTGTGACCTTTTAGCAATCTTTTACACCTCTGCAAAAAAAAAGCTGTTTTTTTTCATAAATGGTCTAGTTACCCATATTTTTAGGTGGTGTGGGTTGGTAGCACTTTCAATTTGCACTTTTTATATTTGTATCGCATTTAATTGAATTGCATTTATTGCATTCATTTAATCACAAGGCCTGAATTGATGAAGTGCATTCGTACAGTTAGAAAAGACACTTATGGGAGCATCAATCAAAGACAATTTGACCAACTTGCGTGTTGTCTGCAACTTATTGATCGAGTCACAAACTGTTGGACTTATTAAGGCTAAACTGACGGAAAGTCTTTGGAAAGCCACTTTTGACACAAATTGTCATCACGACGTCTTACATTTTCAGAATTCATAGAGTCAGATATATTAAGCTGCAGTTTTGCAAATCGCTGGGAAACCTGCCGAAAAACTCGACAAACAGAAGTGGTGCCTCTGTCAGGTGAGATGACTCAAATCGCACACTTGTGGGCTATAAGCATTCAGGAAGCCTATAAAAACCTGCACACAACTGCTTGCAATTGTTGCTACGGATAGATTTTGAATCTTTTTGGGAGTTAATTTCAAAGAACAGCAAAAAACAACTTAAAAACTTTGTACATTTTCAGCTGCTGAAAATCTTAATGTGTCAACATTAGCTTTGCAGGTAGATTTAATGCTGAAAATCACAATATTCCTTTACTGCGCATATGAACATGAATGTGTATGCAGTATGCAGGCATACATATACATATTTAGAAACATTTTTAACTTGCCACTGGATAGGAGGAATGGGGAAGGGTAGAGATGTGCAAACATAGGTCAAGTACAGTAAGGTTGTGTTTGTGTTATTGGGACTAAAGTAGACCTCAGGGTATATTTACTAAACTACGAGATGTTGCCTATAGCAACCAATCAGATTCCAGCTGTCGTTTTGAAGAATGTACAAAACAAATGATAGCTAGAATCTGATTGGTTGCTATAGGAAACATCTTGACTTTTTAAAACCCACAGTGTAGTAAATATATACCACCTGGACTTTTCCTTATGTGGTCAAATATATCTTATTGTAGGTTTTCATCATTACTATTTTGATTCATAGCCAATTAAGTCTCTTTTGTGAAATTTGAGTAACAATGTCATACATTTTTATGAAAGTTTATTCGCTTTCTATTTATTCAGCTCTGGACCACTCTCCGTCTCCCACAAATCTACAAAGAGTAGGCATACAATGAATTTGGAATGTAACAGAGCATCCCTCATAGACACTTATGCTACAAAAACAGGCAAAGTTCATTGGATGGACAGTGGTAGAACTAATACAGTTAGACATTGATTAAACTAAATAGAAAAAAGTGACCTGCACATTCATCTGTTTATTTACTATGCAGTTATCATTGGGTAGAGTAAACATCGGGAGAAAAATGCAGAGCTTTCCAACACCTTCTTTTACTATAAGTGCTTGTTATGGTATGAGTAAAGTAGATCTGGCTAAATAGAGATTAGTGTGTGCCGTAATGTTGCCCTTGTGAACCAAACAAGGGGACTCGTCACTTGTAAGTACATAAATATGTAGTGTATAAAATATGGAATGTATATCAATATGGCATGTATAAATAATACATATATGTTATTGTAGTGAAATGTAAAAAATATGCAAACCAGACAGTTCAGATTGGGCAATAGTTAACTTTCCCACACAAGTAAGTATGTATAATTCACGTTGATGCACATTTGGTTGCCAAACATCTGTCTTGACAGGACAATGCAATTGAATTTGAAAGACCACATTCTAAGAAATTAAGAGACAGAATTTGCCTACCAACTCTTCTCACATATTCCCACTAGCTATTCTCACCCCTATTATGCCCCTCTCCTTTTTCTGTAGCACCCTCTTTCTGCCCTCTTGTTTTTCTGTAGCCCTCTTTCTGCCCCCTCATTTTTCTGTAGCCTTCTCTTTCTGTCCCCTTGTTTTTTTTGTAGCCCTCGCTTCCTGCCCCCCCTCGATTTTCTGTAGCCTTCTCTTTCTGCCCCCGTCGCTTTTTGTAGCCCTATCTTTTTGCACCCCTCCCCCGCTTTCTGTAGTCTGTACTTATCTTCTATGCTTCTTTTCTCACTTCTTCGCTTGTTTCATTGATCACGGCTGCTCTCACTGGCAGCGTTGTGACATCACAACGCTGCCAGGAGCCAGAAGCCATCAGGGCACACACTAACGGTCTGCATACTTGTTGAGTAGCGGGCAGGTGTTTGCACCGTCCACGTTAACTAATAATGACCCGATATTAAGCCGGCATTAAAGGAAAAAGAATTATATAACACATATTGTGTTAGGGGCCTCCCAGCTGACTGAGGCCCCTGGTCTGTAGCCCAGAAAGCCCTGCGGTAAATCCAGCCCTGATGGTAACCAATCATCATGTTCATTGAAGATGTCTACATCAATTACATTTTCTTTGATTGTAGAAGCTACACCAACCCATAGTTAACTGGATTGTCAGTAAAATGGCATTTTCATAGGACTTAATGACTTTTTGCTTAACCTCACAGTACAGCTGAGAAATTGATCTCATAGAGAAATGGAATCGAGATGGAATTTGATAGCGTGGAAACATGACCTCAACTAATCATCTAAAACCTGATGCGTTGATGGTAGAAATGATAACATAGCTGTCATGGCATCAGTGATCTGCTGTGCAACAGGATGCTGACTTTCGTACTTGTTGAATCTTGCAAATGCTTGCTTCAAATACAATTGTGTAAGATGCTTACTCGTCTTGCTCCCCTTCTGTATAGATTTCTCCTCCTCAGCTGCAGCAGCAGTTGTATCATGCAAGGATGTGTCCTGGGAATCATGGATTGTATTAGGCAATTTATTCGTAATTTGATATTTGTATGCTGGGCTAGTACATACTAATATGAGAAGGATGATGATGAAGGTGTTGACACCGGTGAGGACTGCAAGTGTCCATTCATTTGGCTGGTAGATAATGCTGGGCTGCTTGCTACTATAGAAAATTTTACACGTTTGGAAACATGACTTGAATGAACTCTCTGCAAATGACACAACAGAGAGGAGGTGCCAGGATGTTCAACCTACCAACATATTTTGGCCTGACAAAGGCGATAGATTTGGATAAAAATATTTCCAAACACAATATGTGGGGGATTTTTTTGTGTTATGCCCTAGCATGATAATCCGCTTATCATGGGCATTGCGGCACAATATACTTCTAAAAAACAAGCTTTATATTTCACTAGGAGTTCTGCTGCTCTGAGTCAAAGATACGAACACTCTGTTTACTTTTTTTGGGGTGTGCAGCTGCTGCTGATCCTCCCTCGCAAACATCCTTTTTTTTAACATGGATGTCACTGAATGACCGTTCCAAAATGGATACGTTTTGGAAAATAGAGAAAATTAGAATATATAGTGCTTTTTAGGGGTGTGCAGATGCGTGCTGACCCCCACAAACAGACTTTTTTAAATATAGATTTCACTGAATGACCCTTCCAAAATTTACAAGTATTGAAAAATAGAAAAGATTAGAATATAATAATATATAGATTTATTTGGGGGTGTGCAAATGCTGCTGAATCTCACACACAAACACCCAGTATTTTAGTTTTTTTTCAAAATTATTTCACTTTATGCTCTTTATCACCCACACAAGATTACTTTCACTAGAAAATCTTTCAATTTTAAAACAAAGAAATCTGTTTGTTTTTTGGGATTTTGCTGCTAATAGTCTGACAGCAATCGCACACTGTTTTTCTTAAAGAAATACATATACTAGTTGGTTCAGAATGATATCTATCTAGCTCATTCCGTATATACTGTCTAGTACTATTATATATGCAATGCAATGCATAAACAGCAACCAGTAGCCACTAGTCTGTGTAAAGTGTATTTAAGATTGAAATTAAAAGCAATTGATCAGCTGACTTTTCTCTACAGAACTGCTTTACAATAATGACAGGAAACTATTGCTTTCCTATGTCCCTGGTTCACACTTAACACTATTTATGAGCAGAGCACTTCAGCTAACCTCCATCCTACACGCTGTCTTTTCTAAAACGGCACTTGAGACTATAAGAGAGGACTATATATACAAAAGATGGCAATCCGAAACTCGCGAGAGTTTTGCAAAAAAAAAAAATCACGAAAAGACGTTTTGCCTCATTTTGAGATCCGAGTTTGGCAGAAAACCCAACTCTGTCACGACTTGGTTTCACTTGAATACCCAACGTCAGAATTTGTCGGATTTCAAGTAATTCAAACCATTCATCTCTAATATATATACCAGAATCACTTCAAAATTATTATAATTTATAATGCACTTTATACTATATACAAGCATACCAAGATTTAAAGTCTGAACTATAAAATGTAATGTAGTGATTAGTGTTTAATGAGCATCCAAGCAGGAGAATCTGTATCTATTTAAAACTCAATATATTTTGTCAGAGAATGGTATCTTTTTTTGACAATCCCAACAGTGTAAAAAATGAACTTGCAATAATAAATAATTAATGTCCAAGATATGTGTTTTAGGCACATTTCTACAATTAACTAGGATCTTTAAACTGTAAAATATTACTCAAGGTTACTGAACTGTTTAATATTTATATGCATACTCAAATATTTAATGCTATGCATGTTCAAATATTTAACATATTCTTACATGCGCTGTAACTTCAGAAGTTATCAGTTTTCAATCCTCTTCAGATTGACTATACCTTTGAGTATAAGAGGGTACTGCTAGACTATATAAATAAATTGATTACATTTACAGGATAGGATGTAGGTCTTAAGGGGAGAGAGCTGAGGGACACACTTTTGACTTATTTACTGCTTAATAATTAAAGCAATAACTTGGTAAGCAATCTGGGTTGTCAAATGAAAAACAAATATTACATTAAACTACATAGAAGGAAGACATGTATTCCTAATGAAAAGGTTAATGTAAGAAATACAACATTTATATGTTGGGCTAATAATCAGAATATCTGTATATAATAAAATATTTTAATTAGATTTTAAACTGATGAATCATATTTATATGTGGTCCTAAATAGCTAAATATACATACATACAGTGGGCCTGCTGCAGAGTTTGTAAAAGGGTGACATTCTAGGGTTCTGGGGTTCTAATCTCCCTAATAGTCTGGCAAATGTGTTGATGACCTTTTAATATTGCTACTTATAACTATTACCGTCAATCAACTCCTCGAAAATCAGTTCTGATTCAGCCTAAGAAATATAATTCTTATTTTCCCTTAAATTCACAGGACCAATATTAATATAATAACTTATGCTTATCTCTTCAAGAAAAACTGCACACAAAATATAGCTTCATTTAAAACATGTTGTATTATTAATTAACATTCTAATTGTCAAACTTATGTATATTATAAAACAGTATAAAAGTGTAACAGTATTTTACAGAAATTCAACAGATTTCGTTTACTCTTCTAACATAGGTGGTATAGCATAGATTCCCTTGCAGCACATTCCATTCGTTGTCTGTTTTATAAATATAAAAGTCATGGTATGTGTGTTTTCATGAACTATTGTGTACTGTATCAGATAGTGTAAGGCTATGGGTGTATGAGTTTCACCTATTGTCTAAAGGTGAGTGACTATTGTATGTGTGTGAGGGGGAGGAGGGGTGAGCCTCTGGGGTGGGGGCACACAAGCTAGAAAACCCACTTTTCAAACATTCCACACCCAAATCTTCTCACACTATAAACTCCATTCATCTCACATATAAACGTCTACCATTTATCCAACTATAAATGTCTACCATTTATTCTCCTATTATTTCATGTCACTTATCTCAGTCAAAATCCAAATGTGTAGTATCTCATCATGCTTTGCAAGAGCCATTATTCACTATCCACATTCCATTCACATGGAAGCTGCTAGATGGTAGCCATTTTACAAGCATGGTAGTTTCTAGATTATCTCTATTTTCTCTATTGTCAATACCCTCAGCCTGTTCTAAACACATTCTATATCACTTTGTTGCCATATTAACGATTTCAATTTTTCCAACAATAAACCGCATAATTTCAAAGTTTTCCATTACAGACTGCTACTAACAATCTGACCACTTCCTGAACAATACTATCAATGAACAGGGCCCAGTTCCTTAACCTCTAGTAATATACTTGAAAGTCCACTACAAATATGTATTTTACACTGAAGACATCTATTTAGTGAGAGCCAGCAAGGCATATTACACAAAAGACATCTATTCCAAATAACTTTTGCAACAAACACAAATGCTACCATGACCAAAATTTCACTAACTTCATTTTATCTGAACACAGACAATTCCATTTAAATAACCTACTGTATACAAACTCCCATAAACACATATACACTTACACATCTTTACAGTTACATATTTTAACTATATATCATTCAATCCATTCAAAACTCCATTATAACATTCATTTTCACATACTAACCAGCCAAAATTGCCCTCCAGGCCACCTGATATATACAGCTCTCCATGACATTAAGCTTGCATTCTCCATCAGCTAAGTCCTTTTACCTTGGGAGCAGGGCAGGAATAAGGACCTTTCTGCTTGTGTTACAGTATCAGAAACCTTTCTTCTAAGCAGTGTTTACCTTTCCACAGGAAATAGATCACAGTGTTTCATATGTTAATCTGAACAGCTACTCAAGACTTACACAGGCATTCACAAACCTCCTGTTTGTATTTGGGAGAGGAGAGTTTTGTTCAGAGCCACTTCTGATTTAAGCATGGCAGAATTCTGATCATGTATCATAAAATGAAATGTCTAATAGATTATATATACCCTTTTCCAGAGTTGTTTGTAAATTGAGCGTAATTTACGCTAAATAAGGTGCACACAACAGAGCTGGTGCTAACATTAGGTAACCTGGGCAGTTGCCTTGGGCCCCAATGGTTTCGGGTTGCATAAAACACTGAATGAGTGACATATTGTCACTCATTCTGTGCTTTTAATGTCCTTGTAGTGCACTAGGGAATGCTGGGTGTTGCACCTCCATGTCAGTGTTCCTCTGGGAGTGTGGCACTTAATTATGATGTCACAGCCGAGCTCCACTCTCCCAGTTTGAGAAGCAGAGGGCGCCAACCCTACCTCCTGCCTACAGAAGTAATAACCAGAAGAGCTGGGGTGGCAACACCCAAGAGTATGAAAAGAGATTAAACTTTTGAGGGGAAGTGGTGATGCCTAGGGCACCCCAGGGCTTGCTCTGGCCCTGCATGCAAAGCTAGCATATCGCCTGTATGTAGAGCCATATACATTTTGAAGTGCATTTGGTTCCACATTGACAGCTTATGTGCCAGATTTATGACAAGAATAGCATGTTTACATCCATATGCAGAGCTGAAAAGACATGTCCACTTCTGTATTAGAAGCCATGTTTATGGTAGGTGTAGTTATAATTAAACCGACCCAGAATTTAAATGTGTGTATAGTGTCAATTTCACTCATTAGTAAACAAAAATATTATTTGTAAAGAACTTATATTAAACCTTACCTGATATTCTACAGGAAGACACCGATGTTGCATTAACACTGTACTGCCACATTCCTGTTACAAACTCTTTGGGTTTACTTGAAACCCAACACATTATTATGTATTAGAACCAGATCAGCTGTACTTAGTTATATAAAACAGGCACTTTTAATTCTTTTAAAGCATAAAAAGTAGTGTGATTTGTAAATACATTATTGTCTGCAACACAGATCACATGTGCGCTATGCTAGAAAACCAGGATCTATTAGTTTAACCATAATTAAAACCACAATAAATATTTATGTCATCACAAAAATACATGATAGATTAGCGAAAAATAAAATATTATTATCAGGGTAAAAATTACTGCTGGAAGTAACCCTGTTGTTTTTAAAAGTGTCAGTGGCTGCATATTAAGCATACACAATCACATAAAATTAGTCAAACATAATTGCAATGTAATTTACTAAATGTAAATGTTTTCAGGCATTCACTTTGCTAGGGAGGCAAGCAAGCATTATCGATGTAACCAAAATAAATAACATATACTTACCTTTAAAGAACCAATATGACTGCAAAAACACCTGCAAGTAAGCGTCTGCTCAATCATGAATTATAGCCGGAAAGAAGGCAGTAATATCAGCTGTAGAGGTGAATCCGCAATCAGCCAATCAGAAGCTGATAGTTAGTGTTGACGACTGTCATCATCAGTAGCTTATATTTGTATATTCCCTCTAGCAGGTGTAGAAGAAATGACTCATGACAGGTGTATAAGCATATCCATGAACCACTTTTGTGTGAACATGTTTCTAGCAACGATGAACCCGATGACCCACACATGCGCACTAGCATAAAGGACTGCCAAAGAAAAATGACATTTCCCAGCAGGTCGAGGGGAGAGTGACAGTTGAGAGAAGAGGAATTACCTCAGACAGATTGCGGCAGTTAGGAGCGAGGGGAATGGTCTTTAACAGACAGGAATAAAGGAAAAGAGAAAAAAAGACTAAGCGGAGAGTGATTGAGAGGGGAGAAGATCTTTACCAGAAGGAAAACTGTGAAAAGAAGCTAACAGTAAAACAGGGTATATGAGCCTGTCAGGCTGTCTGTGGACATACAGAAAGTGAGAGGAGCTTCTACCTGCCTTTCTATCTAAAACGAAATGGTGCTGATTGTAAGGGGAGGGCCTCCCTATCTGTTGGTCTTTACATTCAAACAGAGAACTGGAGCAGAGGAAAGACTCTTGAGAGACATTGGGGTGACATCTGAGAAGACAAGTGAAAGGTATTTCAGAGAGAAGGAAACTGCTTGAGTTCTGGAGAAAACCATCTGGGACCCAAATGCCACACATGGATAAGTAACTGCTTTGTTTTTATATATATACATTTACCAGAACTGTGTATTGTAATAATAAACAGGGACTAGATGGGAAGACCTGAAGAATGTTAAAAAGCCCCATTTTGCGGAACTATGTTAATGCTACAAGAGTGAAAAAAAGAACAGGTAGCTAGGGAGAAGATACTAAGTTATAAAAATGACAGCCTGCAAGAACCCCTTTATTTATTGATTTTGTACTACCTGTGAATACCATTTCCAAATCTATGTGAAGAGGAGTTTGTATTACTGCATAGTTAGTAAAATTTCCTAAGGAAGAGAAGATAAAGTACCTTTACCACATCTTCATTAATCAGCAAGGAGAATGTACATAATCTGGATCGCTGGAGGGGAATAATATTGCTTTATTCTATTGGGTGCAGCTGCCAGGTCAAACAACTTGTCTTCTTACCTGAGACTAGGAGGCTGAGACCCAGATTAATAGTAATGTGACTGCACTGTATCTATGCATTGTTTTGTTATTAGCATAGTTTTACCTACGTCTATGGATAAGTAATTGTGATATGTGTATGTGTATATATATATATATATATATATATATATATATATTTATATATATTGCCAAATAGTGTTAAAGGGTAAAGAGTTACCTTTTAGTCACTGTATACAGAGGGGTATGTATATCTGTATGTGACATATTAGAGAGTATTGTTTCCCTACTCTGTACAAATATTTATTTAAATCACATTTTTTTTATCTACAAAATAAACAAAAGAAATCCCTTAAAAAAAAAACGTACACCTTAGCAATAAATGTGCCTGTGTGGCTATATAAAGGTTAATTCAGTTTCCTAATACCCATTTGTGTGTGCCTGTGGTCCAAAGAAAGGGGTCAAAGGATTTCTTGGTCTCCCTCTGGTGTTACTATAACCAGAACACTACCTGATGAAGACCCTTCTATAACCAGTTTAAGGTAGAGGCATTGGATGACCCGGAATACAAGGTACAAAATGTATTTACTGACCACACGCATGAATTGATACTTCTACATACATGCATAGCACTACAAAGGGGTGTTAATGTACTCTCCCTACATTAGAAAGTCCCTTCTCTCTGTTGTTATCCCTCTTCAGCCATAAAAAAGGTTCAAGTGTCAGATGCAATACAAATTTTAATAGTTTACGCTATGCAACTGCTTTAAACTCAGCATCAAACCCAATACATTCTTACAAATGTTAAATGCATAATTCTATTATAATTGGCAGGTGATGAATGCTATACACATGGCCACTATAATGTACACCTCTACACCTGATCAGTAATGTAAATATATAATGAGCCAAGCAGAAACTCAATTCATAAAATCATGCAGACATGGTGAAGAGATTCAGTTGTCGTTCAGACCAAATACCAGAATGGAGAAAAAAAGTGAAATTGTTTGTACCAGACAGGGTAGTTTGAGTATATCAGAAACTGCTGTTCTCCTGTGGTTTTAATGCACAACAGTTTCTAGAGTTAACAGAGAAAGTGTGCAAAACAAAAAACTTCCAGTAAGCAACAGTTCTGTCGATAAAAATGTCTTGTTAATGAGAAAGGTCAGAGGAGAATTGCCAGAGTGGTTCAAACTGATAAGTGTTACGTGCTGCAGCGATCCGTGTCTCGCTTCCTCCATCTGTGACCTGGCTGTCATGGCTGCTGCCATCACCATGGCAGCAGCCGGGACACTTTCCTAATAAGCGCTGAATACCGGCAACTGCGGGCAGCCAAGTGGGTGCACATTAGATGCAAATTAATTAATCACCTCCTGGGTCTAATTACTATACACTGCTGCAATGGCTTCTGATTGGTCAGTATTACCATTTAAGGCAGGGATTGCATAGTCTCCCTGCTGGTTACAGCATCTGTGTGCTGCTCACCAGCTCAGTTCTGTTCTATCCTGTGGATACTCGGCATTTGACCTGATTCCTGTTGTGACCTTTGGCTTTGACCCTGAGTGACCACTGATTGTCCCTGACCTCTGCCTGTTTACTGGTTATCCAACTTGCTACGAATCCACAACCATTGAACTTTCTTTGGTACCTGCCCTTTATAATCCGGTTATCCTCCATCCTGCACTACAGTTATTCTGATAAGTTTTCAGTACCCTAGAGTCAAGTCCTGGGGGCATTGAAGTACCTCGAACAAGTTCAGTTCTACAGGGAAGGCGGCTGCTATAGGTGAAGACTTCTATTAGCCTGGTTCTTAAAGTAGTCGTTGGCCTAACATTATAATCGGGCTGTAAAACGCATTGGAGGACTCTGCCTAATGAATTTGAGTCAATCCACTCCCAGTCCAGCTCAGGTCAGGCCAGATGCAGACATTATCGCAGGGGGTCCACGAACTTACCCATCATCTGTCTGTGCTAGAGGAAGCTACGAAATCCTCACCAGCCACTATGGCATCTACTATGGAGCCTAAGTTTATCCTTCTGGATGGCTTCTCTGGGAACCGTACCTTGTTTCAGTACTTAAAGAGAGTTGCAAGTTGTATTTTCCCCTGAGGTCTCACTCCTCAGGTACTGAGCAGCAGAAAGTTGGAATTGTGATCTTGCTGCTCCAGGGAGACCCGCAAACCTGGACCTTTAGGCTAAAACCGGGTTGTCCTTCCTGCAACTCGTTGACATTTTTTTTTAACGTTTTAGGGCTGCTTTATGATGATCCATATCGGATAGTTTTGGTTGAGGCTCATCTCAGATCCTTGAGACAAGGGCGATGATCCACTGAAGAATATGTTGCGAAATTCAATTGATGGTCAGCTGAAAAAGATAGGAACAATCCTGAACTCTGCAGTCAGTTTCGTTTCGGATTGTCTGAACAAATAAAGCATTGCTTCTTACAATTCCTTTCCCACGCTTCCTTGGAAGCTCTCATGCAACTCTCCATTAAAATTGGCAGGTAGATCAAGGAGAGAAAGGCTGAGAAGAAAACACCTTCTTCATTCGTCTTACCTGCTTTTTTCCATGCATCAATGGAAGGAGTAGAGCCTATACAGTTAGGGGCATATTGACTTTCATCTGAGGAGAAGTCCAGAAGTTGGCCCCAATGCCTTAGTCTTTGCTGTGGCAACAAAGGTCACTTTCTTCGCTCTTGTTCTAATAAGTTGGGAATAGACCAGGTCTAGAGAACAAGGAGGAAGTAAATCTAGGTATGCAGATCATCTCATCCAAAAATGCAGTCTTGGCCCCTGCCCATATTATCTATTGTTTACATTCCATTACAATCTCTGCCTTTTTGGACAGCGGTGTCGCTGGCAACTTTCTGGACATCAAGTTAGTCAATTCCTTTGTAATTCACGCTGTGAAAATCAATTCTGCCATTACAGTCTGTGGCCTGGATGGAGGTCCATTACCTAGCAGCAAGATTTTCTATGAGACACTCCCATTACAGACAATCTTGGGTTATCCTTGGCCCTATCTCCATAATCCAGTAGTTGATTGGTTCAAGGGGAATTTGCTCACTGGAGTTCTTATTGCTCTCTGGCCTGCTTGTATTTTCCTCTTCAGCTTCTGCAGCCTCTCCCTGAACAACTTCCAGCACCTTACCATGAGTTTCAGGATGTGTTCTCTGCCTCCACATTGCGATTTTGATTCTGCCATCAACTTAATTCCAGGATCTTAGTTGGCCAAAAAGAGACTGTATTCACTCTCCAGTCCTGAAACCAAACCAACGCAAGATTATGTGGAGGAGAATCTGAAGAAAGCCTTTATCAGGACTTTGAAGTCTCCAGTAGGAGCTGGTTGTTACTTTGTATCTAAGAAGGATGGTGGCCTGCGTCCTTGCATTAATTACCGGGGCCTTAACAAGATCTCGGTTAAGAACCTCTATCCACTCCCTCTCATCTCAGTATTGTTTGAACAACTGAAATGTGCTACCATCTTCACTTCATTGATCTTTATGGTGCATATAATCTTGTTCGAATTAGAGAGAGTGATGAGTGGAAAACGGCTTTCAACACCCATTCTGGTCATTACCAATACTTGGTCATGCCGTTCAGCCTTTGTAATGCACCCACTGTTTTCCAAGACCTCATTAATGAGGTTCTCCGAGATTTCCTTGGTCAGTTCATTTTCATGTACATGGGTGACATTCTGATATATTCACAATCTTTGCCGCAACACCAGCTCCATGTCAAACAGGTCCTCCACAGACTTCGAGATCATTACATCTTCGCTAAACTTGAAAAATATGAGTTTGAAGTGCAGAAGGTATCGTTGCTGGGATACATAATCTTCTCTACTTTATTCTACATGGATTCAAGCAAGCTCCAAGACATCCTGGATTGGGTGAGCCCCGCCATCCTGAAGGTCATCCAGAGGTTCTTGGGCTTTGCAAATTAGTAGCAAAGATTCATCCATGCATTCTCAGATCTGGCGGCTCCCATTGTTGCACTTACCTGTAAGTGGGTTGGACCCTGGTAATTGGCCCACAAAGGCCGTAGCTTATTTTGAAGCCCCTAAAAGGGCATTTGTCTCTGCTCCTGTCCTGAGAAATCCCAATCCTGACTAAACTTTTGTACTGGAGGTGGATGCCTCTGACATAGGCACTGTATTATCCCAGAAGAACCCTCATAATCACTGTTTGCATTCCTGTGCCTACTTCTCTCATAAATTCTCTGCTGCTGAAGTTAATTATGATGTAGGCAATCGTGAGCTTCTAGCCATAAAATGGGCCTTTGAAGAGTGGCGTCACAGGCTAGAAGGAGCCATTCATACCATCTCAGTCATCACCGATCATAAAAATCTCCAGTATACTGAATCTGGTAAATGATTGAATTCCAGGCAGCTCTGTGGGCATTATTTTCTACCCGTTTCCGATTCATTATTGCTTACAGTCATGGATCCTAGAACATCAAGGTGGATGCTTTATCTCTGATGTTTTGTTTCCCATCATGTACTTGCTGCTGAAACACTGCCTATCATTCCATTCTGTGTCAGTCACGCTGGGTTGACCCAAGACTTGGTGTGATGATACCAGGTTTAATAAAACCCTCTGTGCCACATAGCTGGCCTAACCGGTACTTATCCAAAGTTCAAAATCAGCCAAGTAAATATCCAAAATAAAATAAATAGATTTATTTAACAAAATGGTAACACCAAACAGCAATAAACATATTTAAATAATAATCTGCAACAAATAAAACAAGTCTGACAGAGACAACATACAGGGTCTAATGAAAAACCTCACCAGTAACCTAGCCACTCTCAGGGACTGCTGTCTATCTATCCAAGCTTATCCCCCACTCTACTTTGAGGCTACAAGCAAGGAAGTGATCCTGAGTCACTGTCACTTCGCTTTTGGCAGACACACAGCTCCCCAAGACTTGGAGAGGTAGATCAGGGCAAAGGCAGTACTCCAGGGACCGATTGTCCATTTTCTGTTAGGGGCAGAGATCTGAATGTCAATGCCAGCCTGACTTCAGCTATCACTAGGTAGTGAATGCCTCCTTGCTGTCCTCTGGAGCTCTCTTTTAAAGACATAAATGACCTTCTCTGGAGTTTCTGGTCCTGCCTGATTGGTCCTTTTCTTTGTTTACCTTTCACAGGTAAACATACAGACAAAGGGACAGCGGATGAGTCACTCTTGATATAATTAGGGATATGTATTGTTCTGTGGCTATATAGCAGAGTTTGTTAAAACAACAGAGATCACACTCCAGACACATTACATTTAAATACCCAATGTAGTCCTCTGTAATTAAATATTCTTTGGACCTTTTCCCTATCTTAACACATGAGACCACCTGGTGCAATTAACATTCATACAGGAATAGTGGACAATAATCCTTTTGCTTTGACTGAAAATAATGAACTAGTCTGCAGGTATACACAAGATAGGAAAACCATGCTGCCAGACATATTACCACTTAAAATACAATATATGTAACTTTAAATATGACTGACAAATATTCTGAACCAGAGGGCTAGAAAAAGTATATGTTTTTATCGTCCACAGTTTGTGAGAAACGAGGTGCAGACTAGTTGAGGTGATATCATCATCATCATCACCAGCTATTTATATAGCGCCACTGATTCCGCAGCGCTGTACAGAGAACTCACTCACATCAGTCCTTGACCCATTGGAGCTTACAGTCTAAATTCCCTAACATACACACACACACACACACACACACACACACACACACACACACACACACACACACAGAGACTAGAGTCAATTTTGATAGCAGCCAATTAACCTACTATTATGTTTTTGGAGTGTGGGAAGAAACCGGAGCACCCGGAGGAAACCCACACAACCACGGGGTGAACATACAATACTAATACCTTGTTTCATCACACTTGGGTATAACACTTTGCAGATTTAAAAAACTGTCTCCCTTGGAAATGCCTGCAAATCGCTTGTTTTCCCCAGTCCACCTTAGGAAGGCTGTTCTCTCTGAGGCTCACGAGAACAAGACTGTCAGACATCCTGGTATCTCCAAGACCATGGAAATTCTTTGATGCTCCATTTGGTGGCCTTTTCTGTCTGCAGATGTTAGGGACTTTGTTCTGTCCTGTGAAAGTTTTGCAAAAAACAAAATCCCCATAAACTGTTCCTCAGGCCAGGTCATGCCATTGTCTATCCCTACGAAACCCTGGACACACCTGTCTATGGATTTTATTGTGAATCTTCCGTGCTCTGGGCACAACACTATATAGGTGGTTGTAGACAGATTTAGTGAAATGTCTCATTTTATTCCTTTGACTAGACTTCCTATTGCGCAAAGTCTGGCATTACCCTTTATTCAACATCTCTTCCGATTCCATGGCCTCTCCATAAATATTGTCTCTGATTGTAGCTCTCAATGTGTAGCTCAATTCTGAAAATCTTTCTGTGCACTCCTCAGCATTAACCTCAATCTTTCAGCAGAGTATCATCTACAGTCTAACGGACAGACAAATTGGATTAATCAGTGAGCGGTGTTTAAATGCCACAGTCTATTGTTGCTGACCATGTGCATCCCTTTATGGCCCCAGTCTACCCATCTTCTATGGCTACTTCCAGCAAGAAAATGCACCATGTCACACAGCACATGTCACCTGAAGCTGGTTCCATGAACATGAAAATAATTACAGTGTACTCTAATGGCCTCCACAGGCACCAGATGTCAGTTAGAGCAGTCTTTGGGATGTGGGGGAAAGGAAGATTCAAAGCATGAAGGTGCAGCTGACAAATCTGCAGCAACTGCTTGATGCCATCATGTCAACATGGACCAAAATCTATAACAAATGCTTCTATCACCTTGTTGGATCCATATAATGAAGGATTAACACTGGTCTTGATAAAAAAAAGGGGGTCCTATCCAGTATTAGAAAGATGTACCTAATAGGGTAGCTTTTGAGTGTAGAGTGTAGTGATGATTCTTCAAGAAACACAGGAATCACAGTATACATTTATACAGGCATAAAAATAGAAATTGGATGTTGAATGTAAAGTACATTTAATGTGGCCCAGTCATTTGGAGCTTAATTTGGAAAATTCCACACAAGAGGGATACACAGATGGGCCATGCAGATGCCCCTTTACCTCAGAACCTAGATTTTGACAAGATCAACAATGCAATGAATTAGAAGAGCCCAATTTATCAGAGTAAATGAGTCTGTTTGGCAGACCACAGTTGGTTAAATTTAGCTAATTAGGCCTAAAATAATCTGGACATAAGAGGGAAGAGGTCTTCGGTGAATGGGCTCCACATCATGGAAGTCTAATGATAATAGAGATAAAGACTGTAATCAAAAACTGCCGTATCTGTGGTGAAATAAATACATGACTGGTTAAGGCAAAGCCAGAGGTTGACTTTCAAAGACGCTTCTGACCCTCACAGTTGTGGCATATCCAATATTTTAGAAAAATCCAAATTGCAGAAGGAGCAATATTGCTGTACAGTGGTAGACACAGTCTCAAAAGTACCACAATTTCACTCACAAGCATGTAACCAAGCGTCATCCATGTGAATGCTGCAGAATCTGAGTCACTTACAGGTTTCTACATTAGATACAGACAGATAACACACCACACTTCTCTAGGAGCAATGCTCAGCAGTGGATCCAAGACTGTGGATTGTACTGGGCCATGATCTTCCCTTGTCACTCTCAGGCTGTAAGTCATGAATGTGAAGAAGACAATCTATAAATTAACACCAATAAAACACACTGATGGAGTGAGACAAAGTACTAATGTGAGCAGTCACACATAGAAAAAAAAGACCCATTACTAAAAATACTTTTTTTGAGAGGTTACCGGAACAGACATACTTTTATTATTATTTCTTTATTAATTAGGTGCCACAAATTTCATAGTGCCGGATACAGAAGCAAGAAGCAAATAGACAAGGTTATACACATATGTAGCACAGAAAGAGTGTGAGTAATGCTATGGGTACTCACACATAGTGCAGCAAAAGACGTGACAGGTTGCATTAGGGAGTCACAAAGTATAAAGACATGGGACAATAGGTAGAGAGGTCCTTGTCTGTGAGAACTTACATCCTAGAGGGAGGAGTGGCGAGAGACAATAGGACCAACTAGAAGAAGATGGAGATGGCAGACGAAGGAAGAGAAGGTTATGGATAAGATTGTGGTAGAATAGGGTAGCTTGAAAAGGTGAGACTTGAGTGAACTCGTTAAGGATTGCAGTTCGAGAGCGAGTAGAGTGAGGTAGGGTAGCGCATTCCAAGGTTTGGGGGCAGCAGTGCAGAAGTCTTGGAGGCGAGCATAGGATGTTATGAGAGGTGAGTTGAGACGAAGGACAGAGGCAGAGTGGAGAAGTCATGTGGGTATGTACCTCGAAACAAGGTCATAGATCTAAGGGGGAAGAGTGTTGGTGAGGGCTTTATAAGTGGTTGAACTGAAGCCTGTAAAGGATAGGAAGGGCAGCACGGTGGCTTAATGGTTAGCACTTCTGCCTCACAGCACTGGGGTCATGAGTTAAATTCCCGACCATGGCCTTATCTGTGTGGATTTTGTATATTCTCCCTGTGTTTGCGTGGTTTCCTCCGGGTATGCCGGTTTCCTCCCACACTCCAAAAACATACTAAAAGGCTAATTGGCTGATATCAAATTGACCTTAGTCTCTCTCTGTCTGTGTGTGTGTGTGTGTGTGTGTGTATATGTTAGGGAATTTAGACTGTGAGCTCCAAGGGGGCAGGGGCCGATGCAAATGACTTCTCTGTACATCACTGTGGAATTAGTGGCACTATATAAATAACTGTTGATGATGATGATGATGATGAAGGGATTTATGCAGAGAAGTTTCTGAAGATAGAAGATGAGGAGAGAATGATGAGCCTAGCCACAGCATTCTAGCTGAATTGAAGGTCAAATAAGTGGGAAGCAGGAAGGCTATTGAGAACGTGGTTGCAATATTTGATGAGAAATAATGAATGAATGGATCAGGATTTTGGTTGCATCCTGAGGGAGGATGGAACGGATTTTCGTGATGTTATGGAGGAGGAAGTGGCAAGATTTGGTGAGGGACTGAATATGATGGTAAAGCTGAGGGCAGAGTCAAGGGTAACTCCAAGGCAGTGGACTTGGGTGACAGAAGAGAGAGTTATCTTGTCAACCAAAATATAAATATTGTGAGGGATAGCAACATTTGCAGAAGGAAAGATGATGATCTCAGATTTGGAGATGTTGAGTTTTAGGAAGCGCTGTGATATCCAGGTAGTTACAGCAAAGAGGCAGCTAGATACTTATAGGAAGGGCGAGAGAGAGGTCAGGGGAGGAAAGATTTGTCCTACTGTGCTTGTCATTTATGGTGCACTAAAGAGAAGCTTAGGAAGATTTGCAAAATTAGTTGGGAGGTGACAGCTTCAAAGACATTTTTTTTTTTAAATTAGGTACTTTTTAATTGACAAAGACATTTTTATAGAAGGAACACAAAACCAGTTATGGATGAAGACATCAGTACAGTAAGGCATTAGGGAAAGGTTAAGAGGAAGAGGTGAGTTTTTGCCTTAGCTGAAGAACATGAAGACTCAGGTTAGGATGACAAATGGTGGGTGGACACCACACACCCTGCGTGGAAAGTAACTTTGACAACAGACTCATCCCAAAATAGAAACTTTTAGGTGAAGTTCTTGTATACATTAACCAGTAACTAGAAGTACAATTGCAGGAGCAAAACAGTTTTATGGGTAAAGTGTAGCTAACCACCTCTTGACGGCAAATGTCAGATTTCAAGCAGAGGCAAAGTGATAGCAGCCAAAGGCTGGGTCCCTACAGTTGTAGAGTTTGTCAATGGTGAAGCTAAACTTTATAACTCTCCTCTTCACAGATTAGTTACCATTGTGTAAACAAACTAAACAACAAATACTTGTGGATTCCAAAGACAGACATCTTTCCAATTGTTGATTTGCACTCATGTACTACCTGCTCATAAACATGGAATATGAATGGATTTCTTGTAGGATTGCAGAGTTGTGAGATAATGATAAATTAACTTTGGGACTTACCTAAACAGTATATCACTATTACAGGCATTCTCTTGAAATATGCATTGCTAGGATGGTCCCCTTTAGTGTCATCTCTTTCAAATAATAAGCATTTACATTTTTCGCCTAAAACACTTACCAGTTTAGCCTTATTTATGGTTTAAATCTTAAATAAGTAACTACAATTGATGGGTGATTTTTTTTTTATTAGGAGCTTGGTGTGTTTTTTACGTTTTTTATTTGTTGTAACTGAGGATATTATGGAGATAATGAGTAGGTAATGTGATCGTATTTGTCAAAAACAGCTCTGCTAAGAATGATAGAACAACCACATTGGGCAACAAAATCTTTTCATTTTGACAGCAGTCTGAAAAATGGGCATTAATATCACCTACCAAAAAGTTTAGAGCACCACAGTTCACACATTGCATGTCCAAAGGATCCAAACAGTAGTATTGTAATATATCATGTCCAATGCAAGCGGCATATCAGTTTTTGTTATACGCTGATTGTGACAATAATATTCTTGATCTTTAAGCTGCACATTCTGGGCGACCTGTAAGGGTTTCACGATGTCAATGTCCTCAAGGGCGGCCTCTTGGCATGTTTCTTGTAAACAAAGCAAGGATAAGTGAATATTGAATTAACATTCATCAGCATTGAGGTCCCCGCAAGACATGATGATATATGTGGCTTAAAATAATTGTCACAGTTTCCAGACCACCCAGCAGGTCCCATGTTCCAGGTCACCCAGCAGGGCTACAAATAACTGTCACAGTTTACAGACCACCCAGCAGGTCACATGTTCTAGCTCACCCAGCAGGTGCACAGGAAGAGTTCGCTAACTGTCACAGTTTCCAGAGCAACCAGCAGGTGCACAGATGTATTGCCCACTGTCAATAATTGTAAATGGCGGGCAGACGTTTTGTGAAATAACTCCGAACCAATGCAATTTCTGCAAATCTACAAATCAAGACTTTTAATTTAGTGTATGGTACTCAGACAACGGCATCATAGAAATAAGTCACTCATAAAAGTTGTACATAGAGCCTATGGGGATGGATCAAAAAATGCATAATTGCACATTTTTGTTTAGCATGAAGCTTGCTTACAAAAAAGGCATTAACATAGGATTTAAAAAAAACTGGGGAAAAGACTAAAAAACACAACATACAAAACAACACAGATCTTTTTATCAAAACATATAACAAACAGGCCCAAAAATATGGCATTTAAAATGTTTTCTAAAAGGTAAAAATGGTCCATGAGAAAAATTACTTTATAGTAAGTTATAGAGCACTGTTGTATACTGGAATATTATTGTACCTCTAGCCTTGCTCGGTGGTATATTGGTAAATAGCTTAATTAAGTTTATACAGGAAAATGTAAATAGCAAAAGCAAAAATTATAAACAATTCCCCTTTACAAACCTGAAAGATTTTACACTTCACAGATTTCAATAACTATTATTTCTGTAAATGTTGTATATTGTATTATAGTAAGTGCATCATCACATCATATTATGGTGTTTTCTAAATCTGTGCTAGAATATTTTTTACATAAAATAATGCAGTGTAAGACATGTTTAAACATTATGGGACTGCAATTTAAATTGTATAATCCTTATTTAACCTATCAAGCTGAGTTTACCAGCAAAATTGGTATAGAGGACTACAGTGTCCCAAAAGTTTCAATAAAAAATACACTGTGGGATTAATTCACTTCTATACTTTATAGCCAATATAACCAAATATTACAGCCTACATGTTTTAGTTAATGCTTTTTCCAATGGAAATGGTTCAGCTTCCTAGTGAGCTGTAATTACTACTGGTGAATAAAACAACTCTGCGGGCACTTTTACAAGTTAACTTTTTACACTTGTAATTATTGCCTTTGGCAGTGAAGCTGGTTTTACATAAGCTAAACTGCAGTTTTTCTATTCAACTGTGTGTTACATCACAGCATTGCTTACTTGGATTATATTTAATTTTACAGTATTGGGCTTGTGTTCTTTATAATTAATTAAACCAACAAACTTATTTTTTTAAAGAATTGGCTTCTCCTTCAGCATACAGCAGATCCTTAATTTTGACTTGTACAAACTAAATAAACACAAGACAGTAGTTTATTATACAGGACAACATAATATAAACTTTATTGACAGCTTAGACTGGGCCAGTGAATTAGCAGGTGGTCAACTGAACTTCACTAACATTGAGACAAAGAAAACATTATGGTCCATTAATTTCACCTTAGGTCACTTACACTCTGGAATTTCGTTTCTGTCAATAAATGCAAGAGCCAATTCCAAATGAAAATGCATTTAAACATGCTCTAAAATGCCTTTGAGATGCAGTTCACATGCATTAAAAGTGCAACTAAAATGTAAGCGCTAACAAACATTTGAGACATATTTTGCGGGACTATTTTGCACATCCTGCTGACATCATTCTCTACCTTGTTTACAGCAGTGAGTGAACATGGATCACAATAGTCTGGGTTAAAAGCCAAGGTTAAAAACACAGGAGACAAAGAAGCAATGGTCAAATTCACAGCTGATGTCTGATACACAAATGCAGATTAACTGGAAGCAATAGACACTGATCCAAAGAACTCAATAATCTGGCAAATTTGTGCTTGCAGTTGGCAGACATTTACATACACAGATGAATATCCAGCATATGTGATGGCATCATTCCTCTATAGCGAATTTCCTGTTAACCTGTCCCAACCTGGAAGCTAATGTAGCAAAGGTAACTGACTTATACTTTTAGGACAGTTTTCTGTAGAGTCTGGTCTCAACCACATAAGTAGCCCTATGCTGTTGTATAAGCACAGTGCTAATACTGCTATGGATTATGACTCTATCTAAAGCATCCTTGAGTCAAAGGTCATGACAAAACCAACTGAACAGATGTGGAGAGCAATAAATGAAGGTTGCAGACTGACCAGAACTTGGCGTTCGTGGAATGTGCTTCTGGCATTCAAATTTGATATTTTGATTTCAATAATTATGAGTGTGGTAAAGGTGAATACGGCTATGAAGGCAGCATGTGCACTACATAACTTTTGCAGGCAAAAAGAGTCTGAAATTAAAGATGACACTATTACATCTAAGGAATATATCAAATGGGCAGGAATCCATACTGGCAATCAGGGAATCTGATGGGGACTACCTTGGCAATATGACATCTTTTAGTTATTATGTTAGTATTTGGTGTTGTGTGACATGCTTTGGACTTGAATACTTTTGTTGAATAATAAAGTTTATTTCACTTCTACAAAATAACTTTTTATTATAAACACAATACATATGTTACTTTATAAATATACATTATGAGCGCTAATGTTAAAATAGTAAATACAAAATAATAAATAGGTTACTGTGTTTAACTCCAGGCTTTGTAAAAAGGGGGATGTGCAATGTTGATGGTGGAATCCAACTGATCTCTGAGGAAACCACATGTCAAAAGTAGAGATGTGAGTTTAAAAGAAGGGTAACCAAACAAATAGCCATCACTGAGGAAACCACACATCAATAGTGGAGAAACGCGTCAAAGGGAATTCTTTTGAACCGTGTTAACAGGACTTAATTATAACTCTACTGATCAGATTGACTGACTTAAGGAGAGATCACAATACCAGTTGGATTCCAACATCAATATTGCAAATTTCCCCTTTTTACAAAGCCTGGAGTGTGGTAAGATCGATATAACGGAGAGAGAACAAATTTACATTGCAGAAGAGTGATTCGGTATGTAGTGCAAGCTGAGCTAAAAGCCGCTTGCAGGACTTCATGAGACGGATGTACTGAGTATGATTTGTATCTCCGGGTTGTTAAACTGACGGCTATATCATATGAATGATCGCAAATGCAAAAGGAATTGTGATCCACATAATAGTGTTGTATATATCATACAACGAATGTGCGTAATTTAATAGATACAATCGTGTCTTGTATTGTGGGCTAATCCAGTGATCTCTTATTATCAAAAAATACGGATTATGCAATGAATTATTGTCTATGAGACCTTTTTATTCTTTTTTCCCCTATATGTGCACTGTAGGTGATTTCAACAAAATGTAAGACCAAAATTAGCCAGATTAATGGTTTGGTGGCGTATGTTTTGATATTTTCTTTTCTTTTTAATTTTTTTCTTTATATATGTATTAATGGTTGTACAAATAAATTTGATTATATATTTTAAATCTATGGTGGTATTTATTAGATAGGATCTATTTGCGCTTGTTTTTGGTTTTTTTGTTTTCTTCCGCTATAATTGAAATTGAGGCATAACAACTTATTTAAATAAGCAGCAATTTTTTCCTATCTAAGTATATTAATTGTTATTTGAATCGGTTTTGTATCTATACTATACAAGGTATAGACTGCTATAGTCAGCACCTGGTTTTTCTGCTCATTTGCGTTTAGAATTGTAGAAATTAATATGTTAACAGACTTAATGCGATGTTGGATCATATTCATCATCAATATTGTTAGTATTAAAATTCATTCATGGGGGCACCCCCTGTACATTAGATATAATTGTGTTTGCAAAAAAGTTATCCTCATTGTATAATGTAGCGGTGTTGTGTATATATATATATATATATATATATATATATATATAAATATATATATATATATATATATATATATATATATACAGACAACACCGCAACTTTATATATATATATATATATATATATATATATATATATATATGTCTCCATTTCTATAAACCATTGATGAGGACTTTTAACTGGGCATCCATCTCACTGGTGTTTTCTCTATAGTCCAGTATGCAATTACACCTGGCACCATTGCAGTCTTGCACCTTGATGCTTCTTGTGAACTCTCTACAAAGGTAGATGTAGCTTCAATCTAGGTCCCAAATTGACTTTATACCTGCTCAGAGCCTTCTTCATCCACATTTACAGAGATGCCTGAAATGTGTTCAGTGGCCTTGTCAATACTGCCAGATGTGTTGTCTGTCTAATAAAAATACAATTACAAAACATTAGTTAATAATGTTATATTAATACTACAAATTATATCCACATGATAACATACCAGCCAGGCTTAATTATGGGTCTCAGGAATATAAGATATTGTAATAGGGGATAGATTTTTACTCTTTGGGCTTCCGACCCACTTGGTGCTGACAAGGTCACCTGGAAATTCTTCTTGAAATGGTTATTTTGCGATCTCCACCTTATTTTAAATATTTTGACAGAAAAAACATTATATTCTGACTGTTATACAAAAACAATGGAGATGTACGCATGTTAGCTATTGTGGAAAATGTCTGTTTTAAAATGTGATGGACATGCAATGCAATTACAAGGCTAATATGCTAAGCAATGAGTATTTCATAGCTTATAAATAGAAAAGGGGGACATTTTGAATACTGGTCTACGTCTTAAAGACTTTCTTTTACTACTTTTTTCTTCCTTTTTCCAGACTGGATAGACTTCCTGTCTTTAACTAACTCCTGCCAAATAGTAATCTAGGATTCAGACCTTTTCTCTGGTCAAAATTCCTATTTGAAAACAGGATGCAGTCAGACTTGCAAGACAAAAAACATATGGCCATTTGTGTAGCTCAACTTGCGCGATTTCTCCCTGCTCAAATGCACAAAAATCAAGTACCAATGCCTATGTACAGTTGAACCTATTCACCCTTGTGCCTGAAAAGGCTTAATGGGGAAGGAAGGAATTGTCTAACATAGGTTTACTACTTCCATTTTTGTTCCAATACAGTCTGTAATTTGCTATTTTTTTGTTTCCCTGTTTGCAACTTATGGCAGCAAAAATATGTGGTGTGAATTTAATGTGCAAAATACTTGCTAATTATGGAAATCAACATTCTGTTGTGGAAAATTAGACAAAAGAATTAAAATAGTTTTTATTATACACTACTTTAATTATTATAATAAAAAGCGCAGAAGAATTTGGCTAACTGCATAGTAATACATATTTAAGTCATCATGTCTGCTGCAGAACTAGGGTCTTGATCAACTATGGTGTAATATGTGAAACAGCAATTCAGAGCACCTAATTTACAAGGCACACTGGAAGCACTTGGCTTTGAACCTCTGCAACTAAATGTCCACCAAGTAAATTTAAATTTGCATTTCTGCTCTCTACTCTTGAAAGATGTTTCACCAAAGTAGAAGAGAAGCTTTCATTTTAGGAGAGGTGGGAAAAATTATGAAGCACCTTGCAAATCGTAAACATCACACCACGCAGCCTATCACAGATAAGAGACCACTCCTGATTTGCTGCTCAGCTATTAACTATCCTTGCTCACAAAGAGCTTAATTTGTTTTACATTCAGTGCTCCTAAGGAAACATTCATCCGTGCTATGTTTTCTTTTGTTTTTTATTACTTACCATTGGGTTATGTCGGACTAAAACAGGATGAAGATTTTAGTTTTTTTTCATTTCCATAATAGTTGCGTGCTACAAATATAACACTTCTTCATTATTAAATTGCTTTTCACTATCAGATATATAATTTCTATAGTGATCTTTACATAAAAAATAATAATCCACTAAAATCACACAAAAACAAATTAGGTAAAAATACATAGTAAAGGAAACCAGAATGGGCCTGATTCATTAGGGCACATATTCAAAGCATAAGCTGCACTCAGAAAATTAAGCCTGTATTTTGGATATGCATGAGCCCAAAATCATCAAGCCACGAATCACAAGATCCGTGACCTGTTGAATTCAAGCGCAGACCTCTGTAACAGTCAGGTGCTGCAGGTACGTACGGTGCGTACGGTGCTGAGTTGTCAGATCGTGTAAAGAGTACACAGTCTTGACCTGCCCTTTAGATTGGGCAGGACAGTCATCAAAAATCGGGATTGTCCCACTAGACCAGGCTTGGCTAACCTTGGCATGCTTTGCCAATATATATCAGCTTAGCTACCTGTTCTTCTCACTTTTACCACCTGGGGCTGCTGGTTTCTTTAGTTGCGGCCTGTCTGGATCCTGGAATATTTAGGGTCCTATTTGGAACAAATAATGGGTACATTTAGAAAATTCCAACCATCCCCGGTGTTAAATCAATAGGTCAAATAATACTAATAATATCAATTATTATCAATCACATAATATCAATCACAAATAATACTTAGGCCTTCCTCCAGCCCCAACATTAAAGTAATAGTATTCCCATTTAATAAACCTATTTCCTTCCCTCCAGACAGCCCCTGCAATAAATTAATCGCATTTATGTATAATAAATATACCTATTTCCCACAACCGTCACTGCCATTAAATAATTCATATTCACATTTAATAAACAGACCTCATGCTCCTCAAACTCAGCCCCAAATTCAAACCACCCCATCTTAAATTAATAGTCCCCACTATAAAATTAATTTACCCTACTGTGACAGGATGGACCACCTATGCCACCCTGTCTGTTGTTGCTGGGAACCGGTTGGGCTTACTTTACCACTGTCCCTTTTCATTATTCCGATGTACTCTATTTACACAAACATGGATTTACATGTATTGGATAACTAGCCATATTTACACTTATATGTGAAATTCTATAAATGCTGTGATGTTCTGCATCTGGTTTTCAGATGCAGAGAATCCAGGAGCTAGTCTTAATTAAAAGATCCTGCCTTCAATGTTGGACCTTCACACATCAAAAGATCTAATTAGCACAGGGCCTTTGTTCAGACCGTTCGGAATACATATTCACACAGAACAACAAAAACCAAAAACAAGCCAGTTTCCTACATCACAATACACAAAAGTCTTTGTAAACAAAGGCTCATTGTATCAGATATATACATCAGAAATAAGGTATTTCCTTTAGCAAGGGTAAAAAGGAAAAACAACTTTTCTACCCTGGCCTGAGAGATAACAATATCCTTTCTCACAATATACACAATATAAAAAATAAGTGCATTGGCAATTATATAAATAAGTGGCCTGCGCTATTTGCTTTAAATAAATTTATACCAAAAGTTATTTAATAGTGATCCAGTCACACCTACCTTAACCCTACAAACAAAATAGCACCCATTATTTAGCCACCTACCACACACAGATTACATTGCCACAAGCCTGCTGTGCCATCACACACACATTACTGTGCCGCTTAATCACCATGCTGTGCCTCCTTATGATCACACTGCGCCCTCCATGCTGCTTTTGCTCCCCCTTCCTCACCCTGCGCCATGCTGCTTTGGCCCCCCTTCATCACACTCTGCCATGCTACTTTGGCCCCCCTTCATCACACTCTGCCATGCTACTTTGGCCCCCCTTCATCACACTCTGCCATACTGCTTTGGCCCCCCCTTCACACTCTGCCATGCTGCCTTGGTTCCCCTTTACTCTCTGCCATGCTGCCTATGCTCCGCCTTCACTCTCCATGCTCCCCCTTCACACTGCCATGCTTCCCCTTCACACTGCCATGCTCCCTCTTCACTCTGCCATGCTTCCTCTTCACTCTGCCAGACGGAGCAGAGAGGGGATCTCCGCAGTCACGTGAGTATTTTTTTTTTTAGTTTTCCGCTCTCTTTTTAGTCTTGCATCCTGTTTTTGTCTGTTCCATGGGAAACACTTGTTTTTTTCAAGGGTGTAGTTGTCATATCTGTAGTTATCGTTTTTTTAAGGTATTTCACACAAATATTTGTACCTTTAATAACTATTTATTGTCTTATAATCTCATAAAGTTCAGCAGGGATTCTGCTACACAACTCTCAAATCCTGTCAGAAAGGCATTAATGAGCAGTCTATTGATACAATTCATAATGGACACATCACTACATGTTATATAATCCATTGGCTCATGGGCTCATGTAAATTGATATATGGTAATGAAAATAGTAGAGGTTACACATCAGGGTCCTTGAAACTGCCGGCATCAAGCAGAAGTGTAGCGTCATAAGAAATTTACACTTGTGGTGGTGGGGACTGTTGGCAGAAAAACTGCGATGGGTCCTGCATGTGGAAGCTGTGGGCAGATACCCCTTTCCCCGCCTGCAGGTAGTGGGCACACTTATAACTGTGGGCACTGCTACCAGTGAGAGGGGGATCACAACCTTATTAAGTACTTGTAAATCAGTATCCCCATTTAAATACAATATGTGGAGACAGGATGGAGGAGCATCCCAATGTATGCAAGCTATAAGGCAGAACCTTAAAAGTACAGGTCAGTGTAAATAAACCTCTCTTCTTTTTTTTTTTATTAAATTGACATTTGAAATAAATACTTAAGACAGTTCACATGTTCCCTTAATGCCATGAGCTATGTGTCTGCCTAGATGGACAAATAAGAGGTGTACACTGCATATGTCTGTGACATGCATGATCCTAAGCAGTGTCGGACTGGGACATGAAGGGCCCACCGGGGGAAATGCAGCGGTAGGGGCCCACTACAATGGGGTGTGGCCAACTGTAAGAGGGGTTGTGGTCAGTCATTAAAGGGGATGGGGTCAGGCCATGGAGGACAACGTATAGCACCTTAGTATGGTCCATAAAGAAAAAGAGGACATTTGCAGTGAGGAGCCGCGAAGGAAAAGACAGAAGAGAAGAAAGAAGTCAATAGGAAAGTAAGTGAAGGGGAGCAAATGCAGCATGGAGGGCACTGTGTGAAACAGGGGAGACAGGGAAAGGGGAGGGATGAATTGAATACAATCAATCATCATCAGCTATTTGTGTGCTGTCCATTCTTTGTGGTTAGTGTTCTCTCCCCTCATAGTGTACACAGAAAACAAATGCTATACTACAGTACTAGAGATCAACCATTCATCATATGAAAATCACAATATAAGGGTATAGACTAAAAATTAATATATCCATGAAGCACTATGGAGACCACAAAATTATTAGCATAAAAATATATGCACATTTAAAATATTACATAAATCTAATTACACTCTAGACACTGGCAAATAAAAACAGGACTCTAAAAAATGATCTACCCACAAAATGTACACTCAATAATAATCCAATGCCACTACAAAGGACAAAAGCAAAACATTAATATTAAAGCATATAGCAGATGCAATCCTATAAGGACCTAACTGTCTGAATGTGTTTTATTCTGATTAAGATATGCTTCTATAGGGAATAGAGTCCCACAATTGATTGAAAACAAATAAACATGGAACATGATATAAACAGTGAATTTGGTTACTAGTTTATTAGGAATCCATTCATTGGTCAGCTGCAATAGGATCCTTTTATAGAGGCACTGAAGACGTATATTGCAATGAAGCCATTCTAATTTATCTCCCTCCCTCCGAGGTCACACAGTGGAGAGCTCTAGAGAAGTTTGCACGATTTATTACTTACTGATTACACGGACTCACACTGCAGTTAGGATGGCAACTTTATGACTACAGGACGCCTGCAACTACAGCAGAAGGAGTAATCTGAGATCTGTGTCACTGTGAAGCATTTCTGCCTCTCTCTGTCTCAGGAGCAGGAAGTGTTCTCACGTGCTGGCTGTAGGCAGGGATTAGTTTGACAGTCTCCGTTTCATATGTAGACTGACCGCAACTCGGTAATTCTCTGCTCTGCCTCACCAACAAAGAGGGCGGGGTTATCAGGCAACAGGGCCTCCCGGGGGATACCCCGGCTCCCCGGCAGGCCAGTCCGACACTGATCCTAAGTGGCTAAATAGGAACTGGGGGGGGATCATTGATACCTGATAAGTGCAAAGATTGATATCACATAAAATATTAATTAACTTGGAAATTACCACACATGTGTTCTATAACCATTGACCCACATGCCATCGAATGGATGGCAGAGGGAAGTGAACATGCACAGAGGAAAATGATGAAGACTAGAAAAGGAGTTATAATGATTAGCTGCAGGCAAAACTCTTTTGGAATACAATAGCTATCATAGCTAGAGCATCCATAATAGTACACTTAGCTCTGTGCCTCCTGCAGCCCAACATGCTGAAATCAAGAGGAAAAGTGCAATACTAGTGTGAAAGGGTGGGGGGTGAGAGGCAGCCACTGAAAACTAAGGGAGCACAGCTAAACGAAAGAACACAGTAAAACACTGGCATTGAGGCAACAGTGAGGAAAAGAGGCAAGAAAAAAACAACAAGAAAAGGGATAGAAAGGGGAAAATTCACAGTTTGCAGGAATAAACTATGAAATAATGCAAATAGGGACAGGCAGACACACTGTACTTATACTAACGTCCAGACTGCAGAGACTGCTTTATTCTCCGCTGTGACGAAATGTAGTATATCTAATGACTGCTTGTTATTTTCTGTTGAATCTATGTATAAGACTGTGAATATTTTATGTAACCTTTCAAAGTGTATTTGGTTAACTGACCTGAGTCTGACCTAGGCAAGTGTCAATGGTCATTTGAAAGGCCCATAAGTGGTTCTGGTGAACATAAGGACACCATAATAAATCCTTAGTGGTGGCAGAAAAGGTGTATTCATTGCTAAGTGACTTAGGTGACACCAGTCACAGTCAACTGTTCAGATTTCTGTATCTGGGACAGGCTGGGCGTTCGTGACAATAATGATTAAAAAAAACACCAAGTATACCATGCGCTACTTTCTAAAAGCAGCTTTACCAATTTAGAATAGGGATATACACTTCCCCCAAGAACAGTGGTGTAAAATACGTGACTAAAAATTCAAGCACTATTAGTATTGATGTACTCAAGAAAAAATATGTATAATTGGAGGAACTTAGTCCTCTCTGTTATATGATAAACCAAACAAATTTCTTAGCCAGTAAATCCAACCTAATATTCTTATATCAATCATGTATGATACATGATAAACTTAAAAAAATACTTATATTTGTGATAGAAGATGTATCCTCTTCTCTTCATATATCATTCGTGCATTCACACAATAATATACACATGTGAAAAAAAGAAAAAAAACAGACATAGTGTGATACTGTATAAACAGCATAACCTTGTTCTAATGAACTTTAAATAGTCAATCAGATCGACTATTTAAGGGCTCACTATTTGGGGCTGATCTGATTGACTATTTAAGGCTCCTTAGAACGAGGCTCTGGTTTGCCTTGATAAAGCTGTCTAAGCGAAACGCGCGTTGGCGTTTTAGCTCTGCGCGTCTAAAGCTCAACATTATGTAGGACGGTCTTGTTACTTTCTCCACATCAAGAAAGCTATAATACTATTTACATAAAATATATCGGGACTGGGGACATTTATATCTAGTTACATAGCACTTCAATCTAAGAGTCTTCAATTTGTTTTAGACTCAGATTGTTCTATACATTATTGTAGAATGATTAGATTTACCTCTAGGGCTATTGAATGAACAATAACAGCTAATTTAGACCAGATCCTCTATATGTGGCTAACTCGTGACTTGAAATACGAGCAGTGGATAGTGATTGATACAATAATTGTGAGATCTAGTGGACAATCAATTAATCCATTATTGCAGGATATATTAGCCAACTTCTCATGATATACTGCACCACAAGCTCTGAATGCTATGGAGCATTAATTCTGTATACAATTATAAACAAGGATTTTTCTATTCAGAGGTAATAATGTGAAGTAGTACAACCCTACATTAGTGTGATCGTTATAGTGAATATTGAGTTCATATATATTTAGAACTAGACCACAGAGCTAACTTGCAGTTGATCTGCAATTTTACACATATCTATTTTGTTTTTGTTTAGTGTTTGTTTTTAATATTTCGCTAGCTTTTGGATATAGGATGACCTATTAAAATAATTTTTTAATGATTACCAATAAAATTCAGTTTAATATGTTAAAATATATCCATCCATTTTTCTTGGGTGCTCCTCCAGTCACCATCTTTTTATTTCTCTTTTTCAACACTGATTGTATATTTGGTGCTTGGGTGCACCACTCAGGGGTTTTATTTACACTTTAATAGCCTGATTAATGAGTTACTAAATGGCCAACTCATTATAAGATACATGGTATTGGATTTACCTAGTGCGGATATTTCTCTCTTTTTTTCTCTAGTCATTTTGTTATTAATGCAAACGCTCATTGAAATCTTTTATAAAACTACTTGCCTACCCTTGTTTGATTCATAAACAATCAATACCCTTTCATCTTTATCAGTAGTAAAAAATGTCCTTGATAAAAGTCCACACTCCCTAATCACGATTCTCCTCAATCTATCTTTATATAAACAAATATTAAAATAAATGCATAAAAAGATAGAAGCCTTTCATATAGTAGAAATTATTTTCTTTAGAAAAATGTACACAGGTTATTAGTTTCAATAACCTCTAGACCAGTATATAAGTATATTCAGTGACAAAACACCCTGCAATGACAGTATTTCTACCACTACCTGCACCCACTGTCATCTCAGATCATGCACAGTATATCCCAAACATATCGGTACTGCATAGAGGAGCAGAGCGAGTGTGGGATGATGGACTGCATCACTGCCCATCCAAGTTTTACTCTGAGGTCAGGCGATGAAGTGTTCCGTCCCTGAGTATAATATAGTGTTTGTTTGCTCATTGAGCTTGGGTTACACAAACGAAAGATCTCAGCACCAATTTTAGTGCTATCACGTTGCTCTCCTGAGTGATAAATAATTCATTTTAACCCCTAAGCATTTTACCTCATTTAAAACTTTGATTATGCTGCAAGCTTGAACAGATTTCACTTAGAATTCAATCCCTTTTAGAAACCATAAGCATAAATCCATTTTAAAGCATTAAAGTTTTCTTTTGAAAATGTTTTTCTCCTTGGTGAGTTTCATAATATTTGAGAATCTCTGCATGTACCAAACTGATTATTCAAAGAAAGTAATTAATTAACTAATGACTACACTTGTATATTCAATTATATTTGCCATGGTTGATTAACTATTGTAATAAATTGTGGGTGTTTTTTTACCTTTCTATCATACTGAGTAAAAATAGAAGGGCAGTCTGTATGTGGAGCAAGGGTAAGATGGATCTTAAACTCTGACATGTTTAAGAAATAGAAAATATACATCCTGTCACATTATTTTTCAATGTCAAAAAATATCAATTTGCAAACTAGGCTAAAAATATTACTGGATGCTCTATGAGTACAAAAATTTACTTAAGTCTACCAGAAACTAGTACAGAGTATTATACCTAAATATAGCATTTTACACTCTCTTTTGGCATCAAATGTTTTAAAAGAAATATGATGTTAATCTTTGGGGATAATTTATAAAATAAACAGTCTAATACATAAGATACTATGTAGATGTGATTGGCAATAGTTTATTTGCATGAGCATTTAAATATCACAAATACATGTACCATTATTATTATTATTATTATTATTATTATTAGCCTTTATTTATAAAACACAGATATATTATGCAGTGTGTACATTGAGGAGATTATTACATCAACAAATAATTCATAATTAATTTGTACATATGAATGGAATCCATATTTAGAAACATACCTCTATGTTTCTAAAATTCATAAGAGTGTCATGATTTTCTCGCACAGACAATTTTATTTTTTACCTGTATTTGTATGTGGGTGGAGTTTGTTCTATTTTTTATTTGGGTCTGAAATAGAAATATAAGATTCTAGAAATAATGGTTTCCAATGGAAGTTACCAAAAATATGTTTTCTGCACAACACAACTAGTTGTATAAGTTATGGCACACAATATGGAAATAAACAAGTATAGGTATTTTACCACAGTAATTTTATCACAATCAATTCTTAACTCTTTTTTTGTAAACCAATAGCTGCTTAGTCCCCCTAAAAAATGTAGTTGCGGATGTCCACATTGTTTTTTAGATTATGGCAGTTATTAAATTATCCATAATGCAGAACATAATGTAACTGTGATGAAAAGGGCAGATATACAAGCTAAATAATATACTTGATCAGTAGTGTCACCATTTGCTGATTTAATGTAATGTAATGTGTGATACAGAAGAAAAGAATAAAACACAATAGTGCACCCTGTGTTATTTTATGTTGTCTGATATCATCTTGCATGTAAATGAATAAATAATTGCTAACCTAGTCACAATGAGTAGTGAGCCTTTCAGATGTTGGTGACATTTCAATGAACCATAATAAAAAAATACCAGCAATTAAAGCAAATTAGTGCTCATATTTGACACAGAAAAAATATCTGTTGTAAGTGGCAGACAAACTTGCATAATACCATAAGAAAGGTGGACCTGCAATCTCCAATGAGAAGTTTCATAAACGAGGTACCCATTCTGGAGTATGTGGTGCACTTGTAGGAACAATTACAGTACCTTGTGTCTTGTGGAGCTCACCTGCTTCAGCCTCCAGGATGTGCAAGACCATGGATACGGTAAGCACACAGGGCAAGAGAGGTAGGAGTAAGACAACAAGTGCTATTGATGGCATAAAAAAATTGGGGGGGGGGGGAGCGGTGCCCAATTATATTGTGACACTAGATAGCGCAGAAAAGCAACTGCAGACATACACATTAACTGGGTGAAGGTTGGACACCAAATCCAGTTTACTGCCAACCCATGGATAACTCTGGAACCATCCCTTTGGCAGACCTGTTAGTGGAGGCTGAGTGTGACATTGGTGTAAAGATGTTGGAAAAGTAGTGGTCTAATTCACCAGCAGTCCTGGATGCACTCATCTAGTGGTCAGTCGTCTTGATATTGGACAAGCTCAGTCCATTCAGCATCCAGCTTACTGGGTGACCCATGAGGTACTCAGTATGGTCATAAAGCATGTTAATGAGATGCTGGTTTTGGATGTTCCTTCTTACAGCCAATGGTAGCGAGCACCATATGAATTCCCAAGAAGGTCTGTGCCCATGGTTCTACATGGACTACTGCTGGCTGAACAATTATGACAGATGTGTACCCAATGTCCCACATAGATAAGCTATTAGACAGGCTGTGTGGGGGCTCGCTATATATCACATGTCAGTGCCTGTATCCATATTTTACCTACCGGTCTGTGCCGGGTGTTTCCGTTCAGGCCTGCATACCCTGCTGCTAGCACTTCTTGATTTCTCTGAGTTTGCAGTCATTTGATCTCTCACATCACTTCCTGGTTTTAGTCATGTGATTCCTGACACATGACAAACCCTCCTAGTCCCAGCTATTTAAACTTAACTGTGTTCAGTAATCACTGCCAGAGTGTCAGGTCTTACCAGCATTATCTTTCCCCGCTGTTTACTTCAGTTTAATTATTACTGTGTATTGACTTTTTTTGCCTCTCATTTTGAAACCTGTGCCTGTGTCCCGAAACTCCAGCTCATCTCTCATGTGGAACCTATGCATGTGATCTCAACCTTTGGCTTGTTCCTGATTCTGCATTTGCTTTCTACTGTGGTACCTCTCTCTTGATATCATTTTCCAGCTAGTAGAGATGTGCACTGACATTTCGGAACCGGTGTCGGTTCTAACCCAACTTCATGTTTTGGCTTTGCTACCTGTTTTGTTGAACTTGCATGAAAGGTTTTGGTTTTGGATCTGGATTTAATTGAAAATTGTGAAAAATAGGTAAAATAATGTCCTTTTGAAATGTCTTTGTTCCAATATTACTATTTATAGCATTAACATTCATTTCCAGTCATTTCCTGTCTATTTTCTAATGATCCCTTCACAACGGTCCAAATTTTCACCAATATTGGCCAAAGTCTGCAGCAAGCTGTCTTAATGAAGGATTTTAAAACTGTCATTGCATTAGCTTCCTATGATTCAATTAAAATAATAATAAACTGAATAGTGATGATATCTCCCTTTCATTGCACCCAAACCTCCTTCGCATATTCTGGCATACTATTACTGTAATTAAGTAAATAAAGAACCACATGACAGCAATGTAAAGATGGCAAAAGGTCACAGTTTTTATTTAAACAAAAATGGTGGCATAGAGAACAATGCGAGTCAGCTAACAACTAATAGCAAAAAAAAAACAGTGGAAGGTCAGATTGCTATTTCACCACTGGCTCCAGGATATAATCCTTTACAATTTTACGTCTTCCTAGTAAATGTCATAAGCTTTTAAGAATAGCAGGAGAAGTTTTCACATATAGCAGCCGAATTTCCCGTAAAGTTGAAGGCATTTACAGGTACCCCAGGAATTAGCTCAATGTAGTAAAAGCTTGTGAGCAGGAATTGGTAGCACGGAGATAGGAGAAATGGGGCCAAGAGCACACACTCCAAGTCCACTTAAGAGGCAGCAAAAAATTTAATTACAGTTGTGCGCCCGGGCTGCCTGTCACGCAGCGGCAGTGTGAGGCCTCCCCTGGTGTCACTATGGGTGCAGGACAACTAAGTCTATTTACTTTCCAAAATGTCAATATTTATTCATTCATACCACTGTTCATCCAATGACTTCTGCCTGTTAATGTAATTACAGCTGTGCGCCCCACCTGCCTGTCACTAGCCGGGACGCAGCAGCAGCATGAGGCATAAAGGTTTCCCCGGCATGACAGTGACTACGCTCCTTCTTGGGGACTGCCCAAGTCTCCGGAAGTCCCCGTTACTTCGGGGTTGGACGAAGCTTTCCCCGGATAAATAATTTTTCTGCCCTCCCTCCCACATAAATATTTATGACACCTGGTTTGATTCAGAAGGACAGCATTATGGCACAGATGTACCTCACTCCAAGGACAATGCAATGTTTACTTGTGCCATTTAATATAGTGCTTTGTCATTATCGTTTAAATGTCTACAAATGTGGCTGTCCATAGATCTCCACTGTTGTCTTAATGAAGGATTTTGTAATCGGTGCATTTGCTTTTTCCAATTCAAGTAAAAAAATAATTAACCATACTTTATGGTTCTCTAACTCCATCAGATAGCACAAATCATCAATCTGTCCAGTTAATTTCTCAGAATGTGGTCTTTCAATTATATTGTCAAGACATGTTTAGGGCAACCAAATCTGCATCAATGTAAGTATTGTACATACCTACATGTGTAGGGAGGGTCACTATTGGCTTATTTTACTGTCTGTTTTACATATTTTTTACACGTCACTAATAGAACATATGAATATAATTTATCTACATTCCATATTTATATACATGGGTGTTTGGGACAACCTCCACTGCAAGTCTCGGGCAGTCCCCTTTACCCCGGAGTATGATTCAGAAAAGCAGCATTATGGCAAAAACGAGGTAATGAAACTATGGTCTAGACAACTGATGAATACTCTGGCACTGTATTGTGTGGCTAATCTTTGAATTGTTGTAATACGGGTGAAGGAAATCTTCGTCTCTCAGCATGCTCATTTATTTTTATAGGAGCAAGTTATTGAAAGCCATGTTTTTTGCAACCAATGAATACTCTAGCAATGTATTATGTGGCTAATTTTAAAATTGTTGTAGTAGTGGTGCAGGCCACATTTATCTCTCAGCATCATCATTTATTTGTATAGCAGCAGAAAATTAGGTAGTTCTTTACGCATTGCAGATTACTTTTTTTTTTGCAACCACCAAAATGTTATACATGGGGTGACTGTATGTCGAAAATGTCCAAGAAAAACCCCTTTAACATTTCGCTGAATGAACCTTCCAAAATATAAACGTATTGAAAATAGAAAATATTAGAATATATCGTTTTTCTTGGGGTGTGCAACTGCTGCTGAATCTCACATGCAAACACCATTAGTTTTTTTTAAATTATTTCACTTGTCACTGCCCCCCCCCCCCCAAAATTACTTTCACTAGAAAAACTTTCACTTTTAAAAGAAAGAAATCTGTTTGTTTTTTGCATTCTGGTGTTAACAGTCTGACAGCAAAAGCACACTGTTTTTCTCAAAGAATATACTAGTTAGTTCAGAATGATATAAACCTTTAATATGATATTAACTGTGAAATGCTAATGGACTGATTGTAATTGGAGTTTGGCAGGAAGAACAGAGCAGTTTGGCGGAAAGAACAGAGCTCATCCCATGGAGAGACCCCACCTTTGGATTCCTTAGATTGAATCAGCCTATGATGTGTAACCCCCTGGACCCTCCTGATGCCTGGACCAATAGAAGCAAGCTATACCACCTGCATTGTTTCACTGTATCTCTGTTTGCATATAAGCAGTAGCTCTCATGTAGTGTTCAGTCACCTTGACCACAGACTTCAGGACTGAATGACTGTTCACTGGATCCAGAGCGCATGCGATAAGTAACAGCTGTACTTATTATTATTTCGCTTGAATATATTCTGCTACTTTTTGAGAATAAATCTTTGTGCGTTGGAAACACAAATCGAGATTCGACAATCGTTATTGGATAGCGGCAAAAAGCTCATAACATTTTGTAGACACAGGAATGGATATTACAACTGGAGTGGCATTAGATCTGATTCAGACAGATTATGACATGGAACATGTGGCCAGCATGGAATCCGTCATCTTTGAATACGCTGCATTGAACAGAGATTTAAACCAATATATAGATGCAGTTGAGGAGACAGTATTTAAATTAAAATTGTGATGCACCGGATTAGATCCCACATTTAGGAGAGCTTGTACACGAGAGATACATTGCGCTTCAGGAGAATAATACAGAGGAGGCCCTGAGGCAGGATAATAAATATGTGCAGTTTAAAGAGCAACTAAGAGACCTGCAGACAAATATTTGGAAGATGAAGACGAGGAGATCACCGTCACCCAGAGCACTCCTGTAACCCAGTTGGAGATGGTGAACCCAGCGAAAAACAAAGTATGTGGTTACACATATGAGAAAGAAGCAATTGAAAGAATGATTGAAACAAACGACAGCACTTATAGTACATGTAGGTAACATTGGCACACAATGGTAGCTAAAAGAAAAGAAGGTGCAAGATGGAACTGTCTTTGGGACCCTCCCACCCACCCTTATAATGGATTTTAAAAAGGACTTGCACACTTTAACAAACCAAGAACTTCAGCGACAAGGAGTGCCACTTTTGGGGATGAAGTGCTTGGTTTGTTTGGGCCCCCCACAAAATAAGGTAACAATGGACTTAAGGCAGCTAATGTAACAGTGCTGTCAATGAACTCTAAAGTGGCAAGATGTTGTTTTCAACATCATCAGCCTCATCCTCACCCTCATCAGTGTGTACATTATCCTAACACAATATTAATTCAGCCCCGCAGGAAGCCACAATTACAGAAGTCTCTGTAACATATATGTCAAAAACAAAAATGTAAAGAAAAAGCTTTTACCTTTTTAAAGGAAAAAATCACTTCTTTAATAAAGGTGAAATTTAACTGTAGAAAAACATAAAATTGCCAACATTCAATTTTACCCAAATATTATAAAGCATTCCAGCTAGCTTTCTTCTCTACGATAGTACTCAGCACCTGCAATCTACATTGTCATCACCCTCACCCTCATCAGTTTGTACATCATCATCACTCAATACTAATTAATCCCAGCTGGAATCCACCATTACAGAAGTCTCTGTACTTTGTTCTAAATGCCAAATGTTCTGCAAATCATCTGCATCATCCTTGGGTCTCTTAGAAAAGCTTAGCAGCAGTAGCCTGAAAACTGAAGGAGGGGACGCCGTCGTGTCAGGTACCACTTCAGCTGTCAACTTGCTCACCAGGAGCTCATTGCATCTCTTGTGATCTGGGACAGTGGGAAATAAAGATAAGACATAGCTCTTAAACCTAGGATCAAGTATAGTCGCCAAAATGCAGTGATACGATTTCCAGAAGTTGATAACTCTTCGATCCTGGCAATGCGATTAAATTACTTCATCTACAAATGCGATATACTTAGCATGATTTCTTAGCTTCAACCCCACCATGCTGTTGCAGAATGCCGAAAATGACCCAAAATTTTCGGCCCACAGACAGCATTTCCTACATGTCACTGTAATTTTTCAAAAAGTTCTGTACCACCAAGTAGATTATGTGAACAAAACAGGGAATGTGATGGATTTCACCCAGCTGTAATGCTCTCAATATATTGTTGGCATTATCAGAAATGACATATCCTCAGGAGAGTCCAAACAGGATAAGCCATTTTGCAATGACATCCCTTAGTTTTTCAAACAGGTTTTCATCGTTATGCCTCTTAGTGACGCGACTGATACACAGAGTAGCCTGACTCGGAATAATCTGGCGTTGTTGGGTACATGCTGCTGCTGTTCCTGCTGCTGAAGAAAATTCACCAAGCCAGTGGGCTGTCACAGTCATATAATCTTTAGTTTGCCCAGTTCTGCTTGTCCACCTATCTGTCATTAAGTGTACAGTAGGTAGAATGGCATTTTGCAGGACATTAATTGCATTTATATGCAACCTTCTGTTAGAGGTGAGGAATTGCTTTTCTAGTAAAATGGTGTTGTGATGGAATTAGCCTCAATTAACTGTCTAAAACCAGCTGCATTAATTGTGGATATTGGATGCAGATCTAATACTAGCATAGACTATGATCTATTTTGCAACTGGGTGACAGCTTTCATACTTGCTTCCTCTTGCAAAGGATTGTTTAACAGTCAATTGTTGTAAACTACTAGTAGTCTTCTTCTTGGTCCGCTTCTGGGTTGAAGATCCACCCCCAGCAGCAGCAGCAGCAGGACTAACGCTCAATAATTCTTGAGAGTAATCCTGGATAGGGGAGAAATCATCTAGCCATAGCAACTTGGATGCAGGACTAACTCTGATCACTAGTGAGGATATTAATGAGGAAGGTGTTGTCGGTGTGGCTTTTCAAATGCTACAATTGGCTAGACAATTGTTGTCAGGATTAGGTAAATCTAATTGCACACGTAACAGGTGGATTTTCTGGTCTTAAGCCCAGACATAACAGTGGCCTACTTCAGACATAACAGTGGCCTACTTCAAACATAACAATGGCCTACTTCTTATCACTGGAAAGAACTGCTTCCACTGGTGCAGGACTAACAGAAACAACATCATCCTCATTATCATCTTCATCCTCATCAACTTCCTCATTAGCGCCTCATTAGCGCAGTCGTCACCTACACAAATATCCCACTCATCCTGTTGCAAATACAAAGTGGTATCCTACATTTGTGTATCACAGACTACACCAAGAGGCATACCGCTGACTACCTGTTTGAAAAATGAAGGAATGTCATTGCAACATGGCTTATCCTGTTTGGACTCTCCTGAGGATATGTCATTTGTGATTACGTCACCAATATTGTGAGAGCATTAAAGCGTGAAGAATTCCATCACATTCCCTGTTTTGCTCACGCAATCAACTTGGTGGTACCAAGCTTTTTAAAAAATGACAGTGACATGCAGGAGATGCTAATAATTTTGGTCATTTTCAGCATTCTGCAACAGCATGTAGGAGATTACAGCTGCTGCAAGAAATTGAGGGGGAATGTACTTTAGTCCAGTGCAATTGAGAATACTTTCCGTGTTGTGCAAGGTGCTGAAACCACTCTAAGTAGTCATCTGTGAAGTGAGTTCAGACACTGTTAGCTTGAGTCAAGTGATTCCCTTAATTAGACTTTTTGAAAAGCAGCTAGAGAAATTGAAGGAGGAACTAAAACAAAGCAATTCCACTAGAAGGTAGACTGGCAACAACACTGGGACCTCTCCTGTTTCTGTGTGTGCTATAACTCAGTAGAATCTCACTTAAGACTTTTAAGAAAGTTTCAGATATGACGCTGCCCAACTGCACTAGAGAATGCCAAGAACTGTGCTACCCCTTCTGTGTCTCTCTGTAAAATGGCGCCGGATCTCCGTGGAGGGTGGTACTTATAGAATACAATACTCGCCAAAATTCATAAATATTCTCAAAATAATGCTTAACTTTCAAATGTAGCACTCTGAATTGTTCAATAGCTCAATTTCTACCCATTTGTGATGACAGTATCATTTTACATTTCAGGTTGCACCTGGCTATGGACTACAATTCACCTCCAATCTATGCTGTCTTATGTCCTTCTTACTGCCTAGCACAGACAATTGTGTTAATGCCTGCAGCACTGTTATCGCTTACCGGCTACTAACATTGGCTTTTAGAATAGGTGGTAGAGGTCTTCACTTATAGCAGCTGTCTTTCTAGTAGAGTTTGTTGCATTCACAGTTACTAGGATGAAACCAGCACTTAACTCTATAGTAGTCAAAGTTTATGTGCAGTCATCAAAGCGCTGTGGAAGCAGGCATAGAAATCAGTGACACAGCACACAGAGGAAAAACATGAGATTTCTCATGTGTTCATAAATCCTAATTTTCAAAGGACATATGGTCTTAACAACGTATTATTTGTGAGAGGGACACTCAATTCTTCCTGTGGCTTGCATGTGATATGGTGTCTTATCTCATAGTTACTGTGTTGGATTTGAAGGATTTGGTAGGTTTTGCTTGAGAGTAATGTATAATTTAGTAGGCATAGCAGGTGCTGCAATGAAAGAAACCTGGTGTGATTTGCATGAGTTGTTTATTACTGTTAAAGTATTTTTTCAAATAGTTTCTTACTAAATTTTGCTATAAGTTTGGTGCTTTCGTGAATACCACATCTGGTTGTTTGCTTAATATGTCTTTTAGGATGTCATCCCTCAAAAGGACATGCCAATGTTTCCTCATAATTTTCTTGAGCTGATTAGCCATACTGTTATAGTGTATGATAAAGTAGAATTTATTGGTTGTTTTCTCAGTTTTGCTTCCGTTTTCTCTGTTTTACTGCAATAGATCATTTCTGTCCAAATTCCTAACTTCATTAAAGATTTGATCTATGACAGCCTGTCACAGAGGTGACTTTAGTACCTGCAAGTATTGGCTCAGCTACACTAGGAGGCGCGGAGTCTAACACGCCGCCGGTATTCACCAGGGGTTGTTGTAGGCAAATTCGGCCCAAGGTAGCAGAAGACTCCAATTGGATTGGTTGTGTGAAGAAAAGCAACGAAGAAACAATTCTAAATCTTGATTTACTCGCTCCGTCTGACCGTTGGTTTGTGGGTGGTACCCAGAGGAGAATTTAAGACTGATACCTAAGTCCTTGCAGAAGGCTCTCCAGAAGCGAGAAATAAACTGGACGCCACGGTCCGAGATTATCTCCAGAGGACAACCGTGGAGGCGGAAGATCTCTTTAATAAAGATTTGTGCTAGTTTAGTTGCAGTTGGAAGGCCCTTTAGGGGAACGAAGTGGGCCATTTTAGAAAATCTGTCGACAGTGACCCAGATAGTGTTGTAGCCGTTGCTGGGTGGTAAATCAGTGATGAAATCCATTGAGATGCTAGACCAAGGGTGATCAGGAATTGGAAGAGGTTGTAACAGTCCAACGGGAGGTTGCCTAGGTACTTTATTCTGAGCTCAAGTAGTGCATGAGGCTACGAACTCCCGGACGTCAGTACGGATGGTGGGCCACCAGTATTGCCGAGAGAGTAATGAAAGAGTCTTCTCTGATCCGGCATGTCCAGCAAACTTAGAAGTATGTGCCCAACGGAGCGCCTTCAGGCGAAGGTGTGGTTCCAGAAAGGAGCAACCGACAGGCGGTGTCCGAGTGATTGCCACAATGCAAGAAGGTTCTAAGACCGGTGGGGGTTCTACCGAGTGAGGAGTATCAGAGGTATCGAAGGAACGGGACAGAGCATCAGCCTTGGAGTTTAGTGAACCAGCACAGTAGGTGAGTCTGAGATTGAACCGAGCAAAAAATGAGGACCATCTGGCTTGACGGGGATTCAGGCACCGAGCCTCCCGAAGGTAGATGAGATTCTTGTGATCGGTAAGTACGGTGACCGGGTGGAGAGCACCCTCCAGGAGGTGACGCCATTCTTCGAGTGCCGACTTTACAGCTAATAAATCTTTATCTCCGATGCCGTAATTAGACTCAAAAGGGGAAAATCTCCTAGAGAAGAACCCGCAGGGTATTAGTCTCCCAGAAACAGTTTCTTGCGATAAGACTGCCCCGACACCAACCGAGGAAGCATCAACTTCGACTAGAAATGGTTTGTTCTGATCAGGTTGAGCAATCACTGAAGCAGAAGAGAAGGCTTTCTTGAGGAGTTCAAAGGCGGTAATAGCTTCCGGAGACCAAACTTGAGGATTCGCTGTTTTTCTGGTCAGATGGGTAATGGGTGCAATGATGGAAGAAAAGTAAAGTATGAACTGTCGATAGTAGTTGGCGAATCCAACGAATCTCTGAATTGCCTTTAGTCCCAACGGTCTGGGCCATTCGAGGATAGCAGATAATTTCACAGGATCCATCTGCAGACCGACTCCAGATACAATGTAACCCAGGAAGGGGATCTGTGATACCTCAAAAACACACTTCTCGAGTTTGCAGTATAACTTATTTGTTCTTAACCGGGAAAGAACCTCTCCTACATGAGCACGATGGGTGGCCAAATCTGGAGAGAAGATTAAGATGTCGTCAAGATAGGCTACTACAGAAACGTAGAGAAGGTCTTGAAAAATCTCGTTAATAAAAGACTGAAACACAGCAGGGGCGTTGCACAATCCAAAGGGCATCACAAGATATTCAAAGTGACCTTTTTTAGTGCAAAAGGCAGTCTTCCACTCGTCACCAGAGCGTATACGAATGAGGTTATATGCTCCTCTCAGATCCAGTTTAGTAAAGATCTTAGATCCAGAGATCCTATCAAACAGTTCCGAGATGAGTGGCAACGGGTATCTGTTTTTAAAAGTGATGGCATTCAATCGCCGGTAATCGATGCAAGGCCGTAAAGTCCCGTCTTTCTTTTTAACAAAGAAGAATCCCGCCCCTGCGGGAGAGGTAGACTTCCTGATAAATCCACGCTGGAGATTTTCAGATATATAGGTAGACATGGCAGCATTCTCGGGAAGAGATAATGGATAAATTCTGCCCTTGGGAAGCGGTTTATCAGGAAAAAGTTCAATGGAGCAATCCCAGGCCCGGTGAGGAGGTAGGGCCTCGGCCGCAGTTTTGCAGAACACATCTCGGTAGGAGTTATATGAAGATGGTAATTCAGTCTGAGGAGATGTCCGTCGACAAGAAAGAGTGGAGTGGCCAGGTTTTAGACCAGACAAGCAGGACTTGAAACATTGTGGGCCCCAAGAGGTAACCATAGCACAATTCCAATCAAATTGGGGTGAGTGAAGTTTGAGCCAAGGTAATCCTAGAATGACAGTGTTGACAGAACGAGGAAGAACCAAAAACTCGATAAGTTCAGAATGTAGCACCCCTACCGTCAGCCGAATAGGAGAACAGATGTGGGAAACCGACCCGTTGGAGATCCGATTCCCATCCACTGCGGTGAGAAATAACGGCTGAGGCATTTTTAGTGTATTTAATTGGAGTTGCGATGCCAGAGTGGCAGATATAAAATTTCCGGCAGAGCCGGAATCCACAAAGGCTAGGGTCTGAAAGGGGCCGACAGCTGATTCCAAGGAGATGGGCATGAGGTAATCTGTGCTAGCAGTAGTGTAGGGAGTAGTAACTCCAACTCCTAAGTCGGCCTCCCTGCCACCGACTAGGAGGGGGCTCTTTCCCGGTCTTTTAGTGCAAGAGGATATGGTATGACCAGGATCCCCGCAATATAAGCACAGATTCTGTTTGAAACGTCGCTGACGTTCTTCAGCGGAAAGCCGAGATCGGCCAATTTGCATCGGTTCCTCCTGAAGTATCGGATTTTGGAACATGGGAGCTAGGCGAGTAGAGACCCGTCTGGAGGCGGAACGTTCCTGTGTACGTTCTCGAAAGCGTAGATCAATGCGGTTGCATAGGGTGATTAATGAATCCAGATCGGTAGGAAGCTCCCGAGACGTTAACTCGTCCTTAACTCGATCTGACAGACCTTGCCAGAATGCCGCTACTAAGACTTCGTTGTTCCAACTGAGTTCAGAGGACAAGGTGCGGAACTGGATGGCGTACTGTCCGACTGTCATGGATCCTTGGCGGAGGTTAAGGAGGCTGGAGGCAGCTGAGGATAATAGAGAAATGATGAAAGCCACTTTGATGCGTTCTGAGGGGAACGATGCTGGATTACACTCAAAGTGAAAAAGACACTGGTTCAGGAATCCCCTGCATCTCTTAGGCTCTCCGTCAAACTTCTCCGGCGGGGAAAGTCTCAAAACAGCAGTGGATGCCACGGCAGGAGAGGAGGAGGTTGCTGCAGCCGCAGAGGTAGTCACGGGAACATTCTGAGCTGCGGTCATAGAGGTCTGGAGGGTCTCGAGACGTGAGGCGACTCCTTGAATACAATGAAGCAACTGTGCTTGCTCAGCCTCTTGTTTCTAACTCTATGCGCCAAATGGAGTAGTAGGTCACGTGCTGAAGGTTCATTAGACGACTCGGTCGACATGGCCAGAGCAAACTGTCACAGAGGTGACTTTAGTACCTGCAAGTATTGGCTCAGCTACACTAGGAGGCGCGGAGTCTAACACGCCGCCGGTATTCACCAGGGACCCCCGCAAGGGAGTTTGGACTTCACGGCGAGCGACGTGCAGGTCGTGGCCCTCCCAGGTAGCTACTTGCGAGGTAAGGGCAAATCCGTAGACGTACAGGCCAAGTCAGAACCAAGCGGGCAGATAAGGTACCAAATCAGGAGGCAGAGGATAGTCAGCAGGCCGAGGTCAAACTGAAGTAACAAGTCAGGACACAGGGAGAATCCAAAGGCGAGGTCAGGAAGCCGGGTCGGTAACAGGAATCAATAGATAGATACAATAAGGTATAGCTGGAACGCTGGAGGCTAGATAACTAGTTGCTCTGGCATCCTAGTGATGTCAGAGCAGGATATATATAGGAAGTCCTTCACACTCATTGGTGGGCAGTGATTCGGCAGTCAGACAGCTGGCCACCGACAGGAAGCTTCAGCAGCGCGTCCCGTTGTCATGGCGACGGGCGCGCATGCGCACACCGCCGCCGGAAGATGCGTCTCCGTTGCCTAGCAACGGGACGCTCAGAGAGAGTCAGACGTCCGTCCCTGCTTAGCGTGGAGGCGCGGGGACGGTGTCTGACACAGCCTCTCTGTAGCCCTTATCTATAAATTGTGATTTTAGTGATCTACCTTGGATATCATAATCTTGAATGGTGGAAAAGTTCCATTTTATCTGTTTCAGCTGTCTTTTGGGTATGTTTGATAGCCAATTTGGATTGTGGTTACTTATGGCAAGTATGTAACTATTTACATCAATGGTTTTATTGAATGTACAGGTAGTTTGTGTTTTGTTCAATATTTGGATGTACAAGTCTAAGAACTCTACTTGTTCCTTGCTATACTTTGTTGTAAATGTTAGATTATTGTTAATTACATTCAGAGATTTGGTGAAGGTGACTAATGGTTCCTCTGCGCCCCTCCAGATAAAGATCGCATCGTCAATGTACCTCCACCAGAGGATCAGACTCACTCCGAGCTGTGGGTTGCACTAGATATGGTCTTTTTTCCACTTGCTCATGAAAAGATTGACATAACTCTGAGCAACTCTGGTCCCCATGACTGTGCCTGTGCACTGAATGTAGTACTGATCCTTATACCAGAAAAAAATATATTTTAATATGCATTTGATACCTTAAAGTATAAAATATGTCATGTGATAAATGGCTGTCTTTGCTGAGGAAATGATGTGTATTGCATATTCCTTGCTGGTGTTCTATCACAGCGTATAGGGAGGTGATATAACTTGTGACCAACCAAAAATCCTCTTGCCAAACTATGTATTTTAAGATCTGTAGGATGTGAGTGGTGTTCCTAATGTACAATGGTTGGATAGGTGCTATTACTTGCAAGAAATCATCTATAATTTGTGACAGAAAGTAATGGAGGTGATGCCAGATATTACAGGCCTTCCTGGTGGGAGGTTTATGTCTTTATGGATTTTGGCCAACAAATAAAATACTGGAATGATAAGTCTGAAGTTGTATAAGAAGTCATATTTTTTTGTGAGGATATTTGACGTAAGACTGAGTGAAACTCAGAGGTAGGGTTTTTATTAAGAATCTGTTATGTTGTCGTGTTACCTAATATCGTGTTACCTAATCGTTACCTAATCGTGTTACCTAATATCCTAATATCTGTATGCTTTGAGGATACTGGGATTACTAGGCCAAAATGGATAGCCTAGTCATCCTGTCTAGGATGACTAGGCCATACATTTTATCGGCTGTCTTGATCACTATATTGGAGTTGGATTTCAAACTGTTTAGTATCTGTACCTCTGCTTTGTTGAGGTTAGATGATTGTTGAGATGGATACAATGTAAATGTTTCCATATAATCTATCACTAATTTTTCAAATGTGTTGATAAAATGGCCTCTCATATAACTAAGGTAGAATGTAGATGTGGGTCTTAACTCAGTGTGTTTGTATGGATTTGTGAGTGTGCTATAATGTTGGTTGTACGGGTCTTCTTAAGTGTAAGTTTCCATACACATCTCTGAATGTCTAGAAATGTTGAAAAACTGTATAGGTGATTGTTAGGTGCAAATTTTAGGCCTTTTTTGAGTAATGTTATCTGTGTAGGTGTCAGAGTTGTAGAGCTATGGTTAAATATACATACTGGTGTGGGGTCGTTTGGATGGTTTGGAGTTTCATTTCTTAGAGTTTGGGAACAGCTCTCATAAATAAGCATCATCCAATTTGAGTAAACACTGAGCACAGATCATTTGTTACTTATTTAAACATTTTTCTTGAGCAGGCAGCTTCCATTATTGTAGTTTTGACACATGCTATGTAACTCTCAACTGCAGCTCACCTTCCTGTGTGGGGATGATTTCTCCACTGGGCTGTGACACTTTTCACTGTGTTTTTTCAGCTACTTGGCTCTGACTAGTAGGCTCTCAGCTCCTCATGGGCCCCTCTACAGCTTCAACACTGCCTCTTGCAGTAAACTTCTCTCTAGGGTCCCTACCATGAAAATGTCCTTCTATCTCTCCTGGGGTTCTCCCCCTCAATGGGATTAAGGACTCCACACCCCTGTATATGTAGCCATACTGCTGCATGCAGCAATCCCTCCTTCTTGTTTGAGAACCCCCCCAAATGTGGCTCCTCCATTCTTACGTAAGAGACAATAGTGTTTGTCTTCATGCTACAGCCTCCACATACCCACTCCCTGGCAATACCGGCGGAACCTCGGACCACCGCCCCACTGTTCCAGGTCCCTGGCTGTCACATCATCTCTCCTCTCCTCTCTGTCTCTTTTTCTTTATCTCCTCTTTTTCCAGCACTTTTCTCTGCCTTAATCCTCTCTGTGATAGACATTCCTCCTCTTCCTTCTCCTCCTCTCCGATTCCTCTTTGCTGACAGCTCCTCCTTCTTCTTTTTATTCTAGAATACTGATGTGTGTTGTCAGCATAGCAACCAGCCTGAGATACTGAGGTGCATGGTTTACTATAATGCCACAAAGGGGCATATTTCATAAAGACAATAGACTGAAGGAAATATTCCCAGATTTACCTCTCCTTTCATACAAACAGCCTCCATATTTAAGACATCTCCTCGTTAGAAGTGCCCTCCCATCACCATCAGAGACTGGCAACAAAATATGCAAAACCTGCACCCATGTGCATAGTCCATAGTCCACATACCCAACACACAATGGGACTATAAAATCACTGACACATTCTCATGTACATCCTCCAATGTGGTGTACATGATAGAGTGTACAAGGTGCCCTGAGGGAATTTACATTGGGGACACCAAGCAGAAACTGCAATCTAGGATGAATTTACACAGACACACAATATAGAAGACTCTGAACACCCCCGTGGGTAAACACTTTTCTGGACCAGGACACAGTATGACAGATTTAAAAGTCCTAATACTGAAAGGTCCTTTTAAAAATGACAGAGAGAGAAAAATATGGGAATTTAAGCTGATAAGAACATTCCAGTCATTGACTAAAGGATTCAATCTAACACCTGGAATTATTACCCACTACATGGACACAGTTCACTCCCCACAGCAGAGTGTAGACCTCTGAACTCGTAGGACTTTTACTCTTCCATTCATAACAAAAACCTTTTTTTATTACTTTAGCTTATCTTAATGATGTACCCCCCTGCACAAATTTCTTGATGTAACAGGTCTTAAATGTTGTTCCTTTTTCTCAGTCATTCATTTGTAAACTTGCCTGATGTAGCGGCCTTTGTGCTCTGAAGGCTAGCAAATATAATAAAAAAAAAATTGGTTAGCCAATAAAGGTATCACTCCTATAATATTTTTGTTTTTAAGTATTTAACATTACATCGATTTTTCTGGCTGACACGGTACTGCAATAATAATAAAAAAATATTTTTGCTACACATGCTGAAGAAGTTGAAAGGTTAATTACTTGAGGGCAGTCTCCCACACATACTTCTGTCCTCACATGAGGCATGCACAACATTGCAAGACATTTATCTTTCCTGTATATCACTGAATGTTATTCTTCCTCATCTATGTACCCGTATAAAGCAAAACAGATCCCATTGAAGTGGTGCAACATTTCTACAAAACACATGGGAAAAAATAATTTTTTGATTTCTTGTGGAAACACCTGTACACATTTCCAATAAGGTAAAGATGGAAGACATTTCTCTCAAACATTCAAGCTTATAAAGGAGGTGTCCCATGATTTTTTCCTCTTTATTTGTATGATTTTTGTGTTACATAGCTTCAGATTTAGTAATGATGAAATAAGCAAGCCAATAAAGTTCAAATTTTGAAAGTTATAGCTTGATATAATGATGATCTAGGGGAATGCAAAACAAAATCCCAATTAAACAGGAGAATTTCTTAATGCAGGATGGAGAAAAAGAAATAAGACCTATTCACTGAATAAATCATCCCAAGAATAAAATATAATATTTACAATTACATTTCTGTAAGGGAAGCATTCATTTAATTTCAAGTCCAGTTAAATAATTACCCATCACCACTTTCAGAGAATTCCATAGTTGGACTGCCCTTAAAGTGAAGATCCCTTTCCTGTGCTGATGTTGAAGCCATCTTTCCTCCAGATGCATTGTACAACCTCTTGCACCTGCACATTCCTGGTCATAAAAAGCTTATTACACCTCATATATGAAACAAAGAACAGAAGCACCACACATAGTGTATTACACCAAAGATAATGTTTGTGATATACAATAGTGATATTTCCACGTACCAAATAATACATTTTCAAATGCTTATCTGATATGTATGTGATGATTGTATAAGTTCCTTTCTGAATCTCTCAAGTTGAATCTCATTAGACACTGAAACTCAAAATAGAGAACAACATTGTAGCATGTCCCTCCAGGGTTCAGTATTCATATAATCCTATAATTATGTATACCAAAAGACAATCTCTCTTTCCACATATAATCAAAATAGACTACTGATAAAAGAAATTAACTTTAGTAAAAGGTACATAAAATGTCCATACATTAGGTATATAAAATAAAGCTTATCTGTTCTTCTCAAAGCAGTGATGTTGTTCCCTTTAAAAGTCCAAACTCCTGGCCATATAATGGAAGTCCCAACTTAAGCTGCAATGGAATGGAGGTCCACAGCATAGGTCCCCTCATATATATTTACCTGAGATATAATTATACAGACTAATTGGGTATAATAATAATATTTTTTGCAAAACAAATACACAAAAATGTTATTTTATCTTTACAATGTAACCCCTTCATTCCCTTTATTAAGGTTATCTGTCTCTGTTTTTGTTTACATATATTTTCGCTACATAGCGAAACGCGCATCAGAATTTGCTGACTGCTGACCGATCTGCTTTAATAATTTTATTTTAGTTGGTTATGATGCCCAACTCCAAGCTAGAAAACTGACAGGCAGTACGCAATTCACCCCCTGTCAATATTGATATGGCTAGAAACCGGCTTATTAACCGGTACTAATATTATAGCACCACCTGTTAGAATTTCATTCTATCAATACCTGAGGCTCTATATAGAACATCAGATTGGATAGCTTATCATTGTGATTGTTCTATTTTTTAATCAGTATTGAACATAAATCCAAAATATGGGAAACCAATATGGCATTATGAATAATATTTTTTTAGATATTTGCTTCTTTAATACAAGGGTGATAATATAATCTTTTGCAACAAGTGAAGAGACATTATAAATTATTGACATAACCATATAATGTTTAAATGAAGAGATTGAATGACGCGCTCCGCAGTTTTAACAACACTATTTTATTTCACGTCACATATACATTTTAGTGTTTTTTATTGATATTTTATTGATTTAGGAAAAAGGTTATGTTTTAACATTACTAGTCTTGGCTTAGAACACATAGTATATTTAGACTTTGTGGGACCGAATAGTGCACCAATAAGGATCCAGCATTCTTCGTTTTCTTCTTCTGGTAATAGACGTTAACTGCGGCTATCTGTTTGCACCTCCATCTTATGTCTAAAACAAAGCAATTTGCATAAAATTTCAGATTATTATCTGATGGAAAAATATATTCAACAAAAATAATTTTAGGAGATTACAGTCCTTAAATCTCACTAGTGCAACTAATCTTTATAGGTTAAGAATAATTTCAGAAACAGGAGCACAGAGAAGCAAGCATGTGAACGCTATAACTGGCAAAGGCTCATTGAAATTGACAGGTATTTAAAGCAGTAGTAGCCAATCAGGGCAGGTTTTAGATTGAGCTGCAGGTGAGAGGAGTTCAATTGATCACACCAGGCTGAAAACAACAATGCAGTAGACAGAATGAAAACAGCAATTACCTGGTGTTTCTAACATAAAGTACTTCTTATTTTATAATTATTTATTGGTGTCAAAGATCATTGATGCACTTATTCTATGTCAAGGGCCGGTTTAGCCATAGGGCTAACTGGGCTACAGCCCAGGGGCCTATGGCATTCAGGGGGCCCTTGAAAGTGCTCAGCAGCAGTATTGTTCGGTCCTTCTCCTGCGCGCTGTAGTCTCCTTACTGAGGAGATCTCGTGAGTCTCACTCTCACGAGATCTCCTCAGTAAAGAGCGTACAGCGCGCCAGGGAAGGAGGTAAGTGCCGGGGGGGGGGGGGAGAGTGGGGCGCGGGCAGCTCGGATCACGGGGTGGGGGTCCCTCACGGGGGAATAAAGGCCCCCTTAGCCCAGGGGCCTCCATTCCCATAATACGGCCCTGGCTATGTCACTTAGGATATTTGTTTTCTATGTCTATAAAGCTGTTCATTATAGAAGAACTGTTATGGTTAACAAGTGTAAAACTATAATATTAATGTTTATATTGTGCATAAGGTTATTTCCAAAGGGAATATATGGGTTGTTCTAAATAAATGTATCACATATGCTTTAGGAATTTCATACAAGTAATAACTGTTTATATACACTTATTTACAAATATGTAGAATGATAACTGTGAAATATGACATTAACAAAGAAAACAAAAAAAAACAATGTCATCAGTATAGCAGATGGACCTCAATATTAACTAAAATGCTGATATTGAATGAACTTTAAATATCATTTTAAATAAAGAATGTAATTTGTTCAGCAATTGGAAATAAGTTGTGTATGGGTAAACAGAAGGAACTGTCTGAATAATAATACGTTTGTCATAATAATGTCATTTTCAGTATGTACCCAGGTGCCAACCCCCCAGATATCTTTGGCACATTTATTTCAATTTTTGGGCATTCCCTCAGCCTCGATCCCTATCTGATGCTCAACAATAGTGGATATGTGAAATTAGCCACAATAATTTTTCCCTTAATCAGTTTACCACACTTTTACTTCCCCATAGGAGTGTACTATGCAGGTAGTCTTACCATTTTCCTATAATGGGCAGAGGACATTACAGACAGAATGAGGAAATATCTTATACTCTCTTGCAGATTGAACAACCTTTCATTACATTAGTTAATGTCTATGCCTCTAGTCAAATCAATCATCATCATCATCATCATTTATTTATATCAAGCATCAAGCATCTTTCTTTATCTCCCTAGATCAAAAATTAGCTCAACGTAAAAAAGGGTGAGGTACTCTGTCAGCTCTAACAGTCCATGAACATTCTTCTAAATCATTATATATTTGTTTAGAACAACTAAATTTATAATCACTCATATTTTACCAATTATCTGTTCGGATAGCACTTCTACTACAGTTGAGTTGGACAGCCTGTCAACTTTCCCCTGCTCCTATTCTTGGCAACTGAATGAATCTCTCCATTAATTTGCCAATGAGGTCATGTGATTTAATTGGCTTCCTGTTCCAATTGAGAATGTGATGAAAAAAATCTTGTATTTGACAAGCCAATTACAAAATAAGTTAAAGGCAAATTGAATCTGCTTCTATCAACTCTCACAGAACGGTCACTGAAAAGTCTTAACTAGATTATTATGAGAAAGGCTACAAGGCCGATAGGTTAGTAACAAACAGACATATAGCACGGCTGTGCCAGAGGAATATACTTTCAGTTATGTAGGCCTACTAAACAATTTGTAAAATGATCAAAATTGATATAACCTTCCAACTATTATCAAATGTAGTTCCTTTCTGGACTATACAATTACCGTATTTTCCCATGTATAAGACACACCTTTTGGCCAAAAATTTTGGGTCTAAAAAGTGGGTGCGTCTTATACAGTTCCAGCGCTATTTACCTCCCTCCAGAATGAAGAAAAAGAAGACCCCTGTTGGACTAGCATCACTTACTACCCCTACACACAGTGGAATAACGCGACAATGATCCCACCATTCTCCGCCTGCGGTGACATGGATCCGGTACTGAAGGGTACCCAATACACTCTATAAATACTAATCAATCTAACAGTTTTCTCTCCCATGCATCTTTTTGGGTCTCCGCGGTGTGTCGATCACGGCACCTGAGCGCTGATCGCGGTGTGAGGATAAGAGAGAGGAGTCGCCGCCTCGCCACTGCCACCTCACAGGAAGCGAAGGGTTTTACATGGCCTGGGTCCTACATGGTGGTGTCTGCTCTACTGCCTGCAATTCGTCCAAGACAAGTATGAGCGTTCACTCACCCCGGTACTTGTACCCGCAGAATCGATCAGCTCACTCAGTGAACAAACTCCTTTTTTGTTTCATAGTTTCAGTATTCTAAAAGAACAAAGGTCCCTCAGTTGCCTCCCGCTCATTGTGTTCAGCGAGGGAGAGCTTTGCACTGCCTACACAAGATGCGAATGAGTTTTGGAAGGTGCACTTTAAAAACACAGCAACTCTCTGGAATAACTTTGTGTAATACATCTTTTTTCAAATTTTGGGCCACAAAATTAAGGTGCGTCTTATACATGGGTGCGTCTTATACTTGGGGCAATACGGTAATTCATTTGTCTCCACAGTTCCATTTGCCTAGACTATCTAGTTCAAGAATGGAGAAGTTAGGAAGAGAACTTAACCTATATGAAATTAGTTATGCAATTAAAAGCCAAAAATCTGGAAGGGCCCCAGGACTGGACTGCTCCTCAACTGCTTAATACAAAACATTTCAACAAAAAATGGTTCCCAATTTACTTACCTTTTTAATGATGTTATTAAAGGTAAACCTTTCTTAGATCTTAAGCCCAAGATTAATCTAATATACAAACCTGGTAATGACCTGAAATATTTTATATGCTACCATTCAATATTATTAATAAACAGCAATGTAAAATTATTCTAAAAAAATCTTGCTACTAGACCCAACCTAGTCCTCCCCCTCTCATTCATAATAATCAGATTGGATTTATAGCTAATAGACAAGTAAGGGACACTACCAGACTGACTATTAACCTAATTCACAAAATCAATTGCATAAAAACCTCATCTTTACTCTTTACTTTAGAGGCTGAGAAAGCATTTGACCAGAAACTATGGCCCTTCATGTTTGTTGCATTAGATAGACATGGGTTTGCTGGGGATTTTCTTTCACCAATCTCAGCTTTATACACCAATACTTCTGCTAAACTGACTGTATGTGGATTTATCTGTGAGCCAATATATATTGGAAAGGGCACTAGGGTAGGCTGCCTGTCATACACACTTATTTAGGCACTTGCAATTGAACCTCTAGCAGATTTAATTAGGCGCAAAACTAAGATATCAAAGGGATTAAAGTCGTCTGGAGGGAGTCTAAATTATTTCTGTTTGCAAATGATATTCTACTTAGCATTTCTTCACCCTTTACTTATCTGCTCAAATTATATAAGACATCAAATTCATATTCTGACAATTAAGGATATACAATTAACTATCAGAAGGCCTCCCTTTGCACCTTCCCTGATAAAGACATATATATATATATATAATATTTGTAGTTATAGTAAAGTGAATTACTACACTTAATAAAAGGAGAATTTGAAAAATATATAAGTGTGGGAAGCACACTTTGACCAGTTTTGAAGAATTGCAGCTCAAAATGAATGCCTTCCCCAGGATGTTATATTTTTTCCAGATGACCCTAATTCAGGCCCAGGAGAGCATTCTCAAGAAAATACAAGATATTAGACATTTGATTTAGATGGGAACACCACTCTCCATTATGACTAGATCAGTGGAGATGGGAAGTAGAGATCTCCAAGATATTGCTAAGCGCTTCTATGCATCTCATTTCAGTCATCTGATCTGAATCATCTTGATTTTCCTCTCCTACAACTTCTAACTGACTTCAAATAAAACATCTCATGGTGGCGTTGCTTCCTTAGTATATTTGCTGGCATTTCTGGACATTCCACAGGACTTAAATTTGCCTTTCACTTATAGATAGGCTTTTAATATAAGTGTGTGGGGGGAGGGAAATTAATGTAAGTGTAGAGGGGTGTATTTTATTTGATGTGAGTGGATTGTGAAATATTAATTTCATAGTAGGGTGAGAGTGGGAGCTTTTAATTTATCGGTGGGGTGATGGTGGGGGTTATTTAATAGTGGGGTTATGGTGGACCTATTAGGGAGGGATGAAGGTACTATTCATTTAATGCTGGAGTGGTTTGACTGCTAATAATTGAATGTGTGGCTAAGTTTGGGGAGAAGGATTTTTGTTTCATAAAAGTGAATGCTAATTATTTAATGTCTGGGAGGAAATAGGTTTATTTATTAAATGTAAATACTATTAATTTAATGTTGGGATTGTTTAGGGGGAATTGATTCCTTTTATTAAAGGTGACTACCATTAATTTACTGTCTAGGCTGCAAGCAGGGAGGCCTAATTATTAAACTTGGGTGCTTTTGATTTAATATTGGTCTGCTTTGGTGGAGGGAGGACTTCTGTGTTCACTCATTGCTTGGATTTCTATATCATGTACCTGTCCCTTTTCCAAACAGGAACCCAACCTTCCAGGATCCAGACAAGCAGTAACTCAGCTTGGGACACGAGTAGCAGCAACAGTTAGTGAAAGCAGGTAGGAGAGAGCAGGACATTCTGACAACTGTTCTGAATCTAGTGGGTCAGTCCTGAGTTTGGGGACTGATCCACTAGGTCAGGTCTTGTTCCGACTATAAGGACAGTTGGAAGGTATGTCCTGCTTCACACAGGTCTGCTCTTAAAGCGGGAGCTGCATGCACCTAACAGTAGCGCACGCAGCATTGCCCATGTATTTGATGGGGATAGGAAGAGTTGGAGAGCAGCCTAGCACTATCTAAAATTATAGCTATGCTCCCATGCATGCTGGTCAAGCCCACTGGCAGCGTGGCGTGGAAGCCCTTCTTTACAAATCCTGCATTTACCACTGCAAAGGAATTCAATGGATGGAGGTACAGTGGCTGAGTGAAGAGAAATCTGGTATAGTGGCTTTCAGCAGCAGCATGAGAAATTCCCAGATCACAGAAGGAACAGAAGAACACAACCATAAGGAGCAGCAACAAAACAACAATGACAGCACAGGAAATAGAGAAGGGCATGTATAAATAGGGAACCACCAGGTGCAGGAGATAATTGCTGCAACAGGTTAATCACTAGTAATGACAAAGGAAAAGGCACAATTGCAGCTCCTCTGGTGAATTGAGGTAATGCCAGATAATACATAGTATAACAAGTCCAAAAGTCCTGGAGGCAGGAGCTGCCAAAACAAAGCAGCATGCAAATGCCGAAAGCTGCAGGCAGATCCTGATAATTGGGAGGTTTGCCCACTTCCAGGTAAAGATTGTGGGCAGAAGAGGAAAGTCTATGCTAATTGCTATTTAGTCCCTTGAAGACTGCGCAAAATAGCTAATTCAACTATCTTTACTCACTAGGTAGGTTGTAGACAGAGGTGACTTCTTAAATATTTGGTGCAGCTGTCTAAAAATGTTATTCTTTTGGAAGGAAATCCAATCTTTAATCAAGAAGGTCCTTAAAGTGACCATTCAACTGTTTCCATAGTTGGCTTTTCTTAACCCACCTATTCCCAATCTTTGTAAAAAATTCTAGCAAGCTGGCACTTCATATTCCTAATGCAACTACATCTGTTTTAGCTAAACATAAGCACAACTACAAAATGTTAGATATACAACTTGGTTTACTGTTGTTATGAAAAAAAAACATTTATCAATTGTGTGACATATAACCATGGAAATGAATTTATTTATTTAACATATATTTCTCCTTGTGGGCTTAAATGATGTTTTGGATGGTCTTTTCTGTGGAGCACTATACTCATTTTTTGTTCCTCATCTTCTCTTTCTTCCTAATCATCCCAATACTCGATAAATTTCCCATATAAAGTAGTAAACTCATAGCAAAATGACTCGATAAAACCCGTTTGTATATTCTATTATAAATGTTATCTCTCATGTACAAAAAAATTGTTACAGTATGTTGTCATTTTGCAAAACAAGTTTTTTGTGCTTTTTAAAACACCTAACTGTACGATACAGATTTTGTGCATCAGTAAAATATTAATTTCTTTCAATTTCACACATTTCAAAATGTTAATGCGCAATATACAATATAGGATGTAAAGAAAAAGAAGGATTTAATTCTTCACATATAAATTCAAGATAAGAAAAAGGTGCATCTCTAATAATTTTATAGCATACGGTTAAAGTTCGCAGGAGCACACTTTAGACACTAACGAGAACTGAATTCTGAGCCTGTGGAGCAGACAGAAAGTGGGGAAACTAGCAGTAATTGTGCAAAGTGAGGAGGAGAACCTCCACCAACCTAAATATTCTATATTTTGTGTAATAAATAACGTAGATGTAACATGATTTGTATTACTAGTATATATGGAACTGTATGCATTGCATGGCAAAATATTATACAATCACTATTGTGTCTATGTGTAACTCTCAGAGATTAAGTTGCATTTTATGCTTTTTCTCTCATAAATGCAGAATTTTACTTCCAAATCAAAGTCATCCACAATCTTTTTGCAGGGCCGGATTAACCATAGGGCTAGCTGGGCTACAGCCCAGGGGCCTATGACATCCAGGGGGCCCTTGAAAGTGCTCAGCAGCAGTATTGATCGGGCGGGGGCGCGATCGGCGCTGCTGAGCACTTTCACTGCGGTCCTTCTCCGGCGCGCTGTAGTCTCCTTACTGAGGAGATCTCATGAGTCTCACTCTCACAAGATCTCCTCAGTAAAGAGCGTACAGCGCGCCGGAGAAGGAGGTAAGTGCCAGGGGGGAGGCGCTGGCAGCTCGGATCATTGGTGGGGGGGGGGGGGGTTGCGGGCAGCTCGGATCACGGGGGGGCCCTCACGGGGGAATGGAGGTCCCCTTAGCCCAGGGGCCTCCATTCCCTTAATCCGGCCCTGTCTGTTTGTAGTGCCACTACTACACAAATGATGTCATTCCGCAAGGTATAAACTTGTTACAAATAAATTTCATAAAATTTTAATAATAGGGCACATATGGAAAAATAGTATCATCCTTAGAAGCTTCAGTGTTTTAGGCCCACAGGAACATGCTTTATGTTGTTCATTATGAGATGAAACATGTATAATTTGTGCCTTAAGGAATAATAAACAAATAAAAGTAACTATGATATAAACAATAAAAAATATTGCCTAGTTTAGAAATAAAATATTCTATTACATAAACAATTTTGAAGAACTCTATGGGCTAGATTTTACTAAACTGCGGATTTGAAAAAGTGGAGATGTTGTGTATAGCAACCTATCAGATTGTTGTCATCATTTGTTTAGTACATGCTACAAAATGACAGCTAGAATCTGATTGGTTGCTATAGATAACATCTCTACTTTTTAAAACCCGCAGTTTAGTAAATATACCAGTATGTTTATGCCATGACAGGAGTTTTGTTTACAAAATAGAATAAGGTTAAGGTTATGACCATACTTGCCAACTCTCCCTGAATGTCAGGGAGACTCCCTGAAATAGGGGTGATCTCCCTCACTCCCTGAAGAATCTGGCATTCTCCCTCATGCTGAGCCAGTACAAGATGTGGTTGGCTTCGCCATCTGTGGTATGATGACACAGTTCAGAAATTGTGTCCTATGTCCAGGTATTGATGCCTATGGAGGTGGCCATTTTCATGGACACCAAGATTTAATCAAAGACTGACAGGTAAGACAACATGACTTCAGTAATGGAGACGGAAACGTTAAAAAGACACTTCAGTCTCTAGAGATTCATTAGCTGCTTTTCTTTAACGCATAGCTGCCTACTCTCCCGGAATGTCTGGGAGACTCCCGCATTTCTGGGAGACCTCCCAGGTTCCCAGGAGAGTAGGGCAACCTCCCGTGTCGTCCCCCCCCCGCAATAGATAAGTGGTGGGGGTGGGGCTTAATGATGCAAATATTGCATCATCTTAGTCCCATCCCCTGCTGTAATTAGTCAAGATAACATCAAGATCTAGTTAGAACACAAGTCCCAGTCTTAGAAATTCATCAGGAGCAAATATAATGCTAGACACTGGTGAACAGACATCCTCTAATCTGGCAACCAGGTGCTCAGATATAGGCTGATATAGTGGCAGAGATGCACCCGGTGACAATGATGATGGTATACAAAAGGACTTTTATGTGTGCAGGTGCTGTCTGCAAATCTTGGTCTGGCTCAGCAATGCTAATAGACGCAGGCTCACGGAACCAGTGAATCCAGCCCTCCTGCACCCCAGTCTGTGAGCCATGCACAGGATGTAGTTAGCTCTAACCACATTTTTATACCTTTTCAATCACTTTAAAAGGTTGAGTGTATTTTCAGCACAAGAATGATACCATTATTTTTACACAGATAACACTATGATTCAAGTTTCACTTTTATTTTGAGTGTAGATGGTAATTAATACATAGGTAAGATAAAACTGGATCACCTTCCTTAAATGTTGCATCTCCAAGTATAGGTGAGTCTCTTTTTTACTTTTTTGATTTTTAAAAACATGCATAAAATCTTGCAAGTGCCCTGATTCTATTTTTTGTTCTAATTTACTGACACCGCTATAGTGTTCATATTTCATTTCTCAAGTGCTATTTATTTATAATATTCATGTAAAAACACATGTCATTGGTACAGATCATATATTTTGGCAAACTTTGTAAATGAGCATATGATGAACCGATCAAAAGTTTTACAATTAGTAAAGAAATATTAGATGTCACAGAAAATGTCATTTTAATGTCAGTTGTGAAATTAGAAAATTATTTTTATCATCAGTTTAATTAACAATATGAGGAATCAACTTAGATTAATATGCTGATAATGTGTTTTTTTCCATGCCATTTAAATAAGATGTGTTCTTCTGCATAACAATTGGAGAATCATTTTGAGACATTCTGGGAGTCTATCTGTTCATGCTGTCTGCCTTGTAGAGGTCATTTCCAAATCTGAAATTAATCCAAAATAAATTGTGCACACATAATCAGCATGCAGAATGATAGTAAAAACCACACCGCGGTCAAAAGTAGAATGGCCTAATGTGAAATGCAGTGAAGAAATATAGATATTTTGATAATCCGTCTAAAATAAAAACACTAGATACTTGACCATACAGAGATATTTTGTTTATCATGCTCTTCTGCATGTTACAAGACATCCTTAACTTTGCTTATTTAAGGGGTTAACCGCTGAAAACAATTTTTTAATAATAGTGCCTCCCCTATAAAACCATGAATTACCTAGGGGATGCTACAGAGTTCTATCCTCATCAATCACATTTGAAGTTGCTGTGGTTTTTGAACAACCGTCCTGAAAAAATAGCTGCAGAATAATATAATATGTAACAAGGGTAATGCTGGCTTTTAACAGACCTGTTGCCATGGCATCCAGATTGGGACAGTATATTAAGAAAGCAGTGAGAGAAAGAAGGGGCTGTGAGCCTGAGTCTAGAGGAGGGACACAGACAGAGAGACAGGGATGAGCATGAGAAAAGGGGGCAGAGCCATTATGGATGAAGGTAAATCTAAGGAAAACGTGCGGGAAGGAGGAGATTGTTGTGATAAAAGATAGAGATAGGAGACAAGAAGAGTGGGGTCTATGCATCATTGGGACAGTTGAGCTGCGGAATCGCAGAACGCAGCACTACATATTGAAGTTCCGCCCAAATGCATAAGGGATTCACATGCTTTTTAATGAGTGCCCAAAATCCCCTCCTCCAGGATAAAGGAGGAGGTTGTGCAGCATCAGCGAAAACACAGGTGCTCAATCGCCTGCAAAGGATAATTAATAATATAATTATATATTATATTACAATAATATATAAATATAGTAAAATATATATATATATATATATATATATATATATATATATATATATATATATATACATATACAAGTTAACCCGTGCATGATACTCATGCATTCTAGTCAAATCAAGATCCTTAAGGTCTTAAAAAGGTTCTTGTCATGCATTTGGGCCTAGCCCAGGCCTCCTCAGGGGAAGATCGTTACTTCCCGACGCAAGCGCCCTTTTTAATGTGTGTTCATGAGGTAAAATTACCTCACGAAAATGAGTTTGACCCCTCAACTCATAAATTTAGCCTTTACTACCCCTCCCACGGGGGGAAGGGGGGATGATGGAAGTTAACTGACTTGACTATTCTAATTTTTTTGTCAAATAATGTCAGTATACCAAATTTCAGGTCAATTGGATGAGCCCTTCCTGAGAAAATAGTTTTTTCCACACACACACTAACGCACGCCTCTACACATGTGTGTTCATGAGGTAAAATTACCTCACGAAAATGAGTTTGAGCCCTACCAAATTTCAGCCCTTTTTGAATTTTTTCCCCCACACACACTAAGAATTTAGTAGGTCAGTGTATAACTCTGCCCAGCAGGTGGCGCTGCTACTTGGTTTTTTTTTCCACACACACACAGACACCACTAAGCATTTATATATAAGATATATATATATATATATATATATATATATATATATATATATATATAATATAATTATATATAAATATATAAAATAAATAAAAATTATAAAAATGATAGCAAATAAAATAATATGCTTAAAATTAAAACTTGTTTATTAGAAGTACTTTTGCTTCACTATTATATATAGGTTTCTCTTATATCTAATATCCTTACCTCCTCTCTGTTCCCTACAAATGCATAAGCAGGAAGCAGAGGAGTAGTTTGCAGGCTGACGACTGGGAAGTATCCTCTACAGTGACCTTCCATGACTAGAAACATCAAGGTAAGCAGGGTTTGTAGAGGGGGGTTTCCAGTGGGCATGACCAGCATGCATGGGGGTGTGGCTATAATTTTAGACAGTGCTTGGCTGCTCTCCAACTCTTACTATACCCATAATATACATGGGCAATGCTGTATGCACTACTGTTAGGTGCACGCAGCTCTCCCTTTTCAAGCAGAACTGTGTGAAGTGTGTAGGCATGTAATGCATAGCAACCATAGTTCATTGTGGCTGAATCTGTCATATGTTATGTTCATGTATAAAATAATAGATTATTTATATACTCTTCATCAACGTATATATATATATATATATATATATATATATATATATATATATATATATATATATATATATATATATATATAAAAGGCATCTTACAGCAGAGCCTGAGAACCGCAGGGACAACTTGGAAAGGTAGGGAAGACTTTATTGACATGTTTAATTGTTGAGATTGCTATGAAGAGTGAAACCAAACTGTGTTAAGTTGAAATTATCACTGGTATTTAGAAGAAAAATATAAGAACATTGGTAACAAAGGAGAGAACTGCTTGCATTACATCTGGGATTCGGATGAAATACGCTGCCAGAGATCATTACAGATAAGCCTGCTTTCTTTGTGTTTTGGTGCGCACATATACGATTGGTGGAAGTGGTGTTATATAATTATAAAAGATAGCACACAATCTCTGTTATCCTATCTCTTTCTTTATATGTTTTGGAGCCTGCTGTGATACACATCTGTGAACCGGGGACAATAAGTTAAGACGCGCTCTAATCACTCCTTTATCTGGTACATCGGACCTTACCTTCTAACTACTACACTACCGGGCGCCGTATTCCTTTCTCTTGTTTCTAGATTTTTCTGGACTAAGCTACCGGCCTATTGGAAGCTGGCTGCCACTTGTACATGAGAGGGTGTATCAAGGAGAAACATTGTATGGACTATTTTTTCACATCAAAACTTGGGTTAAGCGCCACATGATATCTTGCTTCTTGTATATATATATACACAAGTTAACCCGTGCATGATACTCATGCATTCTAGTCAAATCAAGCTACTTAAGGTGTTAAAAAGGTTCTTGTCATGCATTTGGGCCTAGCCCAGGCCTCCTCAGGGGAAGAGCGTTACTTCCTGACGCAAGCACCCTTTTTTAACGTCGTTTTGTCCACATGTCACCACCTCATCATTTTTCTCCATCACCTCATCCTTCATCTTCATCGCCACATCCTTCATCAAGCTACTTAAGGTGTTAAAAACTCCCCACTGTCACCCCTGGCAACTGTCACTTCTCCTTCAAGAAATATATAGGTCAGTGTATAACTCTGCCCAGCAGGTGGCGCTGCAGCTTGGTTGTTTTTTTTCCACACACGCCACTAGGCCTTTATATAGTAGATATATATCCTGAGGAAGTCCTGCTGAGGATGAAACGTGTAGAGGCTCATTTTATTCACTCCTGGGCTATATTGGATCACCATACCATTAGCATTTCTGTGTGGAAACTGTGGGAGGTTCCTGTTGTACCCGAGGATCTGGTATATCTGTTATCTGAGTTACAGATAAGCTTCAATTTTAATTACTCATTGTGAGTGTGCATTTTATATGTTAATTCCGATTAAATGCTGGTTTCTTTGAAATACTACACCATATAGTGCATTATCTTCTTTTCCCTATTTATTGTGTGGAGGAGAGATATGGTGTTTACAGTATGCTGCTGATATATGGCTGGAGAACAGGCATGCAACTTTGCTGCTTGTACTACCTCCTTGGAGAGAATGCTGATTATGTATTATTGAGAGAACAGCCGTTATATAGCTGTGTTCCAGTATCTGGATAAGAATTATCTATGCAGATAAGCAATTTTTATTTATTCCTTGTGGTGTGTATTCTTCAGGGTGATGGGCTATCACTAACACACTAATCTCATACTTTTGTTTTTCTGTCTTTCAATGTCTACCGAAGTGGAATAATACCTATGGTCCTAGAGGACCGTCCAGGAATTTGAAGCATTACCTTGAACTTCCTAATTTTCCACTGAACTTGGGCTATCTATCCCAGTAACACACCATTGTGCGCCGAATCCTGTACTCTATTTACTCTATTATCTTGGACTTACCTACCATTGTTAAGGAAGGCTGCCTCCATATGTGTTTATGTGGACTTTTTTCTATATACCATATTTATACAATACTGTTGTGAGCGCCATTGTTTATTACTTATATTTATATATATATATATATATATATATATATATATATATATATATATATATTTTGATAGATAGATGGATGGATGCATTGATATATTTATATAGATAGATAGATGCACATGCTAGTTTTTCACTAATTTATAATAAGTAAAAATTGTAGTGGCATGTGTTAATTAGAGTGTGCATAGTGACCATGTGTGGTGCCAAAAGTGTCGTTCCTGTCATCATATTGTTCAACTTACTTCACCTTATCCTATGTACCCATTACTGATTTAATCTCTTTGATCATACCCACTTACCATTCTATCACCTTGTCATAAAAAAAATCAAATATATTTGTACATTCCTGTGTGTATGCCAAATTATCACCAGAGATTTTGTGGTCAGGTACCCCTTTACTAGGCACATTCCAGACTGCCTAGAGGAAACACTCTGGAATGGTCATGAAGGAACTCTCCTCTAAATGTCTGTTGTCTTAGATGTATTGAAAAATCTTTCTGACATCATGTTAGTAGGGGGAAACAATAACTCTGAATAGCACATTTTGTTAACCTAGCCAAGCAATCCAATTCAGTGCTAGTCATTTTCTCAGTAACAATAATGCCGACACAAGTTACAGGGACGTTAAAATTCCTGTGCCAACCTAAGCTACAAGGAGAGAATATAGATGTACTATATAATAGACATACCGCATTTCCCACACGTTTTATGGCTGCTACATGTAAATTGCGACTCTACAAAATCTCTCCAGTCACAATGACATCACTTCCAATGGAGAAAGTCAGATTGCCAGTTTTAAGCCGGCAATGGTCTGACCCGCAGTCTGTGTAATGTAATCCAGGCCGTGGGTCCGCCCATTGCCACCTTAAAACCGACAATCTCCCTTTGGATTCTTCAGATTCCAGCTGACATTTTGTAGACCTTACTAAATAAATGATAGCTATAGGCAACATCTTCCCCTTTTCAAGCCCACAGTTTACTAAATATAACCCCTAATTTCTAGCTCCGAAAAATGGTGCTTTATTGTAATAGTCATTTAACTGTAGAATGCACTGGATGTGGTATTGGCAGTCACTGTGGATAAATGAAAGAAATTATTGAATATTTCTTAGCAAAACAGAATATATATGTCTATTGGCATTAATAACACAATATAGCATGTTGACCCAGGGAATTGTCTATTTTCCAGTATGGAGTTATGAAGAAATGTTTACTCACCTAAGGAAAATTGAATTATAGTTGACATATAATAATTTGTGGTGAGCTGACAGGTTTTCAAGTATGATAAAGACAGTTCTCTCTCTCCTCTAGGCTAAAAATGAATAGTATAATACATAAAGCATAACATAAATAGGCAATAATCAAAAGAAAAAGCAAAACAAAAAGGTGACGAATAGAGCAGCATTTTCAAAGAAAAACCAATGCGCCAAATGTGCTCAAAAACCAAATTTGAATTAGCTTCGTACTAATGTGCACATCAAAATCAGGCTTATCTGATATCTCTAGAGGAATTTCCATAGGTCCTTCATGGTGAAGACACTAGGTGCAAATTGTATATAATTTGCACTATGTATGTATATATATATATATATATATATATATATATATATATATATTTGGTTAAATAGAGAAAAAGAACACAAGTAGTGTAATGTGTTCTAAATACATCTTATTCATGTGTAGCTTATCTGATGGTATATTGGTTCCAATACACAGGATAATCTTCAATTATCTCAATGGGAAGCACTCAAATCTTAGATGACTTGACCAGCATTGAAATGTCAAATGGAGACACTAATGAAATACAGAGGTGATTCCCAACACATTTCGTCTAGTCACTAATAGGCTACTGTGGCTTCCTCAGGGGACTGTAGAGTTCTAAACAGATTCCTCCAATTTATATAGATATGTTTCTGTTGAAGCCCTGCCTGGATCATCTCAAGTGCAGAAGTTGTCCTGGATCACTTTCACAGTGAGGATTCTGGTCTTGCAGATTTCTCCAGCCTTCTTAGATTCAGCGCACTACAACCTTTGTGTCTCTCCGTCCAGTCACTCTGCTCTCTCCTGCACTGCAGAGCTTCCCAAACTTCTACTTCCTGAATTTCCACTATATCCCATCTCCTCATATCAGTTCATCTCCCAGCGCAATGCCAGGTTACATGTATTTTCTAATTGTGCCACAAAAAAATAACCGGTAAGCTGAGACAATAGCAGGACAATTAAAGAGGTACATACTTAGTATAATAATAAGTATGTTCTTTAAAAGTTTACATGTTTAAGTACGATAGTTGCCACCAGAACGATCTGGTTGCGATTTCCCTTTAGCTATATTTTTACAAACCAGACTGACTCTCTCTTCAAAAGAGACTTTCTGTTTTTACAGCTCCTCTTGTTAAATAAACCTAATAAATAAAAAAAAAAGTATTGAGATAAAATGGCTTCTATATAAAATATCATAATACAACTTAATTATCTGGTTTCTATAGCTTTTCTTCTTCTTTCTTATGGATCATCTGTTTTTTTTTTATGATGAAAGCTTGAACATGATGAACATATGTCTTTTTTCAATGTAAAAAGATATGTAATTATATCAATGATTACTATATATTTGTTGGGTATGTGCTGTGTTTTCCACATAGAAGAAATCCTAAGAATAGTAATAAATAGAACATATTCAGAAAGGACAAAGTTGCTGTTGGTGTACCACAAGGATCAGAATTGGACCATATCAACCTTTTCAATCTTTCTATTACTAACCTTGTAGATGGCATAGAATGTAAGGTGCCCATATTTGCTGATAACATTAAACTATATAGGGTAATTAATAGGGATGAGCGCACTCGGATTTATGAAATCCGAGCCCACCCGAACGTTGCGGATCCGAGTCGGATCCGAGACAGATCCGGGTATTGGCGCCAAATTCAAAAGTGAAACTGAGGCTCTGACTCATAATCCCGTTGTCGGATCTCGCGATACTCGGATCCTATAAATTCCCCGCTAGTCGCCGCCATCTTCACTCGGGCATTGATCAGGGTAGAGGGAGGGTGTGTTAGGTGGTCCTCTGTGCTGTTTAGTTCTGTGCTGTTTAGTTCTGTGCTGTTTAGTTCTGTGCTGTTTAGTGCTGTACTGTGCTGTGCTGTGCTGTGCTCTGCTGTGCTGTGCTGTGTTCTGCAGTATCAGTCCAGTGGTGCTGTGTGCTGTGCTCTGTCCTTCTGAGGTCAGTGGTGCTGCTGGGTCCTGTGCTGTGTCCTGTTCAGTCCAGTGGTGCTGTGTCCTGTGCTCTGTGCTTCTAAGGGCATAGTTATTTCCCCATTATTCCCAAGTTTTTAAAAAATAAAAAAAAAGTAAAAAAAAATAAAAAATTTAAAAAAAAAAAAAAATATATAATAATTATAACCAAATTTGCAAAACGAATCCAGCAGTATAAGTCCATCGGTACTGCAATATTACCAAGTTCACACATTCTGCAGTATCAGTCCAGTGGTGCTGTGTCCTGTGCTCTGTCCTGCTGAGTTCCGTAGTGCTGCTGGGTCCTGTGCCGTGTCCTGTTCAGTCCAGTGGTGCTGTGTCCTGTGCTCTGTGCTTCTAAGGGCATAGTTATTTCCCCATTATTCCCAAGTTTTTAAAAAATAAAAAAAAAGTAAAAAAAAATAAAAAATTTAAAAAAAAAAAAATATATATAATAATTATAACCAAATTTGCAAAACCAATCCAGCAGTATAAGTCCATTGGTACTGCAATATTACCAAGTTCACACATTCTGCAGTATCTTGTGCTACATATAATGGAGACCAAAAATTTGGAGGATAAAGTAGGGAAAGATCAAGACCCACTTCCTCCTAATGCTGAAGCTGCTGCCACTAGTCATGACATAGACGATGAAATGCCATCAACGTCGTCTTCCAAGCCCGATGCCCAATCTCGTAGTACCGGGCATGTAAAATCCAAAAAGCCCAAGTTAAGAAAAAGTAGCAAAAAGAGAAACTTAAAATCATCTGAGGAGAAACGTAAAGTTGCCAATATGCCATTTACGACACGGAGTGGCAAGGAACGGCTTAGGCCCTGGCCCGTGTTCATGACTAGTGGTTCAGCTTCACCCACGGATCTTAGCCCTCCTCCTCCTCCCTACAAAAAATTTAAGAGAGTTATGCTGTCAGCAACAAAACAGCAAACAACTCTGCCTTCTAAAGAGAAATTATCACAAATCCCCAAGGCGAGTCCAAGGGTGTTGGTGGTTGTCAAGCCTGACCTTCCCATCACTGTACGGGAAGAGGTGGCTCGGGAGGAGGCTATTGATGATGTAGCTGGCGCTGTGGAGGAACTTGATGATGAGGATGGTGATGTGGTTATTGTAAATGAGGCACCAGGGGGGGAAACAGCTGATGTCCATGGGATGAAAAAGCCCATTGTCATGCCTGGTCAGAAGACCAAAAAATGCACCTCTTCGGTCTGGAGTTATTTTTATCCAAATCCAGACAACCAATGTATGGCCATATGTAGCTTATGTAAATCTCAAATAAGCAGGGGTAAGGATCTTGCCCACCTAGGAACATCCTCCCTTATACGTCACCTGAATAACCTTCATAGTTCAGTGGTTAGTTCAGGAACTGGGGCTAGGACCCTCATCGGTACAGGGACACCTAAATCCCGTGGTCCAGTTGGATACACACCAGCAACACCCTCCTCGTCAACTTCCTCCACAATCTCCATCAGATTCAGTCCTGCAGCCCAAGTCAGCAGCCAGACTGAGTCCTCCTCAATACGGGATTCATCCGAGGAATCCTGCAGCGGTACGCCTACTACTGCCACTGCTGCTGTTAGTCGGTCATCTTCCCAGAGGGGAAGTCGTAAGACCGCTAAGTCTTTCACAAAACAATTGACCGTCCAACAGTCGTTTGCCATGACCACAAAATACGATAGTAGTCACCCTATTGCAAAGCGTATAACTGCGGCTGTAACTGCAATGTTGGTGTTAGACGTGCGCCCGGTGTCCGCCATCAGTGGAGTGGGATTTAGAGGGTTGATGGAGGTATTGTGTCCCCGGTACCAAATCCCCTCGAGATTCCACTTCACTAGGCAGGCGATACCAAAAATGTACAGAGAAGTACGATCAAGTGTCCTCAGTGCTCTTAAAAATGCGGTTGTACCCACTGTCCACTTAACCACGGACATGTGGACAAGTGGTTCTGGGCAAACGAAGGACTATATGACTGTGACAGCCCACTGGGTAGATGCATCCCCTTCCGCAGCAACAGCAACAGCTGCATCAGTAGCAGCATCTACAAAATGGCTGCTCATGCAAAGGCAGGCAACATTGTGCATTACAGGCTTTAATAAGAGGCACAACGCTGACAACATATTAGAGAAAATGAGGGAAATTATCTCCCAGTGGCTTACCCCACTTAGACTCTCATGGGGATTTGTGGTGTCAGACAATGCCAGTAACATTGTGCGGGCATTAAATATGGGCAATTTCCAGCACGTCCCATGTTTTGCCCACACCATTAATTTGGTGGTGCAGCATTACCTCAAGAGTGACAGGGGTGTGCAGGAGATGCTTGCGGTGGCGCGCAAAATTGTTGGACACTTTCGGCATTCAGCCAGTGCCTACCGCAGACTAGAGGCACATCAAAAAAGCATGAACCTGCCCTGCCATCACCTCAAACAAGAGGTTGTGATGCGCTGGAACTCCACCCTCTATATGCTGCAGAGGATGGAGGAGCAGCAAAAGGCCATTCAGGCCTACACAGCCACCTACGACATAGGCAAAGGAGTGGGGATGCGCCTCAGTCAAGCGCAGTGGAGACTGATTTCCGTGTTGTGCAAGGATCTGCAGCCATTTGAACTTGCCACACGAGAAGTCAGTTCCGACACTGCCAGCTTGAGTCAGGTCATTCCCCTGATCAGGCTGTTGCAGAAGCAGCTGGAGAAAGTGAGGGAGGAGCTGGTAAGCCATTGCGATTACACCAAGCATGTAGCTCTTGTGGATGTAGCCCTTCGTACGCTTTGCCAGGATCCGAGGGTGGTCACTCTTTTAAAGTCAGAGGAATACATTCTGGCCACTGTGCTCGATCCTCGGTTTAAAGCGTATGTTGTGTCTCTGTTTCCGGCGGACACAAGTCTACAGCGATGCAAAGACCTGCTGGTCAGGAGATTGTCCTCTGAAGAGGACCGTGACATGCCAACAGCTCCACCCTCATTTTCTTCCACATCTATGGCTGCGAGGAAAAAGCTCAGTTTTCCCAAAAGAGGCACTGGCGGGGATGCTGATAACATCTGGTCCGGACTGAAGGACCTGCCAACCATTGCAGACATGTCTACTCTCGCTGCATTGGATGCTGTCACAATAGAAAAAATTGTGGATGATTACTTTGCTGACACCATCCAAGTAGACATGTCAGACAGTCCATATTGTTACTGGCAGGAAAAAAAGGCAGTTTGGAAGCCCCTGTACAAACTGGCTCTATTTTACCTGAGTTGTCCCCCCTCCAGTGTGTACTCGGAAAGAGTTTTTAGTGCAGCGGGGAACCTGGTCAGTGAGCGGCGAAGGAGGTTGCTTCCTCATAACGTTGAAAAAATGATGTTTATAAAAATGAATAATCAATTCCTCAATGAAGTACAGCACTGCCCTCCAGATACTACAGAGGGACCTGTGGTTGTGGAGTCCAGCGGGGACGAATTGATAATGTGTGATGAGGAGGAAGTACACACTGTAGGGGGAGAGGAATCAGAGGTTGAGGATGAGGACGACATCTTGCCTCAGTAGAGCCTGTTTAGTCTGTACAGGGAGAGATGAATAGCTTTTTTGGTGTGGGGGCCCAAACAAACCAATCATTTCAGCCAAAGTTGTTTGGTAGGCCCTGTCGCTGAAATGATTGGTTTGTTAAAGTGTGCATGTCCTATTTAAACAACATAAGGGTGGGTGTGAGGGCCCAAGGACAATTCCATCTTGGACCTTTTTTTTTTGCATTATATGACCATTCAACAGTCGTTTGCCATGTTCAAAAAGTAAAACCAAATTTAAAAAAATACAAGAAATTAAACCAAAAGTAAAATGCCGTGTCATAATTTAAAACAAGAGGTATTGACGTGCTCTAAAACTACTGTATTGTTGTTTATATTTTATAAACACTACACTTGACAGCTTGAGTCTTTCAATAAAAAAGTAACTGTCCATTGCACGAATATTTGCAACAGGGACAATTTTAGGGTTAAGAAAGTCAACTAATAACACTTCGACGCTGTCTGTCTTTATAAACACTACACTTGGAAGTTGGAGGAGGTATTGTGGCCCCGGCACCAAATTTACTACCGGGGCCACTCCACTGTGCAGTCCATATTTAGGTGTATCAGATATTAAACAACGGTGACAGTTGATGCCCAATTTTTTAATTATATTGTGGCCTCGGTACCAAATTGTGTACCGGGGCCACCACACTACGCAGTCCAGATACTTGTTTGGTGGAATTCAGACCAGTTGAGGGTTTTATTATTATATTGTGTGGACCACTCTATCTATACCACACTACAACTCTATACCACTCTATTTCATACTTTAATTCTATTTCATACTTTAATTCTATTTCATACTTTAATTCTATTTCATACTTTAATTCTATTTCATACTTTAATTCTATGACTAATTACCATAAAGAGGAACAAAATAAACCAATTTTACCAAAAGTATAATATGACTTAGACTTACAAACACTACACTTGAAAGATCGTGCCTTTAAATGAAAAAGTCAGTCTTCATTGCACGACTATGTGCAACAGGGACAGTTTTTTGGGTTTACAAAGTCAAACAATAACACTTTGACCCTGTCTGTCTGGGATCTCAATGACGAATTGTCTGTACCATGTTTGGAGGAGGTATTGTGGCCCCGGTATCAAATTGGGTACCGGGGCCACCCCACTATGCAGTCCAGATACTTGTTTGGTGGAATTCAGACACGTGGAGGGTTTTATTATTATTATATTGTGTGGACCACTCTATCTATACCACACTACAACTCTATATACCACTCTATTTCATACTTTAATTCTATTTCATACTTTAATTCTATTTCATACTTTAATTCTATTTCATACTTTAATTCTATGACTAATTACCATAAAGAGGAACAAAATAAACCAATTTTACCAAAAGTATAATATGACTTAGACTTGCAAACACTACACTTGAAAGATCGTGCCTTTAAATGAAAAAGTCAGTCTTCATTGCACGACTATGTGCAACAGGGACAGTTTTTTGGGTTTACAAAGTCAAACAATAACACTTTGACCCTGTCTGTCTGGGATCTCAATGACGAATTGTCTGTACCATGTTTGGAGGAGGTATTGTGGCCCCGGTATAAAATTGGGTACCGGGGCCACCCCACTATGCAGTCCAGATACTTGTTTGGTGGAATTCTGACACGTGGAGGGTTTTTTAATTATATTGTGGCCTCGGTACCAAATTGTGTACCGGGGCCACCACTCTACGCAGTCAAGATAGATAGATGCGTATTGCGTATCATAGATAAAGTACATTCAGTGGTGTGGGGCAAATTGAAAAATATTCAAAATGCACTGACATTATCAAAAACAAGAGGTTGTCACACGCTAAAACTCCAACATGTATATGATGGAGAGGATGGAGGAGCAGCCGTATGTGTAGTGTAATGCAGATCTGTTGAAGGTTTTTTATATATTTTATTGTGGTGCCCAGTGCCCACTCCTCTACGCAGTCCAGGTACATTTATTGGTGCGAATCATAAAAGTTCAGGGTTTTTAATATATATTGTGGTGACCCACTCCTCTACGCAGTCCAGGTACATTTATTGGTGCGAATCATAAAAGTTCAGGGTTTTTAAGATATTGTGGTGACCCACTCCTCTACGCAGTCCAGGTACATTTATTGGTGCGAATCATAAAAGTTCAGGGTTTTTAATATATATTGTGGTGACCCACTCCTCTACGCAGTCCAGGTACATTTATTGGTGCGAATCATAAAAGTTCAGGGTTTTTAATATATTGTGGTGACCCACTCCTCTACGCAGTCCAGGTACAATTATTGGTGCGATTCATAAAAGTTCGGGGTTTTTAAGATATTGTGGTGACCCACTCCTCTACGCAGTCCAGGTACATTTATTGGTGCGATTCATAAAAGTTCAGGGTTTTTAATATATTGTGGTGACCCACTCCTCTACGCAGTCCAGGTACATTTATTGGTGCGAATCATAAAAGTTCAGGGTTTTTAATATATTGTGGTGACCCACTCCTCTACGCAGTCCAGGTACATTTATTGGTGCGAATCATAAAAGTTCAGGGTTTTTAATATATTGTGGTGACCCACTCCTCTACGCAGTCCAGGTACAATTATTGGTGCGAATCATAAAAGTTCAGGGTTTTTAATATATTGTGGTGACCCACTCCTCTACGCAGTCCAGGTACATTTATTGGTGCGAATCATAAAAGTTCAGGGTTTTTAATATATTGTGGTGACCCACTCCTCTACGCAGTCCAGGTACAATTATTGGTGCGATTCATAAAAGTTCGGGGTTTTTAAGATATTGTGGTGACCCACTCCTCTACGCAGTCCAGGTACATTTATTGGTGCGATTCATAAAAGTTCAGGGTTTTTAATATATTGTGGTGACCCACTCCTCTACGCAGTCCAGGTACATTTATTGGTGCGAATCATAAAAGTTCAGGGTTTTTAATATATATTGTGGTGACCCACTCCTCTACGCAGTCCAGGTACATTTATTGGTGCGAATCATAAAAGTTCAGGGTTTTTAAGATATTGTGGTGACCCACTCCTCTACGCAGTCCAGGTACAATTATTGGTGCGAATCATAAAAGTTCAGGGTTTTTAATATATTGTGGTGACCCACTCCTCTACGCAGTCCAGGTACATTTATTGGTGCGAATCATAAAAGTTCAGGGTTTTTAATATATATTGTGGTGACCCACTCCTCTACGCAGTCCAGGTACATTTATTGGTGCGAATCATAAAAGTTCAGGGTTTTTAAGATATTGTGGTGACCCACTCCTCTACGCAGTCCAGGTACAATTATTGGTGCGAATCATAAAAGTTCAGGGTTTTTAATATATATTGTGGTGACCCACTCCTCTACGCAGTCCAGGTACATTTATTGGTGCGAATCATAAAAGTTCAGGGTTTTTAATATATATTGTGGTGACCCACTCCTCTACGCAGTCCAGGTACATTTATTGGTGCGAATCATAAAAGTTCAGGGTTTTTAAGATATTGTGGTGACCCACTCCTCTACGCAGTCCAGGTACAATTATTGGTGCGAATCATAAAAGTTCAGAGTTTTTAAGATATTGTGGTGACCCACTCCTCTACGCAGTCCAGGTACATTTATTGGTGCGAATCATAAAAGTTCAGGGTTTTTAATATATTGTGGTGACCCACTCCTCTACGCAGTCCAGAAAGATACCTTGTTGCAACGTTTTGGACTAATAACTATATTGTGAGGTGTTCAGAATACACTGTAAATTAGTGGAAATGCTTGTTATTGAATGTTATTGAGGTTAATAATAGCCTAGGAGTGAAAATAAGCCCAAAAACTTGATTTTTAAACTTTTTATGTTTTTTTCAAAAAAAATCCGAATCCAAAACCTTAAATCCGAACCGAGACCTTTCGTCAAGTGTTTTGCGAGACAAATCCGAACCTCAAAAATAACGAAAATCCGGATCCAAAACACAAAACACGAGACCTCAAAAGTCGCCGGTGCACATCCCTAGTAATTAACAGTGATTAGGATAACAATTTGCAATAGAAAGATTTAGACATAATGGCACATGGCGCTTATCTAGTTTAGATAATGTAGGGCTATGCACCAATGTTGTGGTAATAGATTTGCTACTTACACATTTAAATACAAATATGAATACAACTGAGAAAATCATGGGCTGTATAAAAGGGGGATGAATGCATAATGATGATGATACTGTCATGCAAACATAAAATTAACAATGTATATCTCTCTACTGAGACCACGTGTAGGATATGTGGTACAGCTTTAGGAACCTTACCATAAGAAGGACAAAGGTGACACTGTCAGGGTTCAATTATAGGCAAAATTATTAATAAATGGAATGGAATTGTTAACTTATAACGATAAGTTATAAAAGTATCTTTCTTTTTCCCAGAGGTGACTTAATATTTGTATATATATATATATATATATATATATATATATATATATATACACACATCTATATATATGTAGGAATGGAGGTTTCACCACCAAATTAGAAAAGGGTACATTGATTATTGAATATTGCCAATTCAAGCAAAACATATAAAACTAGTACAAAATATTTTATTCTCCAGGTGTGAGGAGATGCAAGTCAAAAATATGCAAATGGCCATGTGTGTACACATTTTGATGAGCATGCGTGGAATGAAAAGGCATTTTTTATGCAAAAAAAGGACATGTGTCCAATTATTTTGTCCAATTTTAAATGAGCCTCATTATTTTTACTTGATTGAAAACTTGTGATAAGAAGTTAAAGAAAAGTATTTTCTCTTTAAGTAAAAATATTATTTATTTTATGCTTTAGGTATGAAATGGTCTTTTACCTCAATTTCTGTAAATGTAGATATATTTGTATATAATTCAAAGACTGTATTTAATAAACTTAGCTACTGTGAGACAAAAAGACAGCTGCTACCCCACACACAAAACTCAATAAGAAAATTAATAAAGGCAGGAAGTATCTGAAAAAATGAACAAAACTTTTTAAAAATCTCATAAAAGCTAAATGCTGCGTTGGTGTATTTATTATGTCAATATATAGAAATGAGAGTATGCAATTTGCATATATTACTTCTTTACTTTGCATTATTCTGATATTGATGGGAAATCTAAATTAGCTTTCATTTCTTCCCACACACTAACCTGTTTGGCTAATTCTTTAGCTATTCACTAACATCAGCAGGTGTTTCTCAGCTGTCACTCATTAATTTTACTGATTACATAATGATTAAACTCATCAAGCTTTGATTCATTTCCTTTGTTGACTAAACCACTAAAATTGTTCAGTGCCACTACAAACCCAACTTAATTCTATGGTACCAGGGAAGTTATTAGTTATTAAAAAAGCTTAAATGGCCCAGCATTTTTCCCAATGTAGGCAGACTGTGATTGCTATTTTTTGCATCAATGATGAAATTAAATTTTTCTTTCTAGAACTCTGCTTATATTATTGTATCTGTATGTAATGGCCTAGGTATCTTTATCCTTACTCAGGGTCAGATAGTTCCAGTGGGGTACCAGGTAAATCTCTAGTGGGCCCCACTACCTGAGGATCCTACCACCTTCCCTACAGAAGAGAGACCATAGCCTGCACTGGTCCCTGCATTCTGAAGGCTAAACCCAGCCGCGGCATGACATCATCAGATCAAGTGTGCAACGCTGTCTGTGGAGTCAGGAGAAGCCAAACAAAGCAGAGGACCACTAAGATTAGGAAACTATTTAAGCTAATGGAAGGGTGGGAGGCTGTGCTGACAATGGAGAAAGCCACGGGGGTTTTAAAAGATTCCACCAACAGCAGAGAAACTGGGACAAACAATAAAAACAGGGTAAGCAAGGGTAATGGATAAGCAATAGACTTACCTTTGCTAAGAGAATACTATGATTAGGGCTCTAAGTGACATACAACTTGTTGTACATGACCCAACATTTTGAAACACTCAGAAAAGTAAATGTTTCCACTTACAGAACATAAATGAAAACTGTTACTAAAAAGTGACTTCTAGTTTAAGTATCTCTCATCCATTACAATCTAAACAAGGATTAATTTCATTTATGGAGGTATACAGGATGTTGTCAGGTCACTAACTGCCCCCAAGAATACACACAATTCTCCTACTTGCTATAGCGAATTCCTGATCATAAGAAAAGACGTAAAGCGTTAAAACATATCATTTCATTGTGGTAAAATATTTTCTAGCTCTAATATATCCTTGTCTTTACTTCTGTCCATCCCAATATATCATTCAGACAACTCCTGATTATATTTAGTAAAACAAATTAATTCATATATGACTAGTAGGAAAAGGAAAAATGTCTATCTAATTTTTGAGTCTGAACGCATTTGCCTGTGGTACACTGCCTACAATGTACATAACTTGATGGAATATGTCTAGATTGTACTGCAGGAATCTCTGCACCCCTCAATGTTGACGATATTCAGCATAGACCTGTCTAACTACTGACAATTGTTATCCCATTTGCCACTGTTAGATACAGGTTCTACTTCATCTAAAAGGGCAGACAGATCTAAGACAGATCTCCCCTGCCAGAACCAGATCTTCTTCATATTTAGGGATGGCATCAGTTTGGTTTTACTGATGGTTTTACTCTTACTAATGAGGAAGTCCAAGATTCTATATTAACCTGTACACAGCATTCACTTTAAGCACTGTGCTAGAAATTTCAAATACAACTTCCTCACCACAATTTTGGAATCTGATGCTGTCATTAACATCCAAATTCCTGGTATTTGGACTTTTCGTCCATTAGCAGTTCAGCCAAACAGATGGCCAAATATTTGTTCTCTTTCACTGTGGTGAAAGGGAACAAATGAATGGGCTTTAATTGTAGCTAGTGGGACTACCTTGCATCCAAAACAGACATTTCTGTCATCTTTTAGGCAAGTCATTGTAGATCTCTCAATCATATTTTGGGCCTCATTTAGGGTAGTATGCAGTTTTGTGGCCTTAATGGAATGTCCTATCTGGTTTATGTTTAAGTTGCACATATCTTCATTTACGTGCAGTTTAAAGTACAGTGTATTTTGCATATATTTTTGTGGTAACTGTGATTCAAACTCTTTCAATATACTTTATAAGACAGCAAAATTAAAATAATTGTCAGGTTTGGCCATACCTTTAGATATGTCTCTTAAAAGGCATATGTATTATGTCGTGCTTAAAGACTGGTATAAATTTACATGCTGATGGCGATGACAGCATAAGCGTGTATCTTTACTGTTAGAAAGGGCAGAAATAATGTATTTAAAAATAGCATGCCCCACTCTTAACATAAGTAACCAGCACCAAGTGCTATAGCCTAGGCTGGTTACTGCTAAAGCAGCTAAACAAGCATGGTGTCCACCTGCTATAGTGGTAACCAGCAAAGAATCATAGGCAAAGCGAGAGGGGGTTTCCTAGTGCCTGGAAACCCCCCCCCAAGCCTGGGGCACTGTATAATTGAAGTAGCTGGACCCTGTTCCCGCTTCACACAGCTCTGCTTGAAAAAGGAGAACTGCGTGCACCTAACAGTAGTGCACGCGGCATTGCTCATGTATACTATGGGGATAGAAAGAGTTGGAGAGCAGCCAAGCACTGTCTAAAATTATAGCCACGCCCCCATGCATGCTGGTCACGCCCACTGGCGGCGTGGTGTGGAAACCTCCCTCTACAAATCCTGCGTTTGCCCCTGAGAATATAGCATTGATGCTGGCTTCTTACTTTAGTGATGGGGGCATATGGCAGTCATCATCACCAAGTTGATGGTGATGACTTCCATGTTTTTATTATAGCCACATCCACAAATATACCCTGTATTTTGAGTTGTGTGTATCTCAAACAACACACATAAGGTCACATTCAGGCCCAAAAATGTTAGTGTTTTCTAAATCAGGCCCTTATTTGTCTGGTTAATAAATGTCTCTTATCTGATTATATATATATTTATATCACAAGATTATATTGGGGTTGCCATCCTCTGGGTTGGACGGTTGCACTTCAGCCAGATAAATCACACAAATCTAGAGTTTCAGGTTCAATAGCCTTAGCTAGTTTTATTCACCAGCCTGCAAACAGGACAAACTATAAACAAAATCCGACCCGTCTGGCTACTAACTAATACAGAGGTATTAACTCACTAGAGTGAGGGGCCTATCGTCCCTCACTTAAAACAAACAATGAAACTCACAGGTTAAAGTTGCAGTTCCTCTCAGGAGCCATCTGAGCTCCTCCCCCAGACAATGAGAGAGAGTGATCAGAGCTGCAGCCTTTTACAGGCAGCACACAGGTGCAATTCCTGATCAGTCTGCTGAGAGTATGGCAAACCAGAAGACCCGGACTGGCCTTATGTTTGGAGCCCACTGTTCTCTCTCCATACATAACATCAGAGACCCTTTACCATATTTTCCTATAAATGGGAAAAAAACATCTGAGAATCTTTTCCTCTGACACAATCTCCCTGCTGGTAAAATTACAAATAACAGGAATCTAGGAATTATGCACCTGCCATTCATTTATTTCCAAGCGCGTCTGTCACAACACACACACACACACACACACACATATATATATATATATATATATATATATATATATATATATATATATTTCACATTCTCAATTGTGACAGAATGTTGTCTGTCTTATAAACAGCTCTTTTTCTGTCAAATGAGTATCACATTACATGTGGTTGAAGTCATTTCAAACTAGTTATTGTCACGGGCACTAGGAGTCTTGCCCAGGATTTCACCAGTTGACTATGCTTACCAGAGGGGCGGAGTTTGCACAGCGGTCCTCTGGCAGCAGGGTGAATAGTGTAACGTATATAACAGCAGGTGGAGAGAGGATGCCAATGGAATTGATGATAGTCAGTGACTTGCAGTTATACTGATGAATAAGTCAGCGACTTGCAGCTACATTGGTAGATGAGTCAGCGACTTGCATCTATAGTGGAAAGGCAGGTTTGAACCACGGAGACCAGGGTGGACGTGAGCAGGTGAAGGAAGGTAACATGAGAGTCAGTGGTCTGCGTACAGCAAGTTGTACCACTGCTGTGATGAGAAGAATTGTCCAGGTGCAGGTAGGTAGCGGGGAAGTCAGTGGTCTGCGTAAAGCAAGTTGTACCACTGCTGTGACGAGAAGACTTGTCCAGGTGCAGGTAGGTAGCCGGGAAGTCAGTGGTCTGCGTACAGTAAGTTGTACCACTGCTGTGATGAGAAGACTTGTCCAGGTGCAGGTAGGTAGCAGGGAAGTCAGTGGTCTGCGTACAGCAAGTTGTACCACTGCTAGTAAGTGAGGAGTTGTTCAGGTGCAGATGAGTGGAGGCATGCAAAGAGTCAATAATGGTATGAAGACACTGAGAGCACAGAGGAACTTGTTCCAAACAGATATGCAGCGTTTACAGCTAATAGTCTATAACGGTATGTATACCGCTGGATATGCAGGCACAGCAGGGGCGCTGAACGGCTGTAGCGGGTATGGGAACAGCAGGTGAGCAGAGCAGGTAATCAGAAGCCAGCTGAGGACACGAGCAGGATACAGGAGTCTGTAGTGGGTATGAGAACCGCTGATGAGCAGAGCAGGTAATCCAGAAGCCAGCTGAGGACACGAGCAGGATACAGGAATCAGTAGCGGGTATGGAAACCACCAATGAGTAGAACAGGTAATCAGCAGGAAGCTGAAGACACTAGCAGGACACAGGAGACACCTTCAGAGACTCACAGGGAATGAGAGTCAAGATCAGGCAACGATGTAATGAGCACAGGTGCCTTAAATAGGGAGAGGTGCCTGATCCACCAATTAGATTAAAAGCAAAGGTCATAAGTTCTTGGAGGCTGCGCATGCGCAGTCCATCAAGATGGCGGACGGCCGCGGCTCGGACAGGCGCCGCCAGGAAGGCTAGAGAACCACGCACCAGCGTAGAGGCACTCACGTTCCGGTGAGTGAAAGTTATCTAACTAAAAAGGATTTTTTTTTTAAGTAAAGAAAAACTGAAAGAAAAAAAAGTGCACAGTTAAACACCAATGCTGAAAAGCAATGTTTGCAAACATCCTCCTCTATTGCTCACATTCACAAAAAAATATGGCACTGAAGATGGTAAGAAGTAGTGAAACAAGCCACTCCTTGCAGAAACTAATTTTTTTAACTGGTGTATTGTTCAGTTGATTTACAAATTTAAATATAGCATGATCAAAATCAGCAACTCTATCACAAATAATGATTTTATGAGTGAGACATACCATTTTCAAATCACTGCTCCCATGATTCATGTTGCCTTCATATGTTATTGGAACAACAGTGTAAAACTTATGTTAGTATTAAACATTGTCAGTTATTGGTGGTAGGTGACCATAGCCAAAATAGAACCGAGAACTTTATTCACTACTGGAAATGCAGACCCTTTAGCAATAACTGTCAGTGATGGATCATAATAATATTGCTTTTGTGTCTGAATATTAGAAGCTGGTTTTGAAAGGGATCGGCTAACCCATTAGCCATACTTGGCAACTTTTACTTGTTGGCTCTCAGGAGATCCAGGGGAGGTGGGTGTGTGGGGGCAGAGCTAGACAAATTATGTCGCCTTGTCTCGCTTCCTAAGCAAATGTGTCACCATTTTGGCCAATTACAACAGGGGCGGGGCTATGATGATGCAGTAATTTTGCCACTAATCCCCGCTCCCAGTCACTTCACTAATGAAGTGGGCTCGATCTGGGAGGTTGCCCTGCTCTTCCAGAAATGTGGGAGTCTCACATGCATGCCGGGGGAATAGGCAACTATGCCATTAACAAGGAATCAATTAAGTCTCAATGCCATCCATTTTACTGAAATACCTATGAAAACAAATTAATTTGTTGCTATGGGTTATGAACCTGAAGTAATCCTTATTTGAACTAAGTTTGCAATTTGTACACATTTGAACATGTTAATACATAACATTCCAAATAACTGATCTGACTTATATTACTTAACCACAAGGACTATTTAATCCATCTGACTTCTGCTGCATACTCTTTGAAGAAAACATATTGCTAATGGAACTTGGAACAGGGATCACTGACCAGTATGCTAAACAGTTGATATAAATTACATAAAGTGCTAGGCAGGCAAGGTTTCTCCATATGTACTATTTCTGCCCATGTCCAATTCATTGTTTAGTGTTGGTAATCCCTATATCAAGCTTCCTTAGTACGCTGTTCACTGCAGGATAAAGAAAGTAGCTGAGAATTCTATTATGAACCACAAAAAGAGATTTGTATTTTAGCTTGATAGGAGCATTAGACAGAAGACAGACTGCATTGTAACATGAAACTTTTTCTGATTCCTGTGTTTTACTTTATGCTGGTAGTTATAATTTAAGTTACTCTAAGTTAGAAGTCTTTTTATTATCAACACCTGCATGATTATTGATCTACCTAATTCTGTTCATCATCACATTTTAATAATTCACAAGGATTATGGAACAGATCATTAATTCTCCTTATTGGCAACGGAAAGATCTGCTAAAAAAAAATTCTCTGTGGCTTTGCTTGTTACAGCATGCCTTTTGCATGAGTTCCTGCTTGTCACATAATCATTATTTTTTGTTTTGTAAAAAAAATATTTTTATGTTAATTTTACTATCAAGAAGAAAATAAAAAAAACAAGCGTACACTTGCAGATACTAATAGAAACAAAACTGTTTTGATGTAATATTGTAGAGGTTATTCAAATGATGTGAAGTCAAATAATGAAATGTTTTATGTTGCACTGTATTCTCTAGCATACTATTATATAATATTGTTAAAAACATATTTTAGTATTATTGGGCCACATTTTGTGTCCAATATATTTATATTCTGAAACATTGTTATGACTGTGCTTTAAAATATCACCAGTGGTCCAAAGCAGAATGACAACATAAAGTTTTGCAGCTCTGAATTCTTCTGAGTTTCTAATATAAAGTTGTTTAGAGACTGCAGTTTGATGGATGTAACCTGTATTCACAGTATATTGTAGTTTAAAAATCTGTGCATTTGCAATTTCCAAACTTAGAAAAAAAAATTGTTTCCACAGTTAAAAGAGAAACCACAACCATAGAGTAGAACATGCTGAGTGCTGGACTAGATCACCAGATGCCAGGTAATCACTGGTATGTCCTGTTGCCTGTAGTTTCCCTCCCTCAAAGGAACTACCATCAGCAAAGTCCTAGACAAATATTCTTTTATGCTAGGGTGGCAGCCATTCTTGCAGAGATCAATTAAATCAAGCATTAATTTAATAAAAGTGGATCTGATAATAAGAAAACACAAACACCAACAACATTTGGAATTCTTAATTGCCCAGTCAGAGGTGGGACAAAGTGTTATGTGCTTGGTGCAGCGAGAGAGGGGCAGTAGGTGATGTGTGGAAATATATGCATGTATATACCTTGTCTATATATATATATATATATATATATATATATATATATATATATATATATATATGTATAGTCTCTGTGGAGTGTTGAGAGCGAAAGTCTGACTGAAGAGAATCCAATAGGTTGTTTGCTGTAAGAAAGTGTGTGAGGTGAGTGCAGGCAATTATCTTGAGAAGTTTGGAGGGGCATGGGAGCTGAGAGATGTCGCTATAATTTGAGAGAGAGTTTGGGTCTGAATTTTGATTTTTCAGAAAAGGAGTAATCACTGTGTGCTTGAATAGTGATGGAAAGATACCAGTAGAGAGAGATATTACAGATTTTAGTTAGAGGTGGAATGAGCACAGGAGACAGGGACCAACCAATTTGTGAGGGTATGGGATAAAGACGACAGAAGGTAGAGTAGGAAGATAAGAGAGTAGATACTTCCTCTTCACTTTTGGGATCAAATAAAGAGACGTTGTCAGATAGTGCTGAATAGGAATTGAGCTGATTGCTTGTCGAGGGAGATAGTACGATTTGAAGTCGGATCTTATCAAACCTATCCTTGAAATAGGAAGCAAGATCCTGGTCACTAATGGTAGTCAAAGGGTTTGGGGTGAGAGGGTTTAGAAGAGATTTCAATGTGTTAAAAAGGTGTTTTGGGGTTAGAAGCCTTAGCATAGATTAGAGATTAGAAGTATGTTTGGTTTACAGTGTCCAGAGCATTTTGATAGGAGTGGTAGATAGCAATATATGTGATGAAATCATTAGTGTTACAAGATTTACGCCAGTGACGTCCTGCTTTACAAGACAGGTTTTGTAGATGTCATGTTACTTATTGTGCCATGGTTTACAACGAAGTATGTGGCATATGCAATGTCGCTGGAGCTCCTCATATTCCTGCGGGTATGAGGAGGCTTGGAGGAGTTTGGCAGCAGAGAGGTTAAAGAACTGGGGGTGAGATTTTAGCTAATAAGGTGATGATCCAAAAGGAAAGAGGAGTGTTAAGGAAAGCAGAAACTGAACATAGTGTAGAGAAAACAAGATCAATACAGTGGCCATCCTGATGAGTAGTGGATTCAATCCACTGGGAGAGGTCAAGAGAGGAGTTTAGAGAGAGTAGCTTTGAAGCACCATTGGTACATGGATTAGCAATAGGGATGTTTAAATCACCCATGATGATGGTGGGGCTGTCAGAAGATAAGAAGTCTGATTCTGTAATCCATGTTTCTGGTATTGCCAGCAGGTTGAGGTTGTTTGAGAGGAAGAGATCATGTATGGAGGTAAGTTTGTTACAAACAGAACATGCATTCCAAAGGGAACAAAGTGTATTAAAGCATACTCAAAATCCAAACACTTTTTTTCAATGTCAAATAAAACATCAGCTCTTGATGTAAGGAGGAGGATTAAGAGAGAATTTTCTAATAAATGTAGTGATTTGTCCCAAAACATGAAAACAGCTAACATTCCATATATCACCCGCACTTCCAAGACTGAAATTTAATGTTTTGCAATAGAATGGGAGGATGTTGAACTAAGGCTGCCACCAGTGGTACCATTTCATACCCATGATAATTGCATCATAATGTCAGGGCAGCAGATGAATAAATGCACCTCTACATTTTGGAATTTTTTTTATCCATACCCATGCAACATTTGTAAAGGCATCTGTAGGCTTTGTCAGGCCAAAATAAATAGAGGTAGGGACGTTGATCATGTAGGCACCTCCATCCCCTTACAGCATCTGCAGCAAGATCATTTAAGTCGTATTTCTAAATGTGGCAAATTGTGTATAGTAGCAAGCAGCCCAGCATCAGGAAACAGCCAAATGGATAGACAGTTTCAAACCTCGCCAGCGTCGACACCTTCATCAACAACCTCATTATTAGAAGTACTTACTAGTCCAGCATCGAATTTTCCAATTCCAACTGACTACCCTAATGTAATCCATGAGTCTCAAGTGACATATTTGCACGCTACATCTGTTGCTGCTGGTGATGATTCATCTATACAGAAGGGGAGCAGGAAGAGTAATCATAGTTTTACACCAGGGGTTGAAAACCGCCAGCACGTGTACAAGACATGGCAAGCACACCAATTTCATCCGGCATGCCAGTGCTCAACAGCTGCCTCACTAAAGCAGCTGAGGAAGGCCAAAACAGAGCTGCTATGCACAACTATGTGGCATTCAGTGTATTGGGAGCCCAACTATGTGACATTCAATGTGTTAGGGGGACAAATATGTGGCATAATATGAATTGGGGGCACAACTATGAGGCATACAATAAATTGGGGACACAACTATGTGGCATACTAGGAATTGGGAGCACGTCTATGTGGCATGATATTAATTGGGGGCGCAACTATGTGGCATAATACAAATTGAGGGCAATACTGTGTCATAATTTGAACTGGGGCACTACTGTGTGGCATTATGTTTATTTGTTATATATATATATATATATATATATATATATATGTTAACCCGTGCATGATACTCATGCATTCTAGTCAAATCAAGCTACTTAAGGTGTTCTTGTCATGCATTTGGGCCTAGCCCAGGCCTCCTCAGGGGAAGAGCGTTACTTCCCGACGCAAGCGCCCTTTTTTAACGTGGTTTTGTCCACATGTCACCACCTCATCATTTTTCTCCATCACCTCATCCTTCATCTTCATCGCCACATCCTTCATCAAGCTACTTAAGGTGTTAAAAACTCCCCACTTTCACCCCCGGCAACCACCAACCACTCCCAACTGTCACTTCTCCTTTAAGAAATATATAGGTCAGTGTATAACTCTGCCCAGCAGGTGGCGCTGCAGCTTCGTTTTTGTTTTTTTTCCCCACACACGCCACTAGGCATTTATATAGTAGATATACACACATCACAGTAAGCATCCTGTTGCTCAGCTATTTTAGCAATGGATGTGCATTCAATTTCTGCAATCAATGCATCTGGTCATGTGCCCACACAACCAAATTTCATCTCCATTCCATTTCTCCCGAACAGCAATTCTTAAGCTGTAACGGGAGGTTAAGCAAAAAGTAATTCAGTCCCTATTAAATTCCAATTTCCTGACTGTCCAATTAACTACGGAAATGTGGACAAGCGGTATTAGTCAAACAAAAGACTACATGACCATGACAGTCCACTGGGAAGGTGTATTGATAGCAGCAGTAGGGTCAGTAGCTTCATCATCCTCCTCCTCATCCATTCTTCATAGTAGTGCCAGCTCACAATGCCAAGTCATTCACAGGCAAGCAACTCTTTTGTATCATTGGTTTCAAAAAGAAACATATGCGTGCCAATCATTTGGAAAACTCATGAATGTCATAGCAAAATGGCTCACCACACTAAACCTCCCTTCGGGACTCCTCATTGCCAATAACAGAGTGAACATTGTGTATGAAGTAAGACTGGGTGATTTCAACATGTACCATGCTTTGCACACACAATAAATTTGGTGGTGCAGAATTTCTTCTAAAATGAGAGCAGCAGATGATGTTTTTGCCCCAGAAAAATTTCTGGACAGTTTCGAAATTCAGCAACCGCATGTAGAACATTGCAACAACTGCAAAAACAGTTTAATCTGCCATGCCACCAACTGAAGAACTAGAGGAACTGCAACAAGCCATCACACATTAAATAGGGAGAGGGGAACATGATTCATTACTCCAGCACATGGGAGAATCCTGTTTTATGTAAGCCATTTGAAATTGTAACAAATAAAGGGAGTTTAAACAGTGCCAACCCGAGTCAAATCATACCCCTAATCAAACTACTGGAAAAGCAGCTGGAGAAGCTGAAGTAGTAGATGAAATATGGCTATTCTGCAAAGTATGTCAGCATGCTATATCAAGTTCTTTGTTCACTTTGCAAGGGCCCAAGGTTTTGCAGCATCTTGGAAAATGGGTCACTACATTTTGGCAACCATGCTCGATCCTACGATTAAGTCATACGTAGGGTGAGGGTTAGGGCTAGGGTAGGGATAGGGATGATTAGGGTTAGGGAAATGGTAAGTGATAGGGAAAGGAACAGGGTTAGGGATAGGGAAAGGGTTAGGAATAGGGCTCGAACAGGGTTAAGGATAGGGCTAGAGATAGGGTCAGGGCTAGGGCTAGGGCTGGGGACAGGGTTAGGAATAGGGACAGGGATAAGGATATCATTGGCAGCCTAATAAATAATACTGTCTACATTTGAATTGTCATCCTAATAATACTGTCGACTTTCCAACCCTGTCTATATAAGGGTGTGCAAGATATTAGGTAAATCATGTAACTGTCAAACAGATGTATCACACCCATGTGGGTGGGTCTAAGGAAAATGTTATCTTGTTCCATTTAACATTATGCCCTTGATCTATCTATCATCATCTTTTAAATGTCTAGTGATGCCTCTGTCTGTCTATTGACTTCTGATACTGTTGCTGCTGTCCTTCTCCAATGTGTCACACATGCAGCCTAAAGGTTACCTACTTGGTGTATCTATGTGCAGTTTGTATGTTCTCCCCGTGTTTGCAAAAGTTTCCTCCGGGTGCTCCGGTTTCCTCCCACACTCTAAAAGCATACTAGTAGGTTAATTGGCTGCTATTAAATTGACCTTAGCTTATCTCGGTCTGTGTGTGTGAAGGTTAGGGAATTTAGACTGTAAACTCCAAACTGGCAGGGACTGATGTGAGTGAGTTCTCTGTACATCGCTGCAGAATTAGGGGTGCTATATAAATAGATGCTGATGATGATTATGTTTGTAGACTTTCAAAATTTATATCTCTTGCACTTTACACTACAGTTTTATTTGTTGTTTAATTTATCTAATTAAATTAATTCTTTATCCCTACACACCCCATACACTGCTCCCCACTCTACATAAACATACACTACTACACCACACAACACACCCAAAATAACTTGACATCTTGCACCTCACTAATATAATATATATATATATATATATATATATATATATATATATATACATATATGTATACATATATTACATAACATTTACATGAACACATACACTTGTAATTATCTAATATTAAAATTAGTTGCAACACATAGTTATTTGTAATAAAATGTAGCAGAGTTTATGGTTACATATTATAATGTTATCAACCAACACATTAGTGAGATCTAAGGTTCAGGTCACAGGAAACATATCATGTCTGGTAACATTCTTATCCCCTATTTATCCGCAGACGTCCGGTTCAATCATCTAAAGGATCGCACCTTGCGTATGCTAGATATGGAGTATAGGAAATAAATGATCATGAATGGTATTGTGTGTGTAATGTAAATAGACCAGTTTGAACTAGTTTTCGGTGGGAAGATCAGTATGCATCTTCTGGAGAGCTGACCCCCACCCTTGGAGGGCATCGTTTGAACTGGCCAATGACCTGCATTACACTGGACCTTCCTGAAGCCTGAACCTATGGAAACATGCCAAATCATTTGTATTGTTTTCACTGTGTCACTGACTGTATAAAAACAGGGGTTCCAGAACCAGCAGACAGTTTCTTTGACCATAGACTTCAGGACTGAATGACTGTATGCTGGATCCAGGACGCCTGCAAACGTAACGGCTGTACTTATTTTATTTGAATTGTTACTCTGCTTTTGCTATTAAATTGCATTGTGCTTTGGAACCACATGACTGGAAGTGGATAATCGTTATTGGATAGCGACTAGACGTACATAACAATTTGGGGGCTCGCAGTGGATGTTACACTACCGGAAGATTCGCAAAGCCTACGGATTTCGGTTCCTCAACAAAGGGTGGAGAGACGAGTCATATACAGGTAAGAACGCAATGTGTTCAAAACCTGTTTATCATTCTGTGTTGTGAAACCCAATGTCTGTTTTTGTGTAATCCAAGGAGCGCTAACTTGAATCCAGGGACAAGAAAGAGAATTATTTATTTTTATTGTTGTTTTGTGGTTTAAATGCATTACATAACGTATGAGTTTTTCCTGCATTGCGTATGTGTATGTGTATTTCCAGTATTGTTGCCACGTGTTTAAGCAGTCATTTTGATAGTCTGTTATACATATAGTATAATCACTTGTTAAAGCCTTTGAAAAGTTATTACTATTGTTTGGGAAATTGATTTTCTGCGCAGAAAACAAAGGTGTATGTGTATGTGAATTATATGATTGTGAAAGTTGATTTAGTGTTGAAAGGAACAGGGAATATCGGTTGCTGTTTGATGAGACAGGTAGGACAGCCAAGGATTGGTGTACACAGCGGTATACTGGAAACGAAAACAAGCTGTTTTTGGCCCACCCTCAGTAGTAATCGCAAAGTTAAGTGATAATTAGTATCTCTAAGTGGTGGACCGCACTGTACAGCGTGGGACCGTGATTGTGACTTGGGAGGAGTAGTGGGAGGAATTACGTTGGCAAGGTTGGGTAACCCAGTGCTACTAGTGGTAATACACTCAGCAGATTTGCTGGGAAGATAGGATATTGAGAAGTTGATATTTCTGTGTTCCCAGTCTCTGTGTTAGGTTTTTCCTTGTTGAGTACGCTGAAAATCGGGTGTTATTGTTCAGTGGTACTTAGTTGGGAGGAAGTGAGTGGATGCAGCTTGTTTAATTCGTCCACGGTCAATAAAAATCTCTAGTGGTAGTGGTGTGTTCCTGAGCGTGGAAAAAAGTTTGTTTTCACAATGGGTGCTAAGCAAATGCTAGAGATGGTTAATGAGGTGCTGCCTAAGGAAGTGCCGATTGGTTCCGCGAGGTATGTTATGTTTTAGAAATGTGGTGCATACGCAACGGCATACTGCGGCATACGGTTCAAGATGACCAAGGATTGTGTGAGACCTTTTTCACAGATTGGTAGTTTCAATTCAGAGGTGTTAAGTAATGTTAAAGATAAAGTACAGTTGATTAAATCAACAAAAGCGAGAATTGAACATGATGGCTGTTTAAAGTTGTAGCAGCGAGAAGGGAATACGTGGCAAGGCAGCGCATGCACAGTGGAAGAGGGCGTTGCGCAAAGTGCGTGCACAGTGGAAGTAAGCATTGAGAAGCATGGAGAATTGAGCGCAAGTGCGCCCCCGCTGCCCTATGCGTTGGGGGTGTAAGTACATCCGTTACCAAAAATGAAAAAAATTAAACAAGCAAATTATATTCTGTTTTAAGTCAATTTAAAGACAATGTTTCTGAAGAAGACAAAGAACTCACTGTAATTTCAGCCATTGCCCATGCTATTAACATGCTAGAGGTACAGCGCAGACTAGGAAGGGGAGCGGTCCCACCAGCTGGGGCAGCAGCTGAAATTGGTGAGAGTAGTGGAGTAAGTACTAGGAGGGAGAACATTCATTGTACTGAAACAGTAATTCCTGTGATTAATTCTGAATGTAGCAACTCGGTTGGTGTTTTTCCTGTCCGCACAATAGCAGTTCCCGATGGGAAAGCGGACAAGGATGGTGTAGTTCCAGTAAAACATGTAGCCATGCACTGTCCTTGGACAAGATCGGAGCTACATTCAATTATGTCTGATTTCCTGAATCCTAGAAAATAGTTGGCCAGATGTCAAAGACTTAGGAAATGCACACGAGCCAACCAATAACAATTGGCGAGTGGTGTTGAGGGCCTGTCTTCCTCCAAATACTGAGATATAAAACTTTATTAAGGATTGTATGTTGGAGGAAGACAGAATCTTAACAGATGAGGTCAACCAGGAAAACATTAAGAGAATAATCTCACAATTGGCCATCTATTTTCCAGTGGTAGTGAATTGGAGCAAAATTTGCACTATCAAGCAAAAAGATAGTGAAACTGCAACTGGCTGTTTTCCCAGAGCTCTATCAGCAATGACAGAGTTCACTGGGATATCTGACATAAAGGATGATGTGCATCACAGGGAAGTGGCTGGTACTAATGGATGGAAAATCTGAAGACCAGAGTACAAACCTCATTGCCTAATTAGAGAGGCATCACGGAGATGCACTTAGAGAGTCTGCTGTGGAGCATGATAAAAGCATCTCCAGAAGGAAAGAAGCGCAGGGTGATGGGCTAATGATGGTGAGTATCCAGGCTTTAGAGGGACTGCACACACAGCCACAAACTGACAACACACACAGAAAGAGATATAGGACAGTGAAGTGTAACAACTGACATAAAGATGGACACATAAGGAGAAACTGTAGGGAGAAAAGATCGGGTACACCTGAGGGGAATCACCTGAGGATTCGCAACAGCCACCCATACATATCATAGTAGCAAATGCTCTGTGGGAAAGTGATAGCGCTAGGGATCAGGTCATACCTGTAGTCTACAACCAGTTAGGATAACTGAGGATCTGAGGGAAGTAACTTCAATGACAGTTGATATAGCTGTTATGAAACAAACATTTCTTGTAGATAAAGGGGCGACCAGGTCAGTGTTAACTTCTCCTTTGAATCTACAGGTCACTAACAAATCTGTTCCAGCTATGGGGGTAATGGGGAGAGTGTTACATTACCCTGACTAAGCCCGCAAAAGTTACTATTGGGTCTCTGCACACCAAGCATTCATTTCTCTTGGCTGCAGCGGCGCCTACTAACTTACTGGGCAGGGATTTGTTGTGCAAAATGGGATGTGTCATATACTGTACCCTTGATGGTGTATTCCTCGACATACCAGGGAAGGTTGCACATGAGGTACAGGACATATTGAACACTCTGCAAAGGTTAATGTTACACTCTACCGTTCTAGAGCAAAGTCCATCTCAGGTAAAGGAAATGTTACTGCGAATACCGGGTTCCCTATGGACCAAAGATAGACAGGACACTGGATTGATGGCAAATGTAGGTCCTGTAATGGTTAATCTAAAAAGTAGTAGGATAGCTCCAAAAATCCCACAGTACCCATTAAAACTGGAGGTGGATATAGGGGTGTATCCTGTTATTGAGAGACTGCTGCAACAAGGGATCTTAATTTGTACATCCAGCACAGCCATTAGTCCTATTTTCCCAGTGGAGAAGAGTGGGGGGAGGGGCTATATATTAGTCCAAATCCTAAGGGTAATTAACAAAGTTGTTGAGAGCCAATTCCCCGTAGTGCCCAATCCAGCTGTCATCCTCATGTAAATTCCACCATCTGCCAGTCATTTCACTGTCATTGACCTTTGTTCTGCCTTTTTCTCGGTCAATCTTCATCCTGACTGCCAATATCTGTTTGCATTCTCCTACAGGGGACTGCATTATACATGGACTACACTTCCCCAGGGGTTCATTGATAGCCCTAGTATTTTCTTCCAAACCTTGCATGACTGCTTACAATCCTTCCAACCAAGCAATGGGTCTGTTCTAATTCAATATGTGGATGATTTGTTGTTCTGCTCTGATTCATTTATGTCATGTGTACATGTTACTACATTGTTGTTGCTTCATCTCTCGCAAACAGGGCACAAGGTTGCAAAGGACAAGTTACAGCCATGTTAGACTAAAGTTAAATACTTGGGACACTGTCTCACCCAGGGGCTAAGACACTTGACAACGGACAGAATCGAGGCAATACAACACATGACTCTGCCACAGAACCAAAAGCAAATCCAAACCTTCTTGAGGATGTGTGAATACTATAAATCCTGGATCCCGGGTTTTTCTATTCTAGCATTACCATTGCAGGAGTTAGTCTCTTACTCAAAGCCTGAGCGTCTTATACACACAGAGGAGTCAGAGCAGGCATTATTTAATCTTACAGATTGTCTGACTAGAGCACCTGCCTTGGGAATACCTGACTATGAAAAATTCTTTGAGTTATACTGTACGGAAGCTGATGGTTGTGCAGCAGGTGTCCTGACACAGAAACATGGTGACGCTAGCAGACCAGTAGAATACTACAGTGCACAATTGGACACTGTGGCAAGATCACTCCCAACTTGTCTAAGAAGTGTAGCAGCAACTGCTCTTCTGGTAAGTAAGAGCGATGATGTCGTATTAGGACATTATTCAACTGTCAATACACATCATGCTGTATTCTGCTCTGTTAAATTCATCCCAAACCAGACATGTCTCTTCGGCTAGGTTCACAAAGTGGGAACTAGCTCTGATTGCACCTGCAAACATCACCATCAAATGGTGCAATACTTTAAATCCAGATACATACCTACCATATGTGCCTCGAGATGCACAAAGGGTGGAAGCAGAGGAGACTCTGGTTGGGGATGAGTTTTGCAGGTATACTGATACACATGATTGTATGGAATATCTGAACCAGACTTTTACTGCAAGGCCCGACATACATGATACCGCCTTAGAAAACGTAGATTTTACATTTTTTCATGGACGGGAGATGTCATAGACAGACTGAGATGGAAGAGCTATGTATCGGTTACGCTGTTGTAGATGATCAGGATCTTGTAGACCCTTTGGCGTCTTTGGAACTTTACGACAGCAGCAGGCACACCAGTAGCACACTCACAACACATAAAAGGACTCCTGACAGTGATACAGTTACTCAAGGCAGTAGCCGTCATAAAGTGCAAAGCCCACACATCCGAGGAAGACAGATGAAGCTGCCAAATGAGCAGTAGGGTTACCTTTAACTGTATCAACGGACAAAATTATGTTTTTTCAGACCATAGACACTCAGAAATTGATTGAAATGCAATATTTGTGTTCCCTACAGGAAAAGGTGGTCTGGAAGGCGAAGGGATGTGGTGAGGAGTTCTCGAGACTCTGGAGAGATAGACAAGGTAGGCCCGTGGCTCCCAGGGCATATTACCCAGGCCTGGTTGATGCATCACATGGTTAGAACATACTGGTGTGCACCTGGTTTTTCTTCTCAAGCCGGTAAGAAAGCAATGTCCTGTCTTACTTGTTTGAGGAAAAATGTAGCAGACAGCTAAAACAACAACAACAGAAACTGAAAATGATGTCACCTGGTATGCCAGAAACAAACTGTCATGATGTTGAACCTGGGGAAAATGTTTTGATCCACAATTTCTTATGCTCAGGTTGTTTAACAGACCGTTGGGAAGGCCTGTAGCAAGTGTTAATGTAGTATAAGTACCACATCTCTGAAGGTAGCAGAAAGAGGCACTTGGGTCCATTCCGCTCACTGCATGAAAGTCTTCGGAGAAGGTACAAGACAAAGCTGAGACCGACGACACAGATCTGTCACTTGTAAACCTGTTCCGGGAGACCTGAAGACTGCAGATAAGACACCTGAGCCAAGAACGTTGTACAAGACTATTATCCCAGCGATGGAGTGCTGGTTTTTATATTTCTTTTTTCCAGGACTTTTCTCATTCTTACTTTTTTCAGGACATCTTATTTTTATGAAGGAGGATGGATGACGGAGAATGGGTCTGCTAGTGATATTGGTGAAGTGGAGTTGGAGGAATGGTTGCTAGAACAATCCGTACAGCCTATTGTCCGAGTGCTGGGTGTGCTTTCATGTGCCTCAGGGTCAGCATAACATAGGACTAGTGCCATTCCCACTAAACATCTCTGAGGTCCTCGAATTGCGGAGAGTGAGGTCTATAGACGGGAGGTAAATTATCACTAGGCCCCCTAGTCTAAAGCTTTGCCAACACTCCGTAGATCGGTCTTTGCTGTGTCTAAATATCTCACATGTAAAGAGACTGGAGAATTGGGAAGCTGACCTACATGATCAGACAATGGCTCACCACCCCAGTTTTGATGGGAGACTTTCAAGGTTACCAATGAACAGGAATAGTGATGGACATCATAGACTAGGACGTATTAGCAGGCATAGGAGGGTATCCATTGGGAAAATACCTATAGGTTATTGTCAAAATATTATCCATGCCGACACTTGTCTTAAACAAATGGAGACACTAGGCATGGGTAGTTTTGTCAAAACGTTGTGTGATATGATCAATGATCGTACTGTACCTTATGTCCTCCCAGATTATGTGTACTATGTTTGTGGGAGAAGGGCTTATTCCTGGTTAACTCTAAGTTCAAAAGATTTGTGCTTTCTAGGTAAATTGGCTTCCAAGATTATGACCATTACACATGATGAAATGATTGACATCCATAGGACTACATCACCACCATACATACACACACAGTATGAACATCGTGGCAAAACAAATATGATTCCTGGTGAAGAACGTGTGGCTACAAAACTGATTAGGGAAACCACTGGATTCCAGGTTATGGTTGCATTAGATCCCACCAGGATCTCTCTGGGAACTTTAACTTTTTAGTATATTCAGGATATAGCTAAATTGATAGACAATATCACAGAGATGCATGATGACACTTTCAGGTATACTGGTAGGGAGCTACAGGCTTATAAAAAGGAGTTGGTGCAACATAGACTGGTGTTGAAATATGTAATGGTTGTGAGAGGTACAGGTATCATGTTCAATGAAGGACTGCATTACGATCCTGACATCGTAGCATAATTAAGTGATAGTTTTGTGCACTATCAAAGGGTGGAGCTGTCAAAGTCAGATAATTGTATATGGTCATTTAAAATTAATATCTATCAACCTGATTGTCTATGTCTGAAATTATGCGAATAGCACGCTACGGCGAGGAGGAGCGTAATCAAGCACAACACGTGCAAACCCTTACACACATGCATTTACACGAACACATACACTTGTAATTAGCTCATATTAAAATGAGTTGCAACACATTGTTATTTGTAATGAAATGTAGAAGAGTTTATGGGTAGACATTATAATGTTATGTACACGTTAGTGAGATCTAAGGTTCAGGTCACAGGAAACATATCATGTCTGGTATCATTCTAATCCCCTATTTATCCGCAGACGTCCAGTTCAATCGCCTAATGGATCACACCTTGCATATGCTAGCTATGGAGTATAGGGAATAAATGATCATCATGTTTGATTCACAAGGGATGCATTATGGCACATATTATGTTCAGCCAGATCTACTTTACTAGTAGCATAAACAATCATCTATAAGTAAAACAGGGCATTTGAAAGCTCCGCTCTTGCCTCCCGATTAATGCTCTGCCCAACGAGAAGTGTGTAGTACTAGTCTTTGAAGTTTTTTGTTATGGGTGCAGCCCACCTTCATCTATTTATTTTTATAAATATTTAACTCTATTCATTCTGTCCATCCAATGACCTCTGCCAGTTTCTGTAGCATCAGTGTCTATGATGGATGCTGTATTTAGTTCCAAATGTATTGTGTGTGTAGTGTTTGTATCGGTGTCTATGATGGATGCTGTATTACGTTCCAAATGTATTGTGTGTGTGTAGTGTTTGAAGTTTTTTAGTAAAGTCCACCTTCATCTGTCATCATTAACATTTATTTATATAACGCCAGCAAATTATGTAGCACTTTACAACTACGTATCTACTTGTCTAAATAGCAACTTATGCCACTTTCTATCTAATGAACTCTGATTTTTACTGCCTTTTCACTGTCCATGGTACATGCTGTCTAACATTCAATATATAGGACCTGATTCATTATCTGAATCTGCTGTTTTTTGCTTATCTCAAGCAAATTCACTCTGTGCATGCTCAGAAAAGGGAGATAAGAAGCAAAATCCACTGCGTAAGTGAAGAATTTCTTAAGCTAAGATGAAAATCCATCTTAACTTCACTCTTACCTCCCCGTTTCTTCTTAAAATAAGTATCTTAACTTTTGCACAAGATAAGATCACTAATGAATCAGGCCCATAGTGTGTATGCAGTCTTTGAAGTTTTATTATGGGGGCAGTCCAGCTTTGTATATTTACTTTATAAATGTCTAACTCTGTTCATTCATACCACTATCCATCCAATGACCTATGTCTATTACTGTAGCATCAGTGTCTATGATTGATGTCCTATTCCTTTCCAATTTTATCACCACCATTGTCTATTTACTTTTATAAATGTGTAACTATACTCATTCCAATGATGTCTGCCTGAACTGTCGCATCAGTGTCTATGATGGATGACCTACTCTGTTCTAAATTTATTGTGTGATAGACTTTGAACATTTTCATTATGGGTAAAGCACACCTTCGTCTATCTACTTGTCTAAATGTCTACCGATCCCACTGTCCTGTCTAATGAGCTTTTCTTCTTACTGGTGTCAATCTGTGGGAAAAACTCAGGAATTTCATTTGCAGCATACATCTACCGCATGTAGATAAATTATGTACACTGTTGTGCCACTAGAGTTTGTGGGTGATTAACTAAGCAAAGTAAAGAAAAAATGGAGTAATTTTGCATCTTGACAAAACCGTGTTGCATTCTAAGTGGAGGTAAATTTAACATGTGGGGACAGATTCATAGTTAGGGTAGGGTATGTCATAGATCAACTTTAATATTCAGTGTAAAAATAAAGTAGTCAAATTTTTGTGTGCTACATGAAAACCCACCAGTATTTTCCATACATGCAAAATTATAAACTAGTTTGTACCCTTTGTATTGTAACATGGTTTGTCCAGGAGCAAATTTACTCCTTAATGAATCAAGTCTTGTACCTTTTATTAAACAGCCATGCATTTTTGCTGCTACTCAGTCACTAATTTTAGCCAGTTAGCTCGCTGCAGACTTTGGCAAAAATTGGTTAAAATTTGGACAGTTGTGAAGAGATCATTGAGATTTTTCTATAGTTTGGAGCACCAAACCTAAGAACTAATAAATTATATTTAAAAATTACAAGTTTGCCTTTACAAGCCATCGCCGCTTTAAATTTTCAATGCAAAGTTGCCGATTTCCGGTGACTTGCAGAATCCGAAGAATGATACATTTATCCCCAGGAAACCCAAAACTGACTAGACACAGTCCTTCTCTCTATACACCAGCCACTATCTGGCATTGGTCATCCTGAACAATGAAAACAGCAGGTTTTTATACTTTACACTTCACCCAATGCCCTAGCTTGATTGACAGATGACAGTCCCACCATGTCTTTAAAAAGGAGTTGCTGTTAGCTGTGGAAAAATATGCTCCTAAATCACTTCAAAATGTAAGTTAAATCACACTTTATATTGTCACACATATGTCCTCCACCTGTGTACCTTAGAACTAGGTGCACTGCTGTATGTAATTCCTCTCTTATAGGCCTGTGGTAAACCATTCCCTTTGTCACAATAGTTACAATACAAAGAAGCACTAGTGATCTGTTAGGCTGCTGGCCCTGATCACCAACCCACAGAACTAGATGACGGAGATCTTCGCCTATAGCAGCCGCCTTTCCCTTAGAGCTTGACGCGCTCACCGGTACTCGAATGCCCCCAGGACTTAGCTCCAAGTGTAGTGTGGGTTGGTAATGCAGGACCACAGCGGCGGGCCTGGAGACTGGTAGAAGGCAGCTGGGAGTAAAAAACGATAGCCAAGGTCAAGGGTCACAGGCAAGCAGGGTAATTGATAAACACGCCAGAGGTCGGGGTCACAGGCACGGTAGCAAGGTCCAAGGTATAGGCAAGAAGGGTCAGGGTCACGAGCAAAACAGGCAGTGTCCAATAATCCAAGCAGGGGGTCATACACAGGGAATCAAACAGAGTATCCACAGGACAGGCAGTAGCAAAATAGGAGCAGGTCAGCAAGACTGGCAGAAAAGCTATAACCGGCAGTGAGGCTGCAGACCTCACTGCCCTTAATACTCCACACAGACAATCAGAGCCTGGCTCTGATATTACACACAGGCCCTTATTAGATAATTAAATCAACCTTAATAGCCTCCAGGCTATTAACTAGCTTTGCGCACGCACCCGGCTCTCCCCTGTTGCCGGGATGTGGCGCAACAGTGCAAAGTGTCCGACCGTTGCCTTGGCAAAGGTCGGGTAGTAGGCGGAAATGACGGTCAAGGTGACGGCCGGGACGCCATGGGGCACAGGAAGCGAGTCGCGGCGGGTGTGAGTACCGCCACGGCTCGTGACATGATCAAGTTTGTATTTATAAAATTATCAACTAGCAGCAGTAATTATTTATGTTGTCATTTATGTATTACAAAATTATGTGTATAAGAAATTTCATGATGTGAGATCCAATACTTTTTAATTTTGGTTATTGGAAATATCTAGTTTGTATTTACATTTTTTAATATAGTTTGACTCAAAAAGGGTTTCCTGTGAAAGATTGATTGGTATCCTTTAACACTATTTGTTTAAGTTTATTATTGTAAGTTGAATAGTTTGACAGATATTTCCCAAGCTGTGCAAGTTGGAAATTGTCACTCCCCCAATATTATATTTTGCTTGTTTTGTTATATTTAATTTGTAAATATATTATCCTTATTAATTCCCCACTCTTTATTTCCCTTAAATTCTGTGTGAACCAGTTAGTGCTGCATAGTACATATTACAGAAAAAATGTGAGGGAGATGGCGGTGGATTGAGGGAGGCGCTAGCTATGCACTACATGGCCACATCCCCTCTGGTGGGACATCACTTCTCATAATAGGCCCTTCAGAATTTTCAGTTCCAGGCCTATGTTTCCCTTAATCTGGCCCTGCTACTCGAAAGGTTAATCTAGATCCAACTAACCCCCTTCTCTCCGCCCACTCACTGTTTAACCCTATGCAGTTGGGCTTCCTCCCACTTTACTCCACTGTGATTGACCTCAATAAAGTGAGCAATGTTCTACTCTTACATAAGTTAAACGATCAATACTCTCTGCTTATAATCCTTAACCCCTCAGTCACCTTAAACACTGTAGACTACCCTCTTTTCTTTGACAGCTTTCACTCTCTTGACCTTTGCAGCATTGTTCTCCTGATTCTCCTGGTACTACTCTGATTGCTCTGTCTCTATTTCTGACTCATGCTCTCCTTCTCTTACTTTATGTGTTGGGTCCCTCACAGTTCTGTTCTTGGCCCTCTGCTTTTCTCTCTTTGCATATCTTCTCTCTGTGAACTTCTATTCTCCTTTGACCTACACTACCACCTTTATGCAAATGATACTAAAATTTACCTCTCAAAATCGACTTCTTATCATCTGAACTCTCTCCTTCTCTCTTATCCCTCAGGTCTCTATCCCAATTTTGTGTCACTTTCCTGCTTTGTCGCAACTGCGAAGATAGTTTCAATGTATGTCCCACTTCACACTGTACTGTTTATTAAGGGCAAGCTGCATGCACTACAGTTAGATGCAAGCAACTTGCAATAATAAGCAGTGCAGTGAGAAGCAGGACATATCCCAGCTATTCTTGCAGTCAGAACAAAGTTGTGCCTGAACAGAACTTTCACATTCTGGCGTGGTGGAATGGAAACCCCCTTCTAGAAATTCTGTGTTTACACTTTCTTTCTCATTCAGGACTTAACCAAAACTCTTTTGGTTAAACCAGTCAATCCTAAATGCAGCAGCAAGACTAGTCTTCCTCTCCTGTCATGCCTCATCTGCACCACTCTGAGATCACTTCACTGGCAAAACATTCCCTCCAGAATTAAATTCAAGCAGTTCACAAGGAACCTACAAGTCCTCACCAGCACCTCCCCTTCATTCATCTGTGACCTCATGATGATATATACATCCTGGGCTGACCACTCCATTCCAACTCTGACTTACACCTCTCCTCGCCACTAATAACCATCTTTCACTCCCAACTCCAAGACTTCTCTTGCGCTGCTGTCCTGCCTGACTAGACTCTCTCCCAACCTCTGATCTTTCTTGTATCTGCTTTCCCCCTACCTCTAGACTGTAACCTCTCACAAGTAAGGCCTTCTCTTGTCTACCTGTACTTGCTGTTTTTATTTTTAACATGCATTAGTGTGATTTTTATGCTTTTATGTTTAATTTGCACTTGTATTTTAGTTACTTATAATTGTACTTGTATGATTCATACTTGTTTCATTTGTTATTATGTTTAATTTGTTTTTCCGTGATTTGTGTGTGGACTGTGCTACACCTCAGAATTTGAGGAGTCTTACAAATAATAAATGATAATAATGATGATGATGATGACAGGAACGGATGTATACATAACACTGATGAGTAAGGTATAAAGGATGTATAAGGAATGTTAATGTACCTAAAATAGTTTAAATAGTTTTCCTCTAATTTTCAACTACATACATTTTAATAATTGCAGTAATATATTTAACTTTTCTGTGCTAAAAGTGTTAAAAAAAATTCCTTGTGCTTATTGTATAGGGTCAATCAGAATAGATGCTATCAGCTTCAATGTAATGCTCAAAGTTACAGTAAAATAAATGATCTAATTTTGCCCCATCAAGCTACATGGGGTTAGTTTAAATTTTCAATCACATAAAACCACATTGATGACAAGAAAAAATCAACATTTAATGCTAAAGAGTAAAGCTTCATCAGTTGCTTTGTGTTGTTAATTAGAAGAGGTAATTTGAGTACTGCAAACTAAAATTGCAATTGCAAATATTCCATCAATTTACACCACACTCAGGATTTGTTTTCCACGTTTGTTCGTCTCTGTCAATTACTAGTTAATTACGCAAATTATTTTTGTTAGATTTCATTGGTAGGAATCCTGACTCTTAAAAATATTTCCAAAAGCCAATCCAGAATAATTCAAGATACTGATGAAAGGCCTTCATTATAGCATATAGAATAATGCAAATTTGTTGTCCTTAGATGATTTTACTACAAAGCTGACCAGACTGCTATTTTAAAAGGTGAATAATATAAAATGTAAAATATATATTTTCCATATCTACATTCAGATAACCTATTATTCATATAAAAAATGTTTCAAAATAATATAACTTTAAGTAATTTCACCAACTGTAAAATATAGTATATTGTTATCTTAGTTAAATGTAGAGATCTCATCCCACTGCTTGTCATTATTTCAAAAAAACATTTTAAAATGTAGATAATATAATAACCTGTCACACTCTGTTCAGATGTATTGGAATAATAATAATGCCTTAACATTGCATAACCTGCAAAGCTATTATCAGAAATTTAATAGAAAAATTATAACTGATTTGCATATGTTCTTTTTGCTTTTCTTATGATGAAACTCAGTTTGCACCTAAACAGTTACGTAACACCTGGCATGTTATCAATAACTATGGACTTTATTAATAATAATAATAATAATAATAATAATAATAACAATAATAGTAATAATAATAATAATAATATTAATAATAATGTGATTCAATAACATGAAACCTATCAGTTTTATTACCATAAATAAATTAGAATGTGTTAATAGACCATGCAAATTAAAATAATAAAATAATGGTTTTGTATAAATCCATTTTTGGTTTTATTTTATTTTATTTTTTTAACTTCAAATAAATTGCATTGCATTATGTAAAGCTACTAAGTTTTTACAAGAATGGATAGATTAGATAGCATGCAAACAAGAAGTCTGAAATTATGTACAATTACTAAAGACTCTTACCTACTATGGGGTAGTACTTCAGTGTTAATGAAGCTGACTACACTGACCTGCAAGCTTTATTGTAAATTATCTGAGGCAAACCATTGTTCAAGGTGCTAGACTCTTTAGCTAAAACATAAGTCAAGAAATATTACAAGCCTCAAAACTCATCAATCAAAATTTAGATATTTCCTGGGAATATTGGACTTCTGCAAACAATGGATTCCCAATTATTACCTGAAGACAAAGACCTTCTCAGGCAGAAACCTAGATTAGTTGAGGTCATGTGTCTATGCGACCAAATTTCATCTCAATTCTATTTCTCCCAAACAGCAATAGCTCAGCTTTAATGGAACTTTAAATAGAAAGTAATTTAATCCCTAGTAAATGCCATTGTACAATCAGTACTGATCAAAAAAAAGAGTACATGATCGTGACAGTGCACTGGGTAGTTGTATCATCATCACCAGCATCTGCATCGGTAAACTTGTTGTGGAAATGTAATTGTATGAAATTGGTAGAAGATTATATTTTTTGTGACTCCAAAAGGACCAGATGGTGGATAAATCCGTGTCTGAATTTAATTGGTGAAGTTGGCATATGGCTGGTTTGTAACATAAGAATTATGGAGTCCAGGATATGCAGATGACTGGTTGTAACCATCTGTTATATGACTACTGCCTGTTCACTTTCCATGAGACATGCTGTCTAACATTCAAAGTATATTGTGTGTGATGTTTCACCATTTTTCTTCTAGGTGCAGCCCACTTTCATCTATCTAATTGTCAAAATGTCTACTGATGCCGCTGTCCATCTAATGACCTTTTATTCTTTTTTAAAAAGCCAGTGTATTTTTATTGGTTTTCAAAATAAACATACAGACAAAAATTTAAGTAAACAAGTTTCTGGATAATATGAAAGACATATCAGAATAGCTGTACTGCATAACAAACACAGTGCATCCAAAGCTGGGATAGCCAGGATATAGACAACAACCTGACTGAAGTAACGATGCTTTGAAGTCCAATTTACAGAAAATAACATTAAATATGCATGGAAAATCTAGAAATGTTTCTATTAACCTTTTATCCTTACTGTATCTTAACATTTCCATGAGGCATACTTTTTAACTTCAAAATATAGTGTGTCTGGTCTTTCTCTCACCATATTTCTTCTGGGTTCAACCACCCTTCATCTATCTACTTGTCTAAAGGTCTACTATATCTATTCATCAGCTCAGCAGCCAAAAAGTTAAATTAATTGGTGGCTCAAACAAATCAAGCACTTCAGCCACAGAAGTGTCAGTCCCTGTTGCTGTAGTGCTTGGTTTGTTAAACTATGTGCATGTTTTTTTTTAGAGTGGTCTTTAACTATTTTCTTCTGGGTGAAGCCCACCTTCCTCTATCTACCTGTCAAAATGTCTACTGATGTCGCTATCCATCTAATGACCTCTGATTCTTGATGCCTCTCCACTTTCCATGAGGCATGCTGTCGGACGTTAAAAATATATATAAAAAAATTCTGGGTTCAGTCCACCTTCATCTATCTACTTGTCTAAAGTGACCATCCTATCAGCCAGCGCTCTCACTATGTTTCATAAGGATTATAGCACTCTTTGTACACAAACTGGGTTGTTGTTCATCCTCCCCCTCCTCCTCATACTTTTAGCATAGTAGTGCTAGCACACAAGGTCAGGTAATTTACAGGCAAGCTATTCTATTTATCGCTGTTTTCACTAAGAAACATGCTGGTGGCAATCTGTTGGAGAAACTCAGGAGTGTCATGTTCCTTATTCAATGACTGCATGTAGATACTTTATGCACAGTTCTATGTCACTATATTTCATAGGGATTGTATCTTTTATTAAACTGACATGTTTTTCTGCTGCTGCTCTGTCACAAATTTTAGCCAGCCAGCTTGCTTGGTGAAAATTTTGACAGCTGTGAAGAGAAATTTAGAAAATAGACTGTAAATAGCTGTAAATTAAAGTTAATGCCATAAATAGTGATTGAGGAAACAAAAACTGCTTCAAATCATATGATTTTACCTATATTTCCCATTTTTTAATTCATCCCAGACCCAAAACCAAAACACATAAGGATTTTTGGGCGAAACCAAAACACGAAGATTGTTTTAGAAAAATCTATAAACTAATTGTAGCTCACAAGACAAGCACAAATCTTGCCCTCTCCTAGTACAATGTGCAGTTCCCTGCTTCCTGAAGAAGGGACCTGGCACCGCAGAAAGCCAAACAACTATCTCTCATGGTCTTGCAGGTTTTTACCTGCAAAACAGTCAGTATCGAGTGTTCTGGTACTCTACAGTGAATTCAAAAATCAGAACAATTCTGTTATTTCCTAGTTAATTACCCTATTGCGTGAAGAACTTCTTTTCATTCTACAGTGTTTGTCTTTACCTTAAAACATGCAGTATGACAATCCCTCCTACACAAATATGTATTTTATATTTCAAATGAATTGCAGTGCCTTTCTTATAGAGTGTGTTGAAAACAAAAGAAATCCCACTTTGTACAAATGCTATTAAGATACAAAAGCAATTAGGCAAATATAGCCAAAAATAGAATAATGGATGATTGTTTGTTTTGAACCAGAGGATTCATATTACATGCAATTGTATTCCCTACTGCTTAATGGTTGCTGTATGCTATTTTATGATGCTCAGGGCTGAATGGAAAACAAGAGTGATGGTATAGTACTGCACAATCTTAACGTTTTATGCATAAAAGTTGGTTTCTGTCATGTCTTAAAGAGAAAGTTTAGATTTTTGTTTAAATTAATATAATTTTGTAATAGGCTAATACTAAAAAATATGTCTGGTACATTATCATGAATTAGCCAGAAAAAAATGTTATACACTATATATTGTATAGTACCCACCCAAATGTATTCTGAAACCTGAATGCACAATAAGTATGAAAATTAAAACTGTATTTGATTCTAGAGATATAAAGAGTGGGAAGTTAAAAAATATAAAATACTTTATAAAACATAAACATTTTTGCACATTGACAGTTTGCAATAAAGGGCCATACACCTGAATAGCCATCTGATTCTTCTTCTTGTTCAGCTAAGAAAAGTAATGAGGTCAAAGGTGTCAGGGTTTTACTAAAAAATGCAGTTAAAATGATTAAAAATCCTAAAATTTGTGGTATTTATATTGTCAGTAAATATAATAAAAAATAAAAATTGACTTTTCAAGGGCACACAAATATAATATTTTGTATAATTTGTGAGCATCAATTCAGAAAAAGGGCTAAGGACATGTGACTGAAGTCCCCAGCAGCAATAACTGTCTTTTTATCACATCAACTAAGTGGTTAATTCATTTGGTAACACTGTGTGATTATGCTGAATGGTGAAAACACCCACTGCAATTATATTAATTAAATAACAGCAATGTTATTATATTGGGCATAATCACAGTGCTAACAAATTAATTAGTCCTTTACTTAAGGACTTATGAATCTCTTTCGATATGGTGAAAAAAATCCTGCTGCTGAGGTCTGGGGACAAGAAAACACAAAAAAATGCAGGATCATTTGGAATACAAATTTCATATAGTGTCCAAATATCTGAATTCTCCTTAACTAATCAAGGAAAACATCAGAGCAGTATGCTAATGGTGAATGTTTGTGAAGTTCATTGCGTTTGAACTAAAGAATAGCTTTCCACTTCTGAACATTTGGGCAAAGTCTAGTGACAATAGCTCCAATGATCTAGTACTGATCATTGTTTCTACTTACTAGTAGTAAAGTGAATGTAGTATAATAGTACGAATGTGTGTTAAATTTTCAAAACAAAATGTAGTTGATTACTATTTTAAAAATACAATAATACACCGTCAGAAGAAGCAAGAGGAAGAGCTAGAGGCGGAGACGGAAAAATAATTTGAGGAGTGGCTTCCAGGACAGCAAACTATTCTTTTACTGCTGGCATACCACAATCCCCATCTGTGCAACTACTGAAGGCCTTACACCAAAGTCATCTTGAAGCAAAAAGAGATATTTACTAACATCAATCAAAACAACAAGAGAGACTAATAACACTCTCAAATGAGGTTGGCATATCCTTGGCCACAAAAAATAAACAACTTGTTCCCATGGCCCTTGGACCTGCCCCGCATCTGTCCTGCGGGAGCCTGAGTCTCAACACCTGCCTCTGCTCCTGCATCCTCCAGACAGGTGTGGAGATACCATTTGAATATCGGCCCTGGGAGAAAATGCCTGTGAAAAATTAAATTGTGTCATACTCTTACATAACAAATACCAGCAGAGTAAACATTTAATTTTAGTCACTTAATAATACATAGGAAATAGATTCAAGCAGAGTATATGTAGTTCTAAGTAATGATGACAATTACATTTGGTTAACTAAAAACATATATGCTGCATTATGAAATGTGTGTTGCATCCATCAACATGAGGATTGTTATAAAATCGACGTGTTCTAATCTGTTATGAACACGACAGTCACTTTTTCATGACTCATTCTATATGTCATCATATACATATACATATAATTACACTATTTGTGTAAAAAAAATAGGACCAATTAGCATGGTTTAACTTATTTTAAAATATTATTTATGGCCACACATCAAATGAAACTATCTTTATTATAGCCAAATTATAAGGTATAAATAAATATTATTTACAACTAAAGTTCATATGCTTGGAAACTGAGATGCTTCTAAGAGTCTCCAGGCACAAATCTTCAAAAATGAGCTGCATAGTAAAAAAAAATTTAATAGACATGGAGCTTTGTGTCAACTATAGTACTGTCTGGGTAGTAATACTGACTCATGTTTCTTCATTTTATGACACTAAACATTCATACTTAATATTCAGGCATCTCCTCCTTGCCTCTGTGCTAGTTTTTGCCATATGATCAATTGCCTCATCAAAAAAGAGTCAAGGACACTTCTTGGGAACTTGGCAACAAGACAACAAGACTACAACTACAGATGAGGAGAGATGCATGACATATGGCCTGGATATTGATAGAATTAAAATGTTTCCTTTTCCAAAAATGCATTCATGGCAAGAATGCCTGCAGTACTTGTTTGAGTACACGAATGTAAGCCACAACATCCATTGTGGTCTGGCATGACCCCGATCAAAGGCTCCAGGTTACTCTGCATAATCTGATGATATTAGGTGGTAGGTGAAAACAGCGTTTCACCTCTGCATTTGGCATCACAAGGTGAACAGTAGGCACGCTCCCAGGGAATGCAGTGTTGTTGAAGTTGCTTGCGACAGAGTCAGTGACATCATGGACCAATATATATATATTGCTACTTTGCCACCAAAATTTAAAATAAAAAAATATTAACTTCAGGAAAAGAATAATAACAAATATAATGACATTATTAAAAAGGTATGTAATTAAAATCATTAGCTAAATGTTATCTTAAAAAATTAAGTAGATAGTCGCTATCAATAAATATTGTCCACTGCGATCAATGGGGTTCCAACACACAAAAGAGATTTAATACCAAGATGTAACAAATAACAAATAAATTAAAGAAAGTACAGCCGATACATATGCAGTGCACTGGATCCAGCATACAGTCATTCAGTCCTGAAGCCTGTGGTCAAAGTAGACTGGTCTCAGTGCCTGGTTTATATACAGTTTGGTTTATATATAGTTTGTGGTGCATAAAAAACAGTGGTGATGTCATGGCATTAGTCCATAGGTTCAGAATTTAGGACAGTCCAGTACAATGGAGGTCTTAGGTCGGTTAAAACAATGCTCTCCAAGGGTGTAGGTCAACTCTCCAATAGCTGCCTATGTGTCTTCTCAGCGAAATCCTGGTTCAAACCAGTCTATTTGCATTCAAAGCACAATGTCACACGCTGGCCCTCTCACCTGTTCTACCAGCACTGTTTTCCCATTGGTTGTACTTTCCTAACATCCCTTTATAAGACTCCTCCCCTCACCTATCAGTGCTGGTTCTTCATGTCTACTTCTGTCCTGGAAGCAGCTTCCCTCGCCTCAGCATGGTGTTCGGTTGCTAACTATCCAGTGTGCTGCCGCTGATCTCCGCTTACCTGTTCCACTTGTTAGTGGTAATTGCTGTGGATCATCACCTGCTACCTACCCAGTGTAGTGCCACTGATCTCTGCTTATCTGTTCCACTTGTTAGGGGTATCTCCCGTCGATCATCGCTCCCTTCTCTCTAGTGTGCTGCCCCAGATCATCATTCACCTGCTCCACTTGTTAGTAGTAACTGCCGCAGATTCCTGCTCCCTACTTCTCCTAGTATTTTGTCTCCCAACATCATATCATCCTGCCCCTAGTACTACCCTCATCTCTCGTGTCAGTTCTCTATCACGTCTCACTGGGAACTTCCCTAGAGGGCCATGAGCTGCAGGATGGAAGCAGCAAAACCCAAATTCCCTTGCGGGGATCCCTGGTGAAAACCTTCCGCTGTGTTAGACTCCGCGCCTCTGGGTGGAGCCCAGCCAATCCCAGTCGAGACCAGCAGGATCTCACTCATCCTAGCAGATTCACGACAATTATACTTTCTAATTCAGCATTATAATGCAGTTCTTCGCTAACTGTGATACCTGTACTTATCATCATTACAGTCTAGTTTTCGGTATTTACCTCACCAGTACGCTTTCCACACTTCAACACAGTAGGAACACAACTGACACATGAGCCAATTATTATAATGACACCAAATATAAGAATAAGGTGCTTACCTATACTAGTGATCATTTCTTCTACTCATTCCCCTAGACCTGAAAACCGTTTTGTAGGTTTCCACCATGAAAACTATCTTGCTACCTTTTCTCCTATTTCATACAGTGAGAAATTATGGTTCTTCCGAAATAACCATTTTAATTGTAAGATTTTGTCCATTTTTCAGTCAATAACTTCTTTAGGTCATCTGTATTATTGGTGATGTATGTGCAACATTTGACACCAAATTGGGTGGCTAACATCACACAGTATCCACCAGTAATAGATGTGAGATAATTTATAACCAACCTATGCTGAACTAACCTTTTTATAAGCCTGTAGCTTCTTACCCGTATGCCTGAAAATGCCGTCATATATCTCTGTGATATTGTCTATTAATTTAGCCAGGTCTTGTATATACGTAAAATTTAAGGTTCCCGAGCGATCCTGGTGGGGTCTAATGCGATCATAATTTGAAATCCTGTAGTTTCACTAATTAACTATGTAGCTATAGGTTATTCACAGGAAATCATATTTCCTTTGCCACAATGTTCAATCTGTGTGTGTACATATGGGGTGATGTTGTAACACCTCTGATCACCAGAGGTGCTGCTATTGTGCCTTACTTGGTTGTATCAGGGGTTAACCTGCACTGTAATTATTTCTTGCACCTGGGTGTGTCCCTTCTTAAACCTGTCTCTCCCAGCAGTCTTGGCTGGTTATTGTTGTCCCATCCTGTTGTTGCATTCTGCTGTTCCTTCCCTCTGCTGTGCTTGTGGTTTCATGCTGCCTAGATCTCTCCAAATCACTGCTTACCTGCTATCTGGGATCTCTCTATATTACCCCTTACATGCATCAGCCATCTACCCGGTATTTATTCCTGCATTTTCCTGTATATTCAGTATTACACCATCAGATTGTTATTCCAGCAATAAACTTTGTGTGTTTTCAACTCATTCTTGGCTCCTGAGCTGCACTTTGTATTTGAACCGTGACAGTATAACCAGCCTAATGAAAAAACAGTTTAGGAGTCGTGTGGAAGATATCTATTCTGGGACCTTTTTCTGCAATTCTTTTTTCATATCTTTTTTGCAACATGTCTGTTTCACCAATCTTGGAATTGACACTGCTACAAACTTTACAGATGGACATTATCTTGCTACGTTCTCAGCTTGCTAGATTTTCCGCTTTACTTGTGGACCCTCTCAGGAGACTGTCTGATTATGTCTCTCCTAATACAGAAGCTGCTGATCTGTCTCAATCCACCTTTACTGCTGCTGAACCTGTGCAAACAGCACCTCTTAATTGTGCTTCTACAAATTTGCTGTTTAGTAAGAACTATGGGGTAACTAATTCCCAGTTCACAGGTGGTCCACGCCCCCATCTGACCGAAGAGGAGCGACGGCGCAGAATAACAAACAAGTTGTGTCTCTACAGTTCCAGCAATGCACACTTCTTACAGGACTGTCCTATCCGTAGACCGCAACATCCTATGCAGCAGCCTTCAGTGTGCTCCTCTCCAGACCCTGGATTTGTCTGCACTTCACCTTCTGTTGCTATATTATAACCTGATCTGTTCCCTGGGATGGAGCCTAATCCGCCAGCTCCAGTTGCCACTTGTCCTGTGGTGCCAGCTCCAGTTGCCACCTGTCCTGTGGTGCCAGCTCCAGTTGCTACCTGTCCTGTGGAGCCAGCTCCAGTTGTCTCCTGTTCCGAGGTGCCAGCCTCTGTCTCCTGTTCCGAGGTGTCAGCCTCTGTCTCCTGTTCCGAGGTGCCAGCCTCTGTCTCCTGTTCCGAGGTGCCAGCCTCTGTCTCCTGTTCCGAGGTGCCAGCCTCTGTCTCCTGTTCTGAGGTGCCAGCATCTGTCTCCTGTTCCGAGGTGCCAGCCTCTGTCTCCTGTTCCGAGGTGCCAGCCTCTGTCTCCTGTTCCAAGGTGCCAGCCTCTGCCTTTAGCCCTGAGGTCCCAGCCTCTGCCTCCAGCCCTGAGGTCCCAGCCTCTGCCTCCAGCCCTGAGGTCCCAGCCTCTGCCTCCAGCCCTGAGGTCCCAGCCTCTGCCTCCAACCCTGAGGTCCTAGCCTCTGCCTCCAGCTCTGAGGTGTCATCATCTGTCTCCAGCTTGGAGTCTGCTGCCACTGTGTCCGGTCCTGAGTCTGCTGCCACTGTGTCTGGTCCTGAGTCTGCAGCCACTGTGTCCGGTCCTGAGTCTGCAGCCACTGTGTCCGGTCCTGAGTCTGCAGCCACTGTGTCTGGTCCTGAGTCTGCAGCCACTGTGTCTGGTCCTGAGTCTGCAGCCACTGTGTCCGGTCCTGATTCTGCAGCCACTGTGTCCGGTCCTGAGTCTGCAGCCACTGTGTCCGGTCCTGAGTCTGCAGCCACTGTGTCCGGTCCTGAGTCTGCTGCCACTGTGTCCGGTCCTGAGTCTGCTGCTACGGTGTTTGGTCCTGAGTCTGCTGCTACGGTGTTTGGTCCTGAGTCTGCTGCCACGGTGTCCTGTCTGGAGTCTCCTGCCGCTGCCTCTGCACCTGAGTCTCCTGCCACCGTGCTACCCAGTTCCGAGTCTTCAGCCGCTGTCTCCAGTTCTGAGTCTTCAGCCGCTGTCTCCAGTTCCGAGTCTTCAGCCGCTGTCTCCAGTTCCGAGTCTTCAGCAGTTGTCTCCAGTTCCGAGTCTTCAGCCGCTGTCTCCAGTTCCGAGTCTTCAGCCGCTGTCTCTCTTCCTGAGCTACAGCCTGCTCCAGAGGGGGCGCTGCCCTTAAAGCCTGCTCCAGAGGGGGCGCTGCCCTTAAAGCATGCTCCAGAGGGGGTCCTGTCCCTTCAGTCTGCTCCAGAAGAGTTGCCTGTCTATGCGGTTCAGCCCGAGTTGCCTGTCTATGCGGTTCAGCCCGAGTTGCCTGTCCATGCGGTTCAGCCCGAGTTGCCTGTCCATGCGGTTCAGCCCGAGTTGACTGTCCATGCGCTTCAGCCCGAGTTGCCTGTCCATGCGGTTCAGCCCGAGTTGCCACTCAATGAGGTTCAGCCCGAGTTACCACTTGGTGCTGTCTGCTTTGAGGCTTCTCACAGCGCTGTCTGCCCTGTGGCTTCTCAAAGTGCTGTCTACCCCGTGGCTTCTCACAGTGCTGCCTACCCCGTGGCTTCTCACAGTGCTGCCTACCCCGAGGCTTCTCACAGTGCTGTCTGCCCCGAGGCTTCTCACAGTGCTGTCTGCCCCGAGGCCTCTCACAGTGCTGTCTGCCCCGAGGCTTCTCACAGTGTTGTCTGCCCTGAGTCTTCTCTCAGTGCTGTCCTGCCAAGCCTGCCACCCAGTCCGGGCCTGCTGCCAAGCCTGCCGCCCAGTCCGGGCCTGCTGCCAAGCGTGCTGCCCAGTCCGGGCCTGCTGCCAAGCGTGCCGCCCAGTCCGGGCCTGCTGCCAAGCGTGCCACCCAGTCCGGGCCTGCTGCCAAGCCTGCTGCCAAGTCCGAACCATCTGTTACCGAGGGTGCCAAGTCTGAACCATCACCTTTCTTTCAAAGGCATCCTTCCCAATTTAATGGCCTTCTGAGGTTTTTTGCTTCACAGATTCCCTCCGTACCAAGCCTTGTTAGTAGCCCTAAGAGACAGGTACTATTCCTAATATCCCATTTTAGGGGAGAGGCTTTGGAATGGGCAAACCCATTTATTGAGACGGATCATCCCATCTTATCGGACTTACAATCCTTTACTGAGGCAGTAATCAGCAAGTTTGTAACTCCTCCCGCTATACCATCTTGCGGGGCCTCTGCATTGTCAGCAATACCACCTATCTCTCCTGGCCAAGAGATACCATTGTGCTCCTCCCAGTTGGCTCAGGTCCCGAGGAAGTCCCGTAAAAGGGGAGGACGTAAAAAGAAAGGAGGTTCTGCAGTTCTTCAGCTTCCATCTGGCATGGTCTCCTTTGCCTCTCCGCCCATGGACGAGGACTTTTCTGCCGGGCCCCCAATTCTGGACTATGATTCAGATGAACGCAGACATTTTTGGTAATTGGGCGTCTGAAATCCGCCCTTAAGGGAGAGGGTAATGTCACGATCTGCCTGCAGCATACTGCTTTGCCTGGCAGCTCCTGCCTCCTGGACTATCAGACTTTATCATTTGTGTTCATTTTATGTGTTAGCAGCAGTACCTCTGATCACCAGAGGTGTTGCTATTGTGCCTGTTGTGCTCCTAGTTCCTTAGGAGTTAACACTGCTTCACTCATTATCTCATGCACCTGGGTGTGTTCCATTTATACCTGTCTCTCCCAGCATTCAGGGCTGGTTATTGTTGTCCCATCCTGTTGTTCCTTTCCTCTGCTGTGCTTTTGGTTTTATGCTGCCTGGATCTCTCCATATTACCACTTACCTTCATCAGTCATCTACCCGGTATTTATTGCTGCATATTCCTGTATATTCAGTATTCAGCAATAAGCTTTGTGTGTTTCCACCTCATTCCTGGCTCCTGAGCTGCACTTGTATTTGAACCGTGACACATACCTTCTTTACCCAGATGAGTCAGACCATGTGCTGCCTCAGCTAGGCCTGGGAAATATGCTCTGGGAGACATGAGCCTACCTTGTCCATCTCTCCAGAGTCCAGAGGACTCTTGATAACATCCCTTCACCTTCCAGACCTCCTCTTCCTGTAGGGAACACAAATCTTGCATTTAAATTAATTTTTGTGTTTTTGTCGTCTGGAAAACCATCATCTTGTCCGTTGACATGTTTACAGATAACTTCAGCTTCATCTGCCCTGCTGTTGCACACTGATACTGGGTCTTCTTTGTATGTGTGGGCTTTGCACTTGATGATGGCTACTGCCTTAGGTAACAGTGTCACTGTCAAGAGTCCTTTTATGTGCTGTGAGTGTGCTACTGGTGTATCTGCCACTGTCATAAAGTTTCTAAGACGCCAACGGGCCCCGAAATCATGCACTACCCTGAAAGTGTACCTAAAGTAAGTGTATATATTAGTTTATTTACCCTCTGCCAACTCACACGCTCTCCTTAATTACACAAGTTCGACCACTTGGGCTGAGTAAGTTGGGCAAAGGGGATCAGTTTCTATAATATCCTCATCATCTACAGCAGCATTACCAGTACATAGTTCTCCTGTGTCTATCTGTCTATGACAACTCCTATCCTTGTAAAACGTAAAATCTACATTTTCTAACGGGGTGTTACGAATACCAGGTCACACGTTAAAAGTTTGGTTCAGATATTCCATACAGTCATGTGTATTAGTATAACTGCAAAATTCACCTTCAGCTAGAGACTCCTCTCCTTCCACCCTTTGTGCATCTTGAGGCACATGTGGTAGGTATGTAGCTAGATTTAAGGTATTGCACCGTTTGATGGTGATATTTGCAGGTGTCATCAGAGCTAGTTCCTACTTTGTGAACCTTTCTGAGGAGACATGTCTAGTTTGAGCTGAATTTAACAGAGCAGATACTGCATGTGGTGTATAGACAGATTATTATTAATATTATTATTAATATTTATTTATAAGGCGCTACAAGGCATCCGCAGCGTCGTACAGAGACAAACAAAATCACAATACAATGGGAGACAGCACAGTACAGTAAACACAGCAACTCAGTACGCTCAATGCACAGCTAGAGAGGGCGGGGAAGGGGGAGGGAGGATCCGAAAATGACAGGGCCCAAGAAGGGGGCGTGGAAGACAGGGAGACCCCCAGGGGGGAGGAGGGAGCGAAAGTGGATGTGGGGTGGAGGACCTTTGGGGAGGAGGGCTAAGTAGCTGGAGAGCAGAGTTAGAAGTGGTGGAAACAGGAGGAGAGATGGCCCTGCTCAGAGGAGCGTACAATCTAAGGGGAGGGGTGGACAGACAGAGAGACGCAGGGGAGAGAGGGAGAGTAGGGGGACAGAGGCAGAAGATAAGGTAGGAAGTTAAGTGGGAGACAGAAAGGCTTTAAGAAAAAGGTGGGTTTTTAGGGCCCGTTTGAAGCTGGATAGATTAGGGGAAGTTCTGATGGAGGGAGGGAGCTTGTTCCAGTGGAGGGGGGCAGCGCGGGCGAAGTCTTGGATACGCGCGTGGGAGGAGGTTATAAGGGGGGAAGAGAGGCGACGGTCAGAGGCAGAACGGAGAGGGCGGGATGGAGCATGAATAGAGAGGAGGGTGGAGATGTAGGGCGCAGTGGAGTTGGCGAGGGCCTTGTAGGTGAGTGTGAGGAGCTTAAAGAGGATTCTGAAGGGGAATGGGAGCCAGTGAAGGGCTAGGTAGAGGGGGGAGACAAAAGAGGAGCGGCGAGAGAGGAAAATAAGCCTAGCTGCAGCGTTAAGGACGGATCGAAGGGGATCGAGATGAGAGTGGGGGAGGCCAGTGAGGAGGAGGTTGCAGTAGTCCAGGCGGGAGATGATCAGAGAGTGGATAAGGCATTTGGTGGCATCTTGGGAGAGGAAGGGCCGGATGCGAGCGATGTTGCGCAGCTGGAAGCGGCAGGATTTAGCAAGAGAGAGGATGTGGGGGCCAAAGGAGAGAGAGGAGTCGAGGATGACACCAAGGCAGCGAAGTTGGGGGACAGGGGAGATAGAGGTGTTGTCGACAGTGATGGAGAGGTCAGAAGGGGATGGGGTATGAGTGGGAGGAAAAACTATGAGCTCAGTTTTGGCAAGGTTAAGTTTGAGGAATCGAGAGGACATCCAGGAGGAGATGGCAGAGAGGCAGGCGGACACCCTAGAGAGGAGGGAGGGAGAGTTATCAGGAGAGGAGAGGTATAGTTGAGTGTCGTCAGCGTAAAGGTGGTAGCTGAAGCCGAAGGAGCTGATGAGTTCACCCAGGGAGGAGGTGTATAGAGAGAAGAGTAAGGGTCCCAGAACAGAGCCCTGAGGGACCCCGACTGGAAGGGTGGATGGGGGGGAGAGAGACCCAGAGGTGGTGACAGAGAAGGAACGGTGAGTAAGGTAAGAGGTGAACCAGGACAGGACTGGGCCGGAGAGGCCGAAAGACTGGAGGGTGTGAAGGAGGAGGGGGTGGTCAACGGTGTCAAAGGCTGCAGAGAGGTCAAGGAGGATGAGAAGGGAGAAGTGGCCCCTGGCTTTTGCAGAGAGGAGGTCATTGGTGACTTTAGCCAGGGCAGTTTCAGTGGAGTGGAGGTGGCGGAAACCAGACTGGAGAGGATCAAGGAGGGAGTATTCAGAAAGGTAGGAGGTGAGACGGCTGCAGACGAGCCTCTCAAGAATTTTGGAGGCAAATGGGAGAAGAGATATGGGGCGATAGTTCGAGAGAGAAGTGGAGTCGAGATTAGGTTTCTTAAGAATGGGGGATACGAGAGCATGTTTGAAGGAGGAGGGGAAGATGCCAGTGGAGAGGGAGAGATTAAAGAGGTGAGCGAGGTGGGAGCAGGTGGTGGGGGAAAGGGAGCGAAGAAGGTGGGAGGGGATGGGATCCAGGGGGCAGGTAGTGGGGGGGATGATAAAATGAGAGAGTGGACTTCCTCGCCGGTGGTGGGACGGAAGGAGTGGAGTCGAAGGTGGTTGGGGGGGGAGGACAGAAGAGTGGGAGGGGTGGAAGAGAGAGTGGAGGAGGAGATTTCAAGTCGGATGGCCTCGATTTTAGAGGAGAAGAAGGAGGCGAAATCAGAGGCAGTCAGGGAGGAGGGGGTGGGGGGAGGGGAGGGGGCCAGGAGAGTGCTAAAGGTGGCAAAGAGGCGGCGGGGGTTAGAGGACTGGGAAGAGATGAGGGATTTAAAGAAAGATTGTTTAGCGAGTGAGAGGGCAGAGCTGTAGGATGAAAGGATGAATTTAAAGTGGAGGAAGTCAGCCAGGGAGCGGGATTTTCTCCAGTGACGTTCGGCAGAACGGGAGCATTTTTGGAGGAAGCGGGTAAATTTGGAGTGCCAGGGTTGGGGTTTGGAGCAGCGGGGGTGGACGGAGTGGGCAGGGGCAACCGCGTCCAGAGCGGAGGTGAGGGTGTGATTGTAGAGGGAGACCGCCTGGTTGGGGCAGGCCTGGGAGGAAAGGGGAGAAAGGAGGGTATCGAGAGAGGAGGACAGAGAGGCAGGGTCAAGAGCATCGAGGTTGCGTATGGACAGAGTAGGTTTGGGCAGGGGGAGGGGAGCAGGAGAAGAGGAGAGAGAGAAGGAGAGGAGATGGTGGTCGGATAGAGGAAAGGGAGAGATGGAGAAGTCGGAGAGATTACATAGGTAGGAGAAGACAAGATCAAGGGAGTGACCAAGGCAGTGGGTAGAGGAGGAGGTCCATTGGGTGAGACCAAGGGAGGAAGAGAGGGTGAGCAGTTTGCTGGAAGCAGGGTAGGTGGGGTTGTCGATGGGGATATTAAAGTCACCGAGAATGATCGAGGGGAGATCGGAGGAGAGGTAGTGAGGAAGCCAGCTAGCAAAGTTGTCAAGGAAGAGGGAGGTGGGGCCAGGGGGGCGGTAGATGACAGTGACGCGGAGATGGATGGGGTAGAAGAGGCGGATGGAGTGAGCTTCAAAAGAGGAGAAGGAGAGGGAGGGTTCAGGGGGAATGACACGAAAAGTACAGGTGGAGGAGAGGAGGAGGCCAACTCCACCGCCAGGGCGGGCACCAGGCCTGGCGGAGTGGGTGAAGGAGAGGCCACCATAGGAGAGGGCAGCGGGGGAAGTAGTATCAGAATCGGAGAGCCAGGTTTCAGTAACGGCAAGAAGGTTAAAGGAGTTGGATAGAAAGAGGTTGTGGATAGCAGTCAGCTTGTTGCGGACGGATCTGGCATTCCAGAGGGCACAGAAGAAAGGGGGAGAAGAGAGGGGGGAAATGGGGATGAGGTTAGCAAGATGAGCAGCGCGCGGGGGATGGCGGGGAGGAACGGGAGAGGTAGGGCGGGGGGAGAGTATGGGTATGGAGTGAGAGCGGGGAGGCATAGTAGGGAGAGAGAGTAACAGAACAGTGAGATAGTGGGGACAGTGAAAAACAGGTAAGAACAAAGGCAGGAAGACAATGAAAAGGTGGAAGATAATAACGAATTAGGGCGTGGAGGGCATGGAACAACAGTACAGTGAGATAATAAGGACAATGAAGACAGGTAAGAATGATAGCAGAACAGTAAGATAATAAGGACAGCGGATAACAGGTAAGAATAAGCAGGGAGACAATAGCAAGATGGAGGACAATAACCAATTAGGGCGTGGAAGGCAAAGAATAATAGAAGGAGAGGTAATAAGGACAATGGAAATAGGCAAGAATAATAACAGGTAAAACTAGTTGCTGGTAAATATAAAATCAGGAAAAACAAGATAAAGGCATATAAATAGTAGAATAATAACAGGTAAAAAGTAGAAACTTGTAAATGTACAATCAGGAAAAACAAAATAATGGCATATAAAATAATGTTTTATATGCAGTTGATGCAGTTAAGCCAGGGATTCAGCAGGAGAAGGGTTAACTGACAAGCCGGGTCGGTACACAGTTGATCAGTTGCTGCAGATAAGCCAGGGATTCAGCAGGAGAAGGGCCAATTGACAAGCCGGGTCGGCACACAGCAGATCAGCCGGTGCAGATAAGCCAGGGATTCAGCAGGAGAAGGGTTAATTGACAAGCCGGGTCGGTACACAGTAGATCAGTTGATGCAGATAAGCCAGGGATTCAGCAGGAGAAGGGTTAATTGACAAGCCGGGTCGGTACACAGTAGATCAGTTGATGTAGATAAGCCAGGGATTCAGCAGGAGAAGGGTTAACTGACAAGCCGGGTCGGTACACAATAGATCAGTTGGTGCAGATAAGCCAGGGATTCAGCAGGAGAAGGGTTAATTGACAAGCCGGGTCGGTACACAGTAGATCAGTTGATACAGGTAAGCCAGGGACTCAGCAGGAGAAGGGTTAATTGACAAGCCGGGTCGGTACACAGTAGGTCAGTTGATGTAGATAAGCCAGGGATTCAGCAGGAGAAGGGTTAACTAAAAAGCCGGGTCGGTACACAGTAGATCAGTTGATGCAGATAAACCAGGGATTCAGCAGGAGAAGGGTTAACTGACAAGCCGGGTCGGTATACAGTAGATCAGTTGGTGCAGATAAGCCAGGGATTCAGCAGGAGAAGGGTTAATTGACAAGCCAGGTTGGTACACAGTAGATCAGTTGATACAGATAAGCCAGGGACTCAGCAGGAGAAGGGTTAATTGATAAGCCGGGTCGGTACACAGTAGATCAGTTGATGTAGATAAGCCAGGGATTCAGCAGGAGAAGGGTTAACTGACAAGCCGGGTCGGTACACAGTAGATCAGTTGATGCAGATAAGCCAAGGATTCAGCAGGAGAAGGGTTAACTGACAAGCCGGGTCGGTACACAGTAGATCAGTTGATGCAGATAAGCCAGGTATTCGGCAGGAGAAGGGTTAATTGACAAGCCGGGTCGGTACACAGTAGATCAGTTGATGCAGATAAACCAGGGATTCAGCAGGAGAAGGGCCAACTGACAAGCCGGGTCGGTACACAGTAGGTCAGTTGATGCAGATAAGCCAGGGATAGATGGTATGGCCTTGTCTTTGGAGTGATGATGACACTCCTTTGTACCCCCACAATAATTTCCCACTGTCTTCACAAGTTTTTAGATGTTTTATAATTGTGGACAGATAATTCTGTGGGAGGAAAGACACAGAGCTGATCTAACGTGCAGCCTTCTCCAACTGCCGCCCGCATGCAAATGCGGGCAGATGAACATTGGACAGATGAATCATGTCCTAATACTACGTCCTCGCTCTTACCAGAAGAGCAGTTGCTGCTACACTTCGGGAGTGATCTTTCCACAGTGTCCAATTGTGCATTATAGTATGCTACCTGTCTGCTAGCGTCAACATGTCTGTGCCAAGACACCTGTTGCACAACTAGGGCAGCCAAGAGGAATTCAGGGAGCCAGTACAACAACTTCATTAGGCCCCCCTTATGGTAGAGCATAACAGAAAATTTTGTACCACCGCTGAGCGGTGGCGCAATGGTGGCTGTGTTCATACGATTGGGGACGTGGCTATGCACCATTGAGGCATGGCTAGCAGGTGAAAAACACTAGACCACCCTCCTACCGAAAAAAAACCTGCATTGTTGTGTACACCATTGGCACAAGGGTGCAGTGCATATGTCCCAGCACCATAGTATAATATATAAAGAATGCGGTGTGCACATAAACAGTTCAGAGTTTTGGCCTGCCCCTTGGGTGGAACAGTCACCAAAAAATGGGATTGTCCCACTAGAATCACAACATTTCACAGACTGCCCTGCTCTCTCCTACCTGTTCTTGTCACTTTCACCACATGTGGTTGCTGGTTTCTTTAGTTGCCGCTTGTCTGCATCCTGGAATGTTGGGGGCTCTATTTGGAAAAAAAAGAATGGGTACATTTAAAAAAATTCAAACCAGTCCAGGCGTTAAATCAATAGCACTCACAAATTATAATTAGGCCTTCCTCCAGCCCCAACATTAAAATAATTGTATTCCCATTTAATAAATAAACCTATTTCCCTTCCTGCAAACAGCCCCAGCAATGAAATAATAGTATTTACATTTCATAAATATACTTATTTCCCGCAACCATTACTGCCATTAAATAATTCATAGTCACATTTAATAAAGAGACCAGATTCTCCCCAAACTCACCCCCTCATTCAATAGCCCCCAAACCACCCCATCTTAAATTAATAGTCCCCACTATTAATTTGCCCCACCATCACTCCACAAACAAAATAGCACCCATTAAATAGACACCACCTACATCACACACACTACATTTCCACAAGCCCCCTGTGCCATCACACACACACACACACTACATTTCCACAAGCCTCCTGTGCCATTACACACACACACACATATACACACACTGCCGCAAGCCCCCTGTGCCATCACACACACTGAAACAAGCCCCCTGGGCCATCACACACATATACTACCACAACCCCCTGTGCCATCACACACACACACTGCCACATGCCCCCTGTGCCATCACACATGCACACACTGCCACAAGCCCCCTGTGCCATCACACATGCACACACTGCCACAAGCCCCCTGTGCCATCACACACACACACTACCACAAACCCCCTGTGACATTACACATATTACTGTGCCACTTCATCACAACCACGCTGTGCCCCTTATGATCACACTGCACCCTCCATTCGGCTTTTCCCCCCTTCACCTGCTCCCCCCTCTTCTTCATTACTGTGCCATGCTGCTCCCCCTTCTCCTTGACCACTGTGCCATGCTGTTTCCCCCCTCTCTTTCATCACTGTGCCATGCTGCCCCCCCTCTTCTTCATCACTGTGCCATGCTTCTCCCCCCCTCTCGTTCATCACTAGGTGCCTTTTTCTCTCTCCCCCCCCTCTCCTTCATCACTCTGTCCCTTTCCGTTTTACTTACCTTTCATCATCATTTATTTATATAGCGCCACTAATTCCATAGCATTGTACAGAGAACTCCCTGCCCCAATAGAGCTTACAGTCTAAATTCCCTAATATACACACACAGACAAACTAGTCTGCTTTTGGATTGTGGGAGTAAACCGGAGCGCCCGGAGGAAACCCACATAAACATGGGGAGAACATATAAACAATAACGGAAGGGATGAGAAACGGCATACAGAAGGTGGAGTGTTACAAGAAATTGCCGCTGTTACTATTCAAACTGGCTGTGACATCACTGTCTATGCCAATGTGTGTTAAGCACCAATCTGCAGAGTATTTTGGTAAAGTGGGAGACTTCAAATCCTGCCACTCCGACAGCTACACTGTAGTAGACTGATGTCAGACAGAGTAGCAGATGCTGTCAGCAAAGGGAGGGGACAAATAGCATTCTTGACAGATTTAGTTTAGGATGATGACACTCCATAGTTAACTGTATATCACCTACTGCTCTATTACATTCTCCAGCATTTGCAGAGAATAACAACAACTAAAAGCATTACCATGGGCACTCATCCAAACAGCTGCCACCATCCTCTTCATTACAGTCCTGTCTGGACTGCCTGGTCTCAGGTAGAGATGAGTGAAGACTTGAGTAGAGGAGCAGGTGGGCCACAACATTCCAACATATGATGTACATGGAACACTAGAACCAGCTATTAGTAATAATGACCCTAAGCAGACATAGCCTTTAAAACACATCAATTATTTCCAGCACTATATGTCTCTTTCAGCGTCTTTCACTTTGAAATACTAGTTTCTGTGATCAAGTTGGAGTTCAGAAATAGTCCTCTTTCTGCCATGACTGTGTTTTTAAAGTAATTTCACCATTTCAGCTTTAGGAATTACTAGCTACATATTCCCTACTTCTAGCCTGTCATCAGGATATCATCCTGTGGCCAAAAACAACTAGCTGCAGCAGAACCTATAATATTGTAACTAACAGTATGGTGATTTTATTTAATGAAAGCGTTGGATTGATCTGTCATGGTTACTCTCTCACCTTTTTATCGGCTTCTGTCTTCTTGTTTTCATTTCTTCTGTCTTCTGTCTTCGCCCTCTCTGTGCTGCTCCTCACTGAATATCGGGCATTACGTGATGACGTCACGCCCGACATTCAGTGCGAACAGACCAGAGAGGAGGAAAGAGGGACAGTGGCGTCATGATCATGTGATGCGAGTTTTTTTTTTGTTTTAAATACCCTGATCCCCCACCAATGAAGGGGGTGGAGCCATCCACCCCCACCCTGCGCAGAAAAATAATAATAAAAATAAAATATAAAACAAGTAAAAAAAAAAGGGACAGCAGTGAGGGCCCGGGGCAAGCCCGCTGGCAGGACCAGGCCCGGGTAATTAGTATCCACCACCCTCTCCTCTTGGCAGCACTTTGCAAAACAATCAGCTTCTGTACAATATAACTCAAAAGGCTTTCATTATCAGGTATTCCCAAACCAGGTGCTTTAGTTAGACTCTATTTAAGGTTAAAGAATGCCTGCTCTGACTCCTATGTGTGTGTAATACGCTCAGGCTTTGAGGTTGAGACCAATTCCTGCAATGGTAACCCCAGATTATAAAAACCTGGGAGTAAATGTATCAAGGTGCGATTTTGCAAATCCAGCGATTTTCTCGGGAGAGTTGAAACTCGCAGATGTATGAAGCTGAGATTTCATGTAAAATCGCCAGAGTTGTGTTTTTTCTCAAAATCTCTATTTGCAATATCGCTAGAGATCAAAACTCCTGACTGTTTGCCACTGTAGCTATACAAGTCTCAAATGTATGAAGCTGCGACTAAGCAAAATCAGGAGAGTTTGCTTTAAAACACGCCAGATACAACACGCTGCATTCTAGGAGCGTGTTGTATAAACACATCACTGTTACACTGGCTGTCATACTGCCAGAGCTCCGGCAGCTGTCAAAACATTAAAGAATAGATAAAAGTTGTTTTTCTTAAAAAGCGTGGGGTCCCCCCTCTAGTCTTAACCCTAGTGCTGCCAGACTACTGCTGGTTCCGTGAAAATCGGGAAAAAAATTGTGTGGGCCCCCCCCCTATTTTCATGGAACCAGCACTAGGCAAACCAGCCAGGATTGGAGGCACTATAGCAGGGGGAAACGCGGCAGGGGTCCCCCTGCCATAATGACAAACCAACCCCAGGCTGTTCAGCGCTGGGCTGGATTCCCTAGGGAGTGGGGTCTGCCAAATAAAATGAGGGTCCCCCCCCTAGGGACACCCAGCCCAGTGCTGATAGCACTAGGGCTCTTTCTACACTCCTGGGCGGTGGGTGTAGGGTAATAACGGCGATATAAGTGTTAAAAAAGCAAACAGATGCCATTTTGTTTTGTGGAAATACAAGTCCCAGCCAGCCAGGTTGCCCTAAATAGTGTGGGCATGCTGCTACTTGTACCAGTATACCCATGGCAGCCAGGGCATGTTGGCACTTGGAGAACCACAAGTGCCAACAAGCCCTGACACCCACGGCTGGCTGGGACCTGTAGTTTCACAAACCAAAATGTTTTCTAATCTACAACACCCTCATTAAAACCACTAAGATTTAATAAAAATAATAAACCCACAATAATAACAGTAAACACCCTCATTTACACCACATATTTTTATTAATATAATAAATCCCCAATATACTCAACAATGAAGTTTTCTTCTGTTGTCAGCAGCTTTCAATACAAAAATGACTGTCACCAAAGTCCAAAATAAATGTGTAATTCCCAAAGTCCATGCTTGACCATGTCGAAAATAAATTTGTAATTCCAAAAGTCCATGCTTGACCATGTCGAAAATATATTTGCAATTCCAAAAGTCCTGCTTGTAATGTCTTCTGTTCTTCTGGACAGGGGGGCCCCATTGTTACTTGCAGTCTTCTGTTCTTCAGCCGGGGGGGTCTCCTATTTGTAACATCCCTCATTCTTCCTTGATTGAAGGAAAATAAAAAAAGCACAGGACCGCCGCAAACAGCTTCTACACAGTAGAAGCTCCGATACGCAATGAGCTTAGCTATTTATTGTATATAGGGATTTTCCCACTAGCGTGGGAAAATCACCTAATACTATAAATAGACCTAATGCAATGAACTAAGTTCATTGCGTATCGGAGCTTCTACACAGTAGGAGCTCCGATGCACAATGACATTACAAGCAGGACTTTTGGAATTACAAATTTATTTTAGACATGGTCAAGCATGGACTTTTGGAATTACAAATTTATTTTGGACTTTGGTGACAGTCATTTTTGGAATGAAAGCTGCTGACAACAGAAGAAAACTTCATTGTTGAGTATATTGTGGATTTATTATTTTAATAAAAATATGTGCTGTAAATGAGGGTGTTTACTGTCATTATTGTGGGTTTATTATGTTTATTAAATGTTAATGGTTTTAACGAGGGTGTTGTGGATTTGTAAACATTTTGGTTTGTGGAACTACAGGTCCCAGCCAGCCGTGGGTGTCAGGGCTTGTTGACACTTGTGGTTCTCCAAGTGCCAACATGCCCTGGCTGCCATGGGTATACTGGTGCTTGTAATTATACAAGTAGCAGCATGCCCACACTATTTAGGCCAACCTGGCTGGCTGGGACTTGTATTTCCACAAAACAAAATGGCGTCTGTTTGTTTTTTTAACACTTATATCGTTATTAACTACACCCACCTCCCAGGGGTGTAGAAAGAGCCCTAGTGCTTTCAGCACTGGGCTGGGTGTCCCTAGGGGGGGTCCGCTCATTTTTTTCGGCGGACCCCACTCCCTAGGGAATCCAGCCCAGCGCTGAACAGCCTGGGGTTGGTTTGTCATTATAGCAGGGGGCCCCCTGCCGCGTGTTCTTTTGCTATAGTGCCACTATCCCCATCTGGTTTGCCTAGTGCTGGTTCCTTGAACATCGGGGAGACCCCACATAAATATTTTCCCGATTTTCACGGAACCAGCAGTAGTCTGGCAGCACTAGGGTTAAGACTGAATAGAGGGGGGATTGCATGCTTTTTTTAACTTTGATCTATTTTTAACACTTTTGACAGCTGCCGGAGCTCCGGCAGCTGTATGACAGGCAGTGTAAAAGTGATGTGTTTATACAACTCACTGCTACAACACAGGAGCGTTAGCTAACACAGGAGTGCTTTACATCACAGCAAATTGCCAGAGATGACCAGCGATTTTGAAGATCAGGGTAAAAATCGCAGCTTGATACATTTGATAAAATTTGGACAAAAATCGCGGGTTATCACCTGCTATTTGCCGTGATTTTAACTCGCTGAAAAAAATCGCACCTTGATACATTTACCCCTTTGAATCCATGATCTACAATATCCACATATCCCCAAGAAGGAATGGATCTGCTGTTGATTCTGCAGCAGGGTCATGTTTTGTGTTGCTTGAATTCTGTCAGTTGTCTTAGCCCCTGGGTGAGACAGCGTCCCAAGTATTTAACCTTGGTCTGACATGGCTGTAATTTTTCTTTTGCAACCTTGTGTTCTGCTTGTGAGAGATGGAGCTACAACAGTTTAGTATTATGCACAGATGACATAAACGAATCAGAGTACAGCAACAAATCATCTACATATTGAATTAGACTCATTACTTGGGTGGAAGGATTGTAAACAGTCATGTAAGGCAAGGGAGAAGATACTGGGTTTGTCAATGAACCCCTGGGAAAATCTTGTCCATGTATATTGCACCCCCTATAGGAGAATGGAAAGAGATATTGACAGTCAGGTTGAAGAGGGACAGAGAAGAAGGCAGAACAAAGATCAATGACAGTAAAATCACTGGCAGACGGTGGAATTTGCATAAGGATGACAGCTGAATTGGGCATTACGGGGAATTGGCTCTCAACTACTTTTTTATTTCCCCTTTAGGTCTTGGACTAATCTGTAGCTCCTCCCCCCATTCTTCTTCACTGGATAAATTGGACTTTTGTCTGTGCTGATCCGCTGCAGCCAAGCGAAATGAATGCTTGGTGTGCAGGGGCCCGATAGTAACCTCTGCGGGTTAGGTAAAGAAATTTGTACCCTAAGATTTAGATTCTCCTTGAGACCATCCATTAGTATTGTAACAGCTACCTCCCTGTGATGCACATCATCCTTTATGTCTGAAATCCCAGTGTAGTTGGTCATTGCTGTCAGAGCTCTGGCAAAATAATCTGATGCATTTTCACTATCCTTTTGTTGTACATTAAAAATTTCCAGTTCACTACAGTTCATGATTATTGTCATCTGTGAAAGACTTATCTTCCTCCGACATACAATAATTAATAAACTTTTGTATATCAGTATTGGAAGGAAGACAGGCCCTCAACACTACTCGACAAATCTTTATTAGTTGGCTCATGTACATTGCCTAAATTTTTTTAACAAATTTCTGACATTTGGACAAATCCTTCCTAGGGTCTGGGAAATCAGACATATTTGAATTCAGCTCAGATCTAGTCCATGGACAATGCATTGCTACATGTTTAAGGGAACTACACCATCTTTGTCCGCTTTCCCATTGGGAACTGCTGTTGTACGGACAGGATGTAAGCCTACCAAATCACTACATTCTGGACTAATTGCTGAAATTACTGTTTCAGTACAATGAATGTTCCCTCACCTATTGGTTTCTACACTACTCTCACCAATTTCAGCCACTGCTCCTGCTAGTGGGACAGCTCCCTTCCCTTGTCTGTGTGAAACCTCTTGCATTCAATTGAATGGGCAATGACTGAAATAACAGTGGGTTCATCATCTTCTTCAGAAACATTACCTTTAGAATTACTTAATATAGGATATAAATTGCTTGTTTTGTTTTTATAATTTTTGGTATTGGCTCTACTTTCCACTCCTATCTGCATATGGCGGCGTGGGAGCACTTGCGCTCCCTTCTCCTTGCTTTGCAACCCTTCTTTCCGCTACGCACGCACTACCCTGACATGTGTTGCCTTCCTGTTGCCACAGTTTTAAACAGTGGTTGTTTTTAATTCTCAGTTTTAAAGACTTATAAAACAGATTTTATCTCTAACAGTACTTAATACCACTGAATCAAAACTACCAAACGTATGAAAGGGTTTCACACATTCATTGGTCATCTTGACCCACTTATCACAGTACAACATTGTGTATGCACCATATTTCACACGCATAATATACCTTGCCGAACTTATCTGCCCTTCTTTAGCCAGTACCTCATCGACCATCTCAGACGTTTGTTTAGCACCCATGTGGAAATGGAATCCTCAACGCTTCGCAGCACAAAACTCCAGCTGAAGATTTTTATTGGCCATGAATGAATTCCGTAAGCTGCGCCCACTCACTTCTTCTCCACTTTGTACCACTAAACAGTACACGCGATTGTCAGCGTACCCAGCGAAGTCCCTAACACAGGCACTTTCTACTTGACTGACAGAAATATCAACACTTTAAAGCATAAAACAATTTCCCGACTTTCCAGAGAGGTTCCTGTTGAGTACTTTACCATTGTTCGCACTAAATATTGAACAATACCAACCTTTCCAGCCTATTTCCTCCAACAACTCCCAAGTCACAATCACAGTTGCGTTTACAACACGTGCGGTCCAATCGCACCGCTTACAAATACTAGCTATCAATAAACTTTACAATTCCTATTGGGATTGCTACGAAAAACCCTTCTTTTCATCAGACTGTGTACCAAGTATACTTACCTCAGTTATCTTTCTACTTTGTTTCTTTCAAAAGTAACTGGAATTCCCTCAGGTTATCTTTATATCCTGTTTCTTTCAACAGTAACCTGGAACCTCAACTTTACTTTATCTGCACAATCACACAATTCACAATCCACATACACCTTTGTTTTCTGCGCAGAAAAATACTTTCCCAAATGGTTGTAACAAGTTCTCAGAGGTTTTAACAATTCACTTTACTAAAAAATACAACAGGACTATCTATCAATACAACTGTTTAAATATGTGGAAAATATAGAGGGAAATACATATGCATACGCTATGCAAACAAATCACATTAAAATCGCACAATGACAACAAAAATAAACAGTTTTTATTTCTTGTCCATATGTTTTAACCAGTGCTCCTTGGATTACACAAAACGGATATTCGATTTTGCAAAACAGAATGATAAAAAGGCACAGAACTATTTGCTTTCTTACCCAATTATGACGCGTCTTCCACCCTTTGTTGAGAAACTGAATTCCTTTTTTTAATCTTCCAGTAGCGTGATTACCGCTCAGAGCCCCCAACTGTTATGTTCGTCTAGTCGCTATCAATAAATATTGTCCGCAGCAATCAATGTGGTTCCAACGCACAAAAGAGATTTAATAGCAATATGTTACAAATAACAATTTAATTAAATAAAGTACAGCCAATACATACGCATCGCATTGGATCCAGCATACAATCATTCAGTCCTGAAGCCTGTGTTCAATGTAGACTGAATGATGGTCTGGTTTATATACAGTTTGTGGTACATAAAAACAGTGGTGATGTCATGGTATTTTTCCATTGGTTCAGGATTTAAGAGAGTCAGGAACAATGCAGGAAAAAAGGTTGATTCAAACGATTCTTTCCAAAGGTGGGAGTCAACTCTCTAACAGCTGCCTATGTGTCTTCCTGCCGAAATACTGATTCAAACCAGTCTATTAGCATTCCAAAACAATATGATTTTCAACATTAATCCTTTATCATTTATATTGTGTATCACTAAATGTATATAACCAATAAGGGAGCTATCGATTATGCCCACAAGCTTACTGATGTGGTATTACAGTGTCAGCCATTATAGAACACAGCACACTATCATGGCCATTGACCCATACTGATCAAGTCACAGAGTGGTAGGTAGCCATGAGAACTAGCTACCTCTCCCAGCTTCGCTACATATCGATACCGAATAACATCTGTGTCAGTACGTGAAGGTATCAATAGTAAACGATCGTTATATCAAACGGGTACAATAAATGAGATATCTAACACGGGGACCTCAGGACCAGTGTCAACATAGCTGGACATATAAACTTGTATAAACCAATCCTAAGGTAAGTTTATAATCGCACACTGGCAATAGGGTACCCTAGTATGAAGTATTACCAATCGATTCTTGTCCTGTAACAAACAATGTTTAACGTACATATAACCTCTTCTGGATGTAGCCATATCAGGTAGGTGCGTATTAGGAATGATGCATTATAAATCAGCAATAGAGTAAATCAGAAAACGTAAAGTCCCGCTCATGAGAAATTCAATTACAAAATCAACCTTGTAGAGTTAAGTGCATGGAGGTACTGGGAGCTCCTTAGATGTATTATTGGCAAGGCACACATCTTAACAACGATCATATGGACACCAAACAAATTCCTCGTCATAGATAACAACATCACTTCTCATATGGAGATAGCAAAGTAATGTCTAACCTGCCATGGGAACAGTTTCCAAGTAAGTTGCTACAACTAATAAAAAGGCTGGCAACTAATCATTCCCATGCCATTAACGTATGTGTTAAAGAGAACTCATATAAGATCTATACACACTGGTATATAGTCCCTGAAAAATTGGGAAGAATTTACCTTCATAACTCTACAGATTGATGGAGAGCACGTGGTGGTAGGGGGTCATTTTTTTACATCTGGTAGGACGGCCCAATCATCCAGCATATTTGGGCTCTCACAATTGATTTAATCGAGCAAATGATAGAGTCATGGATACCCAAAGATCCGATGATGCTGTTACTTTATGGTCATCTTCCATCTCCGAACAAGTATGGGGGCAAATTGGTACAGCATGTTTGTCAGGCTATCAAGTTATTGATTGTCAGACACTGGAAACAGGCAATTCCTCCTCAACATTTATAGTTCTTGAATAGGATAAATCATCTAGCTATTATGGAGTACTTTCTGAAATACTGAACAACACTGCACCTAAGTTTCAGAAGATCTAGGACCCATGGTATGATTATAAACATTCTATAACACCTGGGAGTAAATGTATCAAGCTGCTGGTTTGAAAAAGTGGAGATGTTGCCTAAAGCAACCAATCAGATTCTAGCTGTCAGTTTGTAGAATGCACTAAATAAATGATAACTAGAATCTGTTTGGTTGCTATAGGCAACATCTCCACTTTTCAAACCCGCAGCTTGATGCATTTACCCCCTGGTGTACAATAATAATATCAATTAAACAAACTATAATGACAGCGCAAAGAAAAGAACTTCCATAGAGATATCAGAGTAATTACTCAATTGATATATAGAGAAAAGATTCACTCCACAACGATTGCAAATAAATTCATAAATTCATATATTCATAAAACCATATATTTAATATTTCCAATAAAATAAAAAATCTCAAATAGAACTTGAAAATATACAAATAGGGCTACGATTTAGCAAGCCGAGACAATGGTGGGGTGTGCCTTAATTGGATGTTTGGCACACTTGTAGCAGGAATTATAACAAATCCTATTCTAGTTGTGACAGATATCTAGTACGAAATGCTGAAACAGTTAATGTTGGTAATGATAAAAAGGTGTCAGGACACACAGTGCATCGCATCTTGCTGCTAATGGGGCTGCAGACCGGTCAGAGTTCCCATGCTGACCCCTGTCCACCACCAAAATCACCTACAATGGGCACATGAGAACCAGAACTGGACCATGAAGCAATTGAAGAAGGGGGCCTAGTCTAATAAATTACATTTTCTTTTACATCATGTGGGCAGTGTCACACTTCAATGCAGAAATCACAGCTAAAGAGCCAGGAATATGATGAAACACACAATGTTTATTGCTGGAAGGTACAAACCTGATGCTGTAGGAATGAGGATTGCAGGGAGATGCAGAAAGCAAATATCAGGAACACCGCTGATTCGGGTAAGCAGGTAATATGAAGAGGTCCCAGGGAACGGGTGAACCAGCAGCACAGCAGGGAACAACAGTGAACAGCATAGCAACATCGAACAGCAACAACAATAACTAGAAATATATGCAAGGAGTGGCAGGTATAAATAGAGAGACACCCAGGTGCAAGGGATAATTGGTGACACAAGATAATCCCTGGTGATGAAAGGGAAGGCACAATAGCAGCACCTCTGGTTAACAGAGGCACTGCAGATAATACATTAAACACGAGTCCAAAGTCCAGGAGGCAGGAGCTGCCAATGCAAACAGCATGTAATACAGAGGGCTGCAGGTTATAGGTTGGCTGTCTCCTCCCTCCTAAACCTCTGAGGCCACAGACAGCAGATTATTTCAGGTTTATACTGGTAAAAACAGAAAAAAGTATTCTACTGACTTAAATGACAAAAGTCAATTGTCTAGCAGTATTATTATTATTATTATTATTATTAATTTTTATTTATAGGGCGCCACTAGGTGTCCGTAGCGCCGTACAGGGACAAACGAAATTACAATACGAGGTGAGACAGAACAGTACAGTAAACAATAATCACAGTAACTCAGTGAGCTCAAAGCACAGCTAGAGGGGCGGGGGAAGGTCCTGCATACGGCTGAACCCAAGAGGGAGGGCCCGGATGACAGGGAAACCCCCAGAGGGGAGAGGAAGTAGCGAGAGGGGACGGGGGAAGAGGGTCCTCGAAGAGGAGGGCTAGGTAGCTGGAGAGCCGAGTTAAGAGTCGTGAAGACAGGAGGAGAGATGACCCTGCTCAAAGGAGCGTACAATCTAAGGGTAGTGTAATTTATCCTTAGGCGCTAATTAGGGATGAGCGCGCTCGGATTTCTGAAATCCGAGCCTACCCGAACGTTGCGGATCCGAGTCGGATCCGAGACAGATCCGGGTATTGGCGCCAAATTCAAAAGTGAAACTGAGGCTCTGACTCATAATCCCGTTGTCGGATCTCGCGATACTCGGATCCTATAAATTCCCCGCTAGTCGCCGCCATCTTCACTCGGGCATTGATCAGGGTAGAGGGAGGGTGTGTTAGGTGGTCCTCTGTGCTGTTTAGTTCTGTGCTGTTTAGTTCTGTGCTGTTTAGTGCTGTGCTGTGCTGTGCTGTTTAGTGCTGTGCTGTGCTGTGCTGTGCTGTGCTGTGCTGTGTTCTGCAGTATCAGTCCAGTGGTGCTGTGTGCTGTGCTCTGTCCTTCTGAGGTCAGTGGTGCTGCTGGGTCCTGTGCTGTGTCCTGTTCAGTCCAGTGGTGCTGTGTCCTGTGCTCTGTGCTTCTAAGGGCATAGTTATTTCCCCAATATTCCCCTGTGTTTAAAAAAATAAAAAAAAGTTTTTTTAAAAAATACCAAAAACTACTTTAATATTTTTTAATTACCACAAAATTTTCACAACCAATCCTGCAGTATAAGCCCATTGGTACTGCAATATTACCAAGTTCACACATTCAGCAGTAAAAGTCCAGTGGTACTGCAATATTACAAAGTTTACACATTCTGCAGTATCAGTCCAGTGGTGCTGTGTCCTGTGCTCTGTCCTGCTGAGTTCCGTAGTGCTGCTGGGTCCTGTGCCGTGTCCTGTTCAGTCCAGTGGTGCTGTGTGCTGTGCTCTGTGCTTCTAAGGGCATAGTTATTTCCCCATTATTCCCAAGTTTTTAAAAAATTAAAAAAAAGTAAAAAAAAATAAAAAATTTAAAAAAAAAAAATATATATAATAATTATAACCAAATTTGCAAAACCAATCCAGCATTATAAGTCCATTGGTACTGCAATATTACCAAGTTCACACATTCTGCAGTATCAGTCCAGTGGTGCTGTGTCCTGTGCTCTGTCCTGCTGAGTTCCGTAGTGCTGCTGGGTCCTGTGCCGTGTCCTGTTCAGTCCAGTGGTGCTGTGTCCTGTGCTCTGTGCTTCTAAGGGCATAGTTATTTCCCCACTATTCCCAAGTTTTTTAAAAATAAGAAAAAAGTAAAAAAAAATAAAAAATTTAAAAAAAAAATAAAAAATAATAATTATAACCAAATTTGCAAAACCAATCCAGCAGTATAAGTCCATTGGTACTGCAATATTACCAAGTTCACACATTCTGCAGTATCTTGTGCTACATATAATGGAGACCAAAAATTTGGAGGATAAAGTAGGGAAAGATCAAGACCCACTTCCTCTTAATGCTGAAGCTGCTGCCACTAGTCATGACATAGACGATGAAATGCCATCAACGTCGTCTTCCAAGCCCGATGCCCAATCTCGTAGTACCGGGCATGTAAAATCCAAAAAGCCCAAGTTAAGAAAAAGTAGCAAAAAGAGAAACTTAAAATCATCTGAGGAGAAACGTAAAGTTGCCAATATGCCATTTACGACACGGAGTGGCAAGGAACGGCTTAGGCCCTGGCCCGTGTTCATGACTAGTGGTTCAGCTTCACCCACGGATCTTAGCCCTCCTCCTCCTCCCCCCCCCTACAAAAAATTGAAGAGAGTTATGCTGTCAGCAACAAAACAGCAAACAACTCTGCCTTCTAAAGAGAAATTATCACAAATCCCCAAGGCGAGTCCAAGGGTGTTGGTGGTTGTCAAGCCTGACCTTCCCATCACTGTACGGGAAGAGGTGGCTCGGGAGGAGGCTATTGATGATGTAGCTGGCGCTGTGGAGGAACTTGATGATGAGGATGGTGATGTGGTTATTGTAAATGAGGCACCAGGGGGGGAAACAGCTGATGTCCATGGGATGAAAAAGCCCATCGGCATGCCTGGTCAGAAGACCAAAAAATGCACCTCTTCGGTCTGGAGTTATTTTTATCCAAATCCAGACAACCAATGTATGGCAATATGTAGCTTATGTAAAGCTCAAATAAGCAGGGGTAAGGATCTTGCCCACCTAGGAACATCCTCCCTTATACGTCACCTGAATAACCTTCATAGTTCAGTGGTTAGTTCAGGAACTGGGGCTAGGACCCTCATCGGTAAAGGGACACCTAAATCCCGTGGTCCAGTTTGATACACACCAGCAACACCCTCCTCGTCAACTTCCTCCACAATCTCCATCAGATTCAGTCCTGCAGCCCAAGTCAGCAGCCAGACTGAGTCCTCCTCAATACGGGATTCATCCGAGGAATCCTGCAGCGGTACGCCTACTACTGCCACTGCTGCTGTTGCTGCTGTTAGTCGGTCATCTTCCCAGAGGGGAAGTCGTAAGACCGCTAAGTCTTTCACAAAACAATTGACCGTCCAACAGTCGTTTGCCATGACCACAAAATACGATAGTAGTCACCCTATTGCAAAGCGTATAACTGCGGCTGTAACTGCAATGTTGGTGTTAGACGTGCGCCCGGTGTCCGCCATCAGTGGAGTGGGATTTAGAGGGTTGATGGAGGTATTGTGTCCCCGGTACCAAATCCCCTCGAGATTCCACTTCACTAGGCAGGCGATACCAAAAATGTACAGAGAAGTACGATCAAGTGTCCTCAGTGCTCTTAAAAATGCGGTTGTACCCACTGTCCACTTAACCACGGACATGTGGACAAGTGGTTCTGGGCAAACGAAGGACTATATGACTGTGACAGCCCACTGGGTAGATGCATCCCCTTCCGCAGCAACAGCAACAGCTGCATCAGTAGCAGCATCTACAAAATGGCTGCTCATGCAAAGGCAGGCAACATTGTGCATTACAGGCTTTAATAAGAGGCACAACGCTGACAACATATTAGAGAAAATGAGGGAAATTATCTCCCAGTGGCTTACCCCACTTAGACTCTCATGGGGATTTGTGGTGTCAGACAATGCCAGTAACATTGTGCGGGCATTAAATATGGGCAATTTCCAGCACGTCCCATGTTTTGCCCACACCATTAATTTGGTGGTGCAGCATTACCTCAAGAGTGACAGGGGTGTGCAGGAGATGCTTGCGGTGGCCCGCAAAATTGCTGGACACTTTCGGCATTCAGCCAGTGCCTACCGCAGACTAGAGGCACATCAAAAAAGCTTGAACCTGCCCTGCCATCACCTCAAACAAGAGGTTGTGACGCGCTGGAACTCCACCCTCTATATGCTGCAGAGGATGGAGGAGCAGCAAAAGGCCATTCAGGCCTACACAGCCACCTACGACATAGGCAAAGGAGTGGGGATGCGCCTGAGTCAAGCGCAGTGGAGACTGATTTCCGTGTTGTGCAAGGTTCTGCAGCCATTTGAACTTGCCACACGAGAAGTCAGTTCCGACACTGCCAGCTTGAGTCAGGTCATTCCCCTGATCAGGCTGTTGCAGAAGCAGCTGGAGAAAGTGAGGGAGGAGCTGGTAAGCCATTGCGATTACAGCAAGCATGTAGCTCTTGTGGATGTAGCCCTTCGTACACTTTGCCAGGATCCGAGGGTGGTCACTCTTTTAAAGTCAGAGGAATACATTCTGGCCACCGTGCTCGATCCTCGGTTTAAAGCGTATGTTGTGTCTCTGTTTCCGGCGGACACAAATCTACAGCGGTGCAAAGACCTGCTGGTCAGGAGATTGTCCTCTGAAGAGGACCGTGACATGCCAACAGCTCCACCCTCATTTTCTTCCACATCTATGGCTGCGAGGAAAAAGCTCAGTTTTCCGAAAAGAGGCACTGGCGGGGATGCTGATAACATCTGGTCCGGACTGAAGGACCTGCCAACCATTGCAGACATGTCTACTCTCGCTGCATTGGATGCTGTGACAATAGAAAAAATTGTGGATGATTACTTTGCTGACACCATCCAAGTAGACATGTCAGACAGTCCATATTGTTACTGGCAGGAAAAAAAGGCAGTTTGGAAGCCCCTGTACAAACTGGCTCTATTTTACCTGAGTTGTCCCCCCTCCAGTGTGTACTCGGAAAGAGTTTTTAGTGCAGCGGGGAACCTGGTCAGTGAGCGGCGAAGGAGGTTGCTTCCTCACAACGTTGAAAAAATGATGTTTATAAAAATGAATAATCAATTCCTCAATGAAGTACAGCACTGCCCTCCAGATACTACAGAGGGACCTGTGGTTGTGGAGTCCAGCGGGGACGAATTGATAATGTGTGATGAGGAGGAAGTAGACACTGTAGGGGGAGAGGAATCAGAGGTTGAGGATGAGGACGACATCTTGCCTCAGTAGAGCCTGTTTAGTCTGTACAGGGAGAGATGAATAGCTTTTTTGGTGTGGGGGCCCAAACAACCCAATTATTTCAGTCAAAGTTGTTTGGTAGGCCCTGTCGCTGAAATGATTGGTTTGTTAAAGTGTGCATGTCCTATTTCAACAACATACCTCTCAACTGCAGCTCATCCCTCCTCTGCGGGGATAATGTCTCCTGTGCTCTGACACGTCACTCTGTGTACTCTCAGCCTCAGGATCTGACACTACAGCTACCATGCCTCTTGTAGCAGCCCTCACTCCAGGGCCTCTTCCATGTGCAGTGTCCCCCTCTCTCTTGGGTTCACTATAGTGGCATGGAGTTCTCCCCCTCATCCAGGGCACACATTCCTTGCCCTGGCTCAGTCACCACGCTCAGACTTCCAGGCAATGCTGGGGGAGCCTGGGAGCTTCCACCCCAGGTCCCCAGCTACAACTCTCCTCTCCTGTGTCTTCTCTCTCTTTCTGACACTTTAAAGATCGTGCCTTTAAATGAAAAAGTCAGTCTTCATTGCACGACTATGTGCAAGTGCAACAGGGACATTTTTTTGGGTTTACAAAGTCAAACAATAACACTTCGACCCTGTCTGTCTGGGGTCTCTCAATGACGAATTGTCTGTAGCATGTTTGGAGGAGGTATTGTGGCCCCGGTATCAAATTGGGTACCGGGGCCACCCCACTATGCAGTCCAGATACTTGTTTGGTGGAATTCCGACACGTGGAGGGTTTTTTAATTATATTGTGGCCTCGGTACCAAATTGTGTACCGGGGCCACCACACTACGCAGTCAAGATACTTGTTTGGTGGAATTCAGACCAGTTGAGGGTTTTATTATTATATTGTGTGGACCACTCTATCTATACCACACTACAACTCTATACCACTCTATTTCCTACTTTAATTCTATTTAATTCTATTTCCTACTTTAATTCTATTACTAATTAATTACCATAAAGAGGAACAAAAAAAACCAATTTTACCAAAAGTATAATATGACTTAGACTTACAAACACTACACTTTAAAGATCGTGCCTTTAAATGAAAAAGTCAGTCTTCATTGCACGACTATGTGCAACAGGGACATTTTTTTGGGTTTACAAAGTCAAACAATAACACTTCGACCCTGTCTGTCTGGGGTCTCTCAATGACGAATTGTCTGTAGCATGTTTGGAGGAGGTATTGTGGCCCCGGTATCAAATTGGGTACCGGGGCCACCCCACTATGCAGTCCAGATACTTGTTTGGTGGAATTCCGACACGTGGAGGGTTTTTTAATTATATTGTGGCCTCGGTACCAAATTGTGTACCGGGGCCACCACACTACGCAGTCAAGATACTTGTTTGGTGGAATTCAGACCAGTTGAGGGTTTTATTATTATATTGTGTGGACCACTCTATCTATACCACACTACAACTCTATACCACTCTATTTCCTACTTTAATTCTATTTAATTCTATTTCCTACTTTAATTCTATTACTAATTAATTACCATAAAGAGGAACAAAAAAAACCAATTTTACCAAAAGTATAATATGACTTAGACTTACAAACACTACACTTTAAAGATCGTGCCTTTAAATGAAAAAGTCAGTCTTCATTGCACGACTATGTGCAACAGGGACATTTTTTTGGGTTTACAAAGTCAAACAATAACACTTCGACCCTGTCTGTCTGGGGTCTCTCAATGACGAATTGTCTGTAGCATGTTTGGAGGAGGTATTGTGGCCCCGGTATCAAATTGGGTACCGGGGCCACCCCACTATGCAGTCCAGATACTTGTTTGGTGGAATTCCGACACGTGGAGGGTTTTTTAATTATATTGTGGCCTCGGTACCAAATTGTGTACCGGGGCCACCACACTACGCAGTCAAGATAGATAGATGCGTATTGCGTATCATAGATAAAGTACATTCAGTGGTGTGGGGCAAATTGAAAAATATTCCAAATGCACTGACATTATCAAAAACAAGAGGTTGTCACACGCTAAAACTCCAACATGTATATGATGGAGAGGATGGAGGAGCAGCCGTATGTGTAGTGTAATGCAGATCTGTTGAAGGTTTTTTATATATTTTATTGTGGTGCCCAGTGCCCACTCCTCTACGCAGTCCAGATACATTTATTGGTGCGAATCATAAAAGTTCAGGGTTTTTAATATATATTGTGGTGACCCACTCCTCTACGCAGTCCAGGTACATTTATTGGTGCGATTCATAAAAGTTCAGGGTTTTTAAGATATCTTGTGGTGACCCACTCCTATACGCAGTCCAGGTACATTTATTGGTGCGATTCATAAAAGTTCAGGGTTTTTAAGATATCTTGTGGTGACCCACTCCTATACGCAGTCCAGGTACATTTATTGGTGCGATTCATAAAAGTTCAGGGTTTTTAAGATATCTTGTGGTGACCCACTCCTATACGCAGTCCAGGTACATTTATTGGTGCGATTCATAAAAGTTCAGGGTTTTTAATAGATATTGTGGTGACCCACTCCTCTACGCAGTCCAGGTACATTTATTGGTGCGAATCATAAAAGTTCAGGGTTTTTAATAGATATTGTGGTGACCCACTCCTCTACGCAGTCCAGGTACATTTATTGGTGCGAATCATAAAAGTTCAGGGTTTTTAATATATCTTGTGGTGACCCACTCCTCTACGCAGTCCAGGTACAATTATTGGTGCGAATCATAAAAGTTCAGGGTTTTTAATATATCTTGTGGTGACCCACTCCTCTACGCAGTCCAGGTACATTTATTGGTGCGATTCATAAAAGTTCAGGGTTTTTAATAGATATTGTGGTGACCCACTCCTCTACGCAGTCCAGGTACATTTATTGGTGCGAATCATAAAAGTTCAGGGTTTTTAATATATCTTGTGGTGACCCACTCCTCTACGCAGTCCAGGTACAATTATTGGTGCGAATCATAAAAGTTCAGGGTTTTTAAGATATTGTGGTGACCCACTCCTCTACGCAGTCCAGGTACAATTATTGGTGCGAATCATAAAAGTTCAGGGTTTTTAAGATATTGTGGTGACCCACTCCTCTACGCAGTCCAGGTACAATTATTGGTGCGAATCATAAAAGTTCAGGGTTTTTAAGATATTGTGGTGACCCACTCCTCTACGCAGTCCAGGTACAATTATTGGTGCGAATCATAAAAGTTCAGGGTTTTTAAGATATTGGGGTGACCCACTCCTCTACGCAGTCCAGGTACAATTATTGGTGCGAATCATAAAAGTTCAGGGTTTTTAATATATATTGTGGTGACCCACTCCTCTACGCAGTCCAGAAAGATACCTTGTTGCAACGTTTTGGACTAATAACTATATTGTGAGGTGTTCAGAATACACTGTAAATTAGTGGAAATGCTTGTTATTGAATGTTATTGAGGTTAATAATAGCCTAGGAGTGAAAATAAGCCCAAAAACTTGATTTTTAAACTTTTTATGTTTTTTTCAAAAAAAATCCGAATCCAATACCTTAAATCCGAACCGAGACCTTTCGTCAAGTGTTTTGCGAGACAAATCCGAACCTCAAAAATAACGAAAATCCGGATCCAAAACACAAAACACGAGACCTCAAAAGTCGCCGGTGCACATCCCTAGCGCTAATATAAATCTGGTACCTGTATAGAAAAAGCTGCTCTCCACCGAGGTATGTGTGAACCCCACAGAAAAACACTAGTCAAAAAGTAAAAATGGGGACTGCGCTGATATTCTGTGTAGTAGCAATATGTAAATAGATATTATTATTAAACCGTGTAGCAACTCTTGTTATATAAAAGCATTTATTCAAGCATATAAAATATATAACAGTAAAACAAAAATATCATGCAAAAATATCAGTTTTGTATTTATTAGTCTCTATATAGGCTGCAGTCATGCTGAGAAAATAATCAATATCTTGATTTGATTGAGTAAGCAGTGCTTAACTGGATTCTTATATCAAAGATATGAAGGAAGTATTATGTAGCTTCTAATATCATAGAGTTGGTTTGAATTGAATAAAAGATCAAAAGAATAAAAAGACAAATCCAGTGACTTGTTGCAAGTGATCTACACAATGTTATGGAGAGTCTTATATATAACTCCTGCTTGTCAAAATATTGATTCCATTTGTATAGTGCATAAAATAGAAGGTAACTCATCAATGTCTCTATGTCTCCCAATCTCGTTTATTCAACATGGATCTTTTGTTTGCTGTACCTGCAGTTTTATATGCAGTTTTGTGCAGCACATTTCTATTTATTAACGATACTCGCATGATCTCACTGTAAGTACTTCCCTAGGTCTGCATACTCTGTAGCTTCGCATCCCGATGTTTCACAGACGAATGATAATAGTGGGAGTCCTCTAATTGCTGGAGCAGCTATATAGAAGATATGTAATGAGACAGAGTTTCCTTGTTTTATGATGTCCAAAGCACATTGATACACTATATGAACAAAAGCATTTGGCCACACCTGTTAATTATTGCATATAATTATTTTAATCAGACCCATTGCAGAGGTGTAAGGTGTATTAAATCAAGGACCTAGCCATGCAATCTCCATTTGCCAGCAACAAATGCAAAATAGGTCATTCTGAATAGCTCAGTGACTTCAAGCTTGGTACTGTGATAGGCTGCCACCGTTGCAATAAAACGGTTCGTGAAATTCCATCCCTGCTGCATATTTCACGTCAACTGTAAGTGATATTATTAGAAAGTGGAAGCATTTAGGAATAAAAGCAACTCAGCCACGAAGCGGAAGACCAAGTAAAATCACAGGGCGGGTTCAATGATGGCTAAGGCGCATGGTGAATAAAAATCACCAACGCTCTGCTAATTCCATAGCTGAAGAATTCCAAACTTCCACTGGCATTAATGTAAGCACAAAAACTGTGCGGTGGGAGCTAAATGGAATGGGTTTCCATGGCTGAACAGCTGCATTGAAGCCTCACATCACCATGACCAATGACAAGCGTCGGATGGAGTGGTTCAAAGCACACCAACACTGGACTGTGGAGCAGTGGAAATGTGTTATGTGGAGTGATGAATCATGCTTTTCTGTTTGGCAGTCAGATGGGCAAGTCTGGGTTTCGCCGATGCCGGGAGAATGTTACCTGACTGACTGCATATGCCAACTGTAAAGTTTGGGGGAGGAGGGATAATGGTATGGGGCTGTTTTTCAGGGTTTGGGCTAAGCCCCTTAACTCCAGTGAAAGGCAATCTTAATGCTTCAACATACCAAGTCATTTTGGACAATGCTATGCTTCCAGCTTTGTGGAAACAGTTTGGGGAAGGCCCTTTTCTATTCCAACATGACTGTGCATCAGTGCACGAACTACAAAGGCATAGTTTGATCAGTTTGGTGTGGAAGAACTTGACTGGCCCGCACAGAGCCCTGACCTCAACCCCATTGAGCACCTTTGGAATGAACTGAGACGGAGATTTCAAGCCAGGCCTCCTCGTTCAACATCAGTGCCTGACCTCATAAATTCTCTGCAGAATGAATGGGCACAAATTCCCACAGAAACACTTCAACATCTTGTGAAAAGCCTTCCAAGAAAAGTGGAAGCTGTTATAACTGCAAAAGGGGGACCATCTCCATATTAAAGTATATGTATTTAAATACAATGTCATTACAGTCTCTGTTGGTGTAATGTTCAAGCAACCGAATACTTTTATCCTTATAGTGTATATAGAAATCTTTCCAATTATGTGTAAACCGTCACACTGTTTGCAGTATGGTGTAACTGCTCAGAATCAAGCAGACTGGCAGTTACAATGATGAGCCGTTTATATGCTCCAATAATCATGTTAATAACATTAAAGAATTAGCGAGGATTTTGCCTTTTGATGTTAGATCAGAAAAGTCTCATGTTAAAGTTCAATAAAGCAGGGTGTACTTCTATTTGTTAACCCTGAGTTTCCCCAGGTGAAAAACCTAGCTCTTTTGATTTATAGCTGGCAAGTGGCATCAGATATATGAATAACATCTTGAAAGAATTTTTTCTTTTCATCCTTTCACAAACATTCAAGAAAAATGTAATAACCTTAATAAGATTTTTTATTTTATTTCTGCAATTGAAGCATTTTCATAGCACCTGAATTGCAGTCATCTAACCAATATTGAGTCTCTCTGCCTTAGATAAGCCTCAACAGCCTCAACAGTGTACTCTAAACTCAAACCGACTGGGTGAACCCCGAACTGTCTGGGAATCGAATATGGGAGAGACTTTGGATAATGAAGAATTGGAAGGAATTTAGGAGGAATACAGTTCCCAGCTCCATTTGCGTAATAAAAAAAAATATATTTCTATAGTATATTATACTGTGAGTAATATGTCCCAATTATACTTCTAACAATGTATCTACTATTTGCTGGAAAGGCTGCTCCGATGAAAACTCATTTCTTCATGTTTGAGTTTTCAATCGTATTCTGGTAAGAGATCAAAAACTAAATAGCTACTGTATTAATGCAGGACGCCCCTTCTCTACCAGGTTAGTTTTCCACCTGCTGAGATCCACATCTGGCACACACAGATAAGCTAAAAATAAGCAAAAAAATTAAATAAAATAAGCAAAATATGCTAATACGTCACATCATGTCTGCTGCCACTTGTCAGCTTGTGGCAGACTTGAAACAACCCTCGTCTGCCTCAAACTATGACATTGATGGCTCTTATTAGTGTTGAGAAGCATAGAACCACTTATTTGGTGAGAACTACTGTATATAAAAGACTGCACAAGAAATAAAAATAACATACATTTACTGCATTGACTTCCAGACTGCAGCATAGAAATGGCAGGTATATGGACAGTCTGCACAGATCACAAACTTCTAATGGAAGGCATGGGAAATGATTTACTAAATGTGTGGTGATGTTGTCAATGGCTCTGGGCACATACCTGCAGCTGTAAGTATCTGGTAACAAGATTATGCAGTGTCATTACATGCTTGTGTGCTATGTGTGCAATGGACCCTGGCTTTGAACTTAAACAACTGCTTGTCTGCTATCTGAATACCATACCCTGGCTGCTAATCCACTGCTTCTGTACCAAACCTTGGCTTTGAAACTCACCACTGCCTATCTGTTATCTGTTTACTTAACATTGGCATTCAATCCTGATTACAGCTTGTGAACTTACCTGTGATTATTTACATTTGGAATTCAAAGCAGCAACTACTAGAATGACATCCATTTCATAGACAGCTTGGCTATAGAACTGATCACTGCTTCAGACCTATGCCAATTCATTGACCTGATCTGTTTTTTTATTCTTTACTCATATTGTTTATTGTACATCACTATTGAGTTTGGCACAGAGACTTAGCATTGAGTGTCAGGGGTTTTTAGTCACTGGGGTCTATCCATCTTGCAAAACACTAGATTGTGACACTGCCCCTTCACTGCAAGAGGTTCTCAGCAGTATCTGACACACCTTGAGGATGGATTACTTGATCAGTATTGTCACGAACACGCAGGCCCGGCGCTCCCATTAGGCAAGGTTAGGCAATTGCTTAGGGCGTCGGCCTCTGCAGGGCGCCTCAAAATTAAAAAATATGACTATGGTCGTTTAAAACTGTGCGGCGCTTCCGAGAAATCCACGCGGAGTAGAAGGGGGAAGGTGCTATGAATCTTACCTGCATTAAGCTGCTTCTCTCTGCTCTGTCTCCTCCCCTCCGCTCACTGACTGTCGGGCGTGACATCATCACGGTCCGACAGTGTCTGTGAGTGGAGGGGAGGAGACAGAGCAGAGAGGAGCAGCTTAATGCAGGTAAGATAAAGAAAGACGTGGGGAGGGGAGGGAAGCGCCAACTTTAACAGGGTACCCGCGGCGGGGGGCGCCCATTTTTAAAGGGGGGTGCCGATTTTCACAGTGTGCCTAGGGCACCAAGGACCCTAGCACCAGCGCTGCGAACACGCTCCCAGCTGCCGTGACCTGGGTGTTTGCTGTATGAGGTCACACATGATTTCAGCCCGCAGTCTCTCTACCTATCACACAGGTTAAAGAATCGCCCTCACACAGCGCTCTGACAACCCCACACACTTCAGGTTTGCCACCACCTATTGAATATGAGCAATAGATCTATTCTTCCATATAGATTCTTTTTATTCTTTTTATTACTTTCAACTGGATAAAATGAATTCTGATGGTGATTACTGTTAAATTGTATGTAACTATTGATATCTGTTGGTTTCTTGCATGTTTTGCTATGAAGAGACTGATCTTTAATATATAGCGTAATATCAAGGAAGTTTACCAAAAAAATAGTCAAATATAAGGTGGATATACAATTCATTGGTATTGAAATATGTACAAAAATAAATAAGATCTTCCATATAAACAAATATGTTGTCTATGTAGCGGTGCCAGAGGTTACCAGGCTGGCCCCGAGGTTATGTCCATGCCAAGCACATGACTCCTCCCAATGAGTCATAATTAAATTGGCATAACCTGGGGAAAACTTGGAAACCATTAATGTGCCTACATGTTCCTTGAAGAGGAAATAGTAGTGAGTAAGAATAAATAGGATAACATCAACCAAAAAACTTTTCAACTCCTCTGAATAGTAGGTGGTATTGAGAAAGTACTTAATAGCTTCAATAACTAAATGGTGTCTGATAATAATGTAAAGGGAACTTACATCTGCCGTTACTAAAAAATAATCAGGTTGCCAAGACATTAAATAAAGTTTGTTCAAGAAATCTTAACCTTTATATATGCCTTTGTGTCTTTGACTACAGTTTGAAGATGAAAATCTATAAACTCAAAAAGATTTATTGTAACTGTTTAGTCTTACCCTTCGGGAGATCCCGGAGGTTAGGTGAGGTAGGAGGACAAAAGAGGACGGGTCACTGCCACAATTACATGAAAGCAGTATTTTGACATGGAGGGGCAAGCATGTCAGCATGTGTTCAGGAACATATCCATGTTGGACAATCGAAGAGGATTGTCACAGGCACATGGGCAGATAAGTTACAGTGTTTTCTTTATCTGATCACTGGACCAATTGGATGCCATTGACTGTCGGATCAACTCCTACAGGTGGCCACCATTTTGTGTTGCCATTTATATAAAGTGTAACAGCTTTAGGACCAATAACACAATGTATGCATCGTGGTCTGTTGCCAACAAGTCAAACATTTTCCCAATATGAAATAGTGTTCTAGATACTGAACTCATTTTTTTAAACTGACACAAACCATAAGTGCTATTTAGCATGGCAGACCCTAAGAAATATTTATCATATATTACAGTTGTAGCCAGGATTATTGTGACCTCTTTAAACAGGATCCAGACTAAGTAAATGGCCCATGAATAAGGGAAGAATAGAATGAAAGTGTTATGTTCGTATGGTCAGTGATGGAGTCATCTACATGTCCTATGTGAGGCTTGGAGAACTGGAAGTTTTCCAGATACTGGCAGATTTGTTTCAGGACAAACTGTCCTATCCACCCTTTGCTATTGAGTTGAAACAGCAATGGGTTGTTGGATTTTTGTTGTGGTTGATAAGAATTTTGAATAATTCATCATTGTCATGGTAACTCAGAATGTGTCAAATGCTTTCCTCTTTAATTTTGTACAATTAATCTTGCAGTTAATTAACCCAGTTTTGTAAACTTATTATCAATTTTTTGATACTTTCCACTGGAAACCAGTAGGTTTTTTTATTGTTTTTTTTTAGAATTATGCTTTATCAAAATGACTTGATATTGCTGGCTTAAAAACTGCAAACTTTGAGAATAATCTACAATAGAAAATCAGCAGGTTAATCTCATTTGATGCTCTTCTCGTATGTTTTGTTTGATTTTGCACATCATTGCTAGAGAACAATCCTAACATCAGTGCAGTGAGGCGAGACCACATCTGAAATAAAGAACAAAAATGGCAAAGCTCTAAGTTGTAATGATGATCTGTTCTAACATCTAATCAAATGAAGATTCTATTGTATCCTCCCTGTCTGGCTTGCACCAGTATGTTAAATATTAGAAAATGTGTATAAATGTGCTGTCAGATGTGTTTGCTCGTGATGAAGAAGAAATAAAGTCTAAAACTAGAAAAATACCTGAATCAATTGGACAAATATCATTAGCTCTGGATAAGATAGATTCCTAATTTTAACACATTGATTCCGTAAGTGATAGTGATTCTACAGGTAATAACAAAGAAAAGGAGATATTCTTCATAGCAACTAATCAGGTTATGTTATGTTTCTTGTACAATTTAAAATTGAAAGCAAATATCTGATTGCTATATAAAATATTATCTTTCCTACACAGCAAACTGTGCAACAGTTTTCATAAATTCCCTCTATTAAATGTATTTTACGAGAGGCATAGAACTGACAATACCTAGCCCAAATGATAATGGTAACAGTGAAACCAGTAGGTCAGCCACTATAGCAAGGCTATTAATGAACTTAAGAATTACACATTTCCATGAAACCTAATTTGTTCATTGGCCCCACAGGTCTTTAACAAATAGCTACTGTTGCTGTGGCTACAGCTATCGACCCACAAAGGACATAAGAGGTCAGACAGGCACAAACAGTTCGAAGTGGTACAAAATCAGCAGGCAAAAATCAAAACAGGTGCTAACATCTGGACAGGCAGTAAAAAAAAGATGGTCAGGAACACAGCAAATGTTCGCAAGAGTGATCCAATCAAACACTAACGTCTATGTCAGGAACTAAAACCTATGACGGGCAAGTAAGTGCTATTGGGCCTATTCCTATATAGGCCTGGAATTGTCTGTGGGTGTTGCTAAGAAGACACCAATAGGTAAATTTCTGAGTCATACTTTGTTTAAAAGCTATTGTCCATCAAGTCTGCAAAAGTAAGTACTTTGGACACTACGAGCACTATTCATTCAAAGTATATGGATAGTACAGTATTTTTTAAGCTCTGCCATGACAGTAGTGTAAAATCATAAAATTCCATGACAAATGACATATTTAGTAGTATCCCATCAACACTACATACCAACATTATTACATCACTCACTATTGCCATACAACATAATATATGGCATCAACAAATACATCAGCAATCACCTTGAACAAACAGGTCACTCTAATAAAATATAAGGAAAATTGTAGTGGGACTAATTCATTAAGGCACGCAAACCGATCGTAGTTAAAAAACACACATAATTCAGGTATATGCACAACTAAATTTTGCACTCACCGGCTCTATAGCTGGTGCAAATTATATGATTGAAAAATATGTATCTTAGAGATGCCTTACTGTACATTGACAACGTGCATATGTCGTTCCCCTTCGTATTCCGCACATGAAATCGCTTAAGTGTCCTTTGTGTTCATAGATGAATTAGATGTTCTTGCGTTTACTGGCATATAATCCATTTCTGGGCATGCATAGTGCAATTTAATGCAAAATACAGCACATATTGGTATTTACGTTCCTTAATGAATCAGGCCCAGTATGTCTACAGCTGATGTGCAACTCAGAAGGAACGTGGTTCTGAGTGCCATAGAAGGAGATCAGTGGTTTCGGCATTGTAAGCCCCTCCTACTGCGGCAAGAGGGCTCATTTGGGATAACGAAAGGGAACGGTGGCAAAGTAAACCCAGCCAGTTCCCAGCAACAACAGACAGGGTGACATAGGCAGTCCATCCTGTGACACCATGTGTATGGGAATATATCTCCCTGTGCAAGACAGTCTTTGGTCTCAAGATCTGATTCAGTCTGTTTTCCTCTGCCAGGGATAAACAGTCAGCATGCTTCGTGTTCTTAACATTTAGATGGGGTAGGGGAGGTTAGTGTAAGCTAGGGGCTATAATCATGGAGCAGTAGGATAGCTACTGTCTGTGTGTACAAAGGTGGCTGTTCAGAGTCTGAAGATGGGTGTAACCACAATACTTTTATTTTTATGGACCAAAGTGTGAAAAGGGAGAGTCTAGTGAGGCCAATAAGACAGGAAGTGAAGGAATCCATTACTAAGTTGGCGAAAGGGGAGACATGTTCACCAAACTAACTATAGTACAAGGAGGCCCAGCATCCAGGGCCCAGGCACAACATCTGCGACTTGAATACACTGTGTCTCTAGAAAGCAGGGGGATGAAACAGAACTGCATCTTTCTCCATAGACTCTCTTCAGACCTTGCATATTACTGATACCTCAGTTACAATTGCCAGTTCCTTTTCTTCACCTGTCCTAATGGTTTCTTACTGCTTATCCCCTTGCTACCTCTTTACCTCTGGCCTCTAAAGGTTTCCTCAATCAGCGGCTGTCCAGTTTGGTCGCTACAGCCTGGAAATTTCATCTCAGATTATGACAAGGTGACAATATGCAACATTTTTTATCTGAGATTCAAAAAATGTCTACTAAGATTATAAAAGGCATCTTGTTTGACTCTAAACCAGTATTTCCCAAATCCGATCCTCATGGACCCCTAACAGTGCATGATTTACATATATCGTTGCTGGAGGTGTAGTAGTTATTGGTATTCGCAAGTTTGCTGACATCGGGCCTGATTCATCAAGGAACATAAATGGTGGTTTTGTGAGTACAAATACTGGCCGTTTTTTCATGTAGCACACAAATATTTGATAGCTTTATTTTTAAACTGAAATTTAAAGTTGATCTAGGACATGCTCTACCCCAACTATAAATCTGTCCACACATTTAAAATTTAGCTTCCCCTCCAATGTAACATGGTTTTGCCAAGGTGTAAAGTTACTCCTTTTTTTGCTTTACTTACCTTAATGTATCAGGCCCAGTATGCGTGACTTGATGAGTCAAGCCCATCATCTCTAAATGCAAGGCTGACACTCTGCCATCACATTATTGCTTAAATATGTCATTGATTTAGTCCTATGAACTATTCATTACAGAGATAATGCATCATGTCTTTTTATACCAGAAATCAAAGGCGTGCAAGAATATATTAAGAATATTTTGATAAGAGGATTCATCTGCAAGTTTACTTCCCCTGCTAAAGTCATTTTTTTCTTGGTTGCAAAAAAAGACCCTTCCCTAAGACTATGACTTGACTACCTGGGACTGAAAACAATCACCCTAAAGAACGGGTATTCTATATCACTAATCTCATGAACATTTGATCATATTCATAACACTACTATATTTTTAAAACTTAATTTAAGTTGCATCTACAATCTCATCCATGTTAAAGAAGGAGTCCAGTTAAAGAAACATGTAATGGCTACTATGAATACCTTGTCATGTGTTTTGGCTTAAGAAATGCTTCAACGCTTTTGGAACTCTTTTATAATGAAATTTTCTGTGACTGCAACAATTTGTTGTTGTCTACCTAGACAATATTCAGATTTACTCTCCAGATTTAGTCTCACGCTGCTCCCATGTCAATCTGTGATGTGATTTACAACAATCACAGAAAAAGTCGAACAAACCAAAACCCATAGGCCTCAAAACTACACTACATTTTAAGAGATTTGTAAATTGCTATCAGCAAGTTATTAAAAAGTAGCCTTCCGTTAGCTCACATCACAACTCTTACTAAGAAAATGGCAATTTCTTGAGCCTCGCAATCAGAAGAGATGTCCAGCATCCAGCTGTAGAAAGAAGCTATTATCTTCTACTCATGTGCTTTAACATCCAAATACATTTCAATATATTTTCTTTAAAGTAGATGCTTTTTTAATTTGAATGTCCCTGTTTAATAAATTTGACCTATTTAAATTCCAGGTTTTCCAGTAAAACATTGTCATTCGTGGAAAAGAATTATTTCATTATTTCATTCTTGCCATGGAAAAATGGAGAAATTTTTTGAGGGGGGAGGGAAAGTCACATAAATCTCCAGGCACTTCAAGCTCAGAGGTTGAATACAATGGTGATTCTTCTTTTGTAGAGTTGGCTTCATCTTGATCCACAACTTTAATTCCAAACATTAAGGTAAATGCTTTTCTAGGACTTTCGCTCTTCTTGACCAATAAAGTTCAAAAGAGCCATCACACAGTTGTTCCTTACCACTTTGTGGTAACTACTTCTATTAATGTCTTCATTGACTTTAGTTGCCACAGATAATCCATCTAGTTTCTAGCTGGGCTCATAACTCATTGTTTTCTGGTCATCCTGGCATACAGAAAACCCTGGAAGTGATCACTAGTATTATGTTATTGGGGACCTGATTTGCAAAGATTTGTAAAGATCTAGCCTGAGTTACAAAGATCTTGCAGTCTGTCCTATATGTGGTTGATAAGGATATTTCATTCTCAGCCATTTTTGTTAAATATTCCAAGCCACATTACTGAATCAACCATGTTGTCATTGCTGTATATAGGTAGTAAAATATGTTTTGGCAGGGTTGCTCCACTCTGATACAAGTTTATATTTCATCACACATAGGATTGAGAGCTCTCTTCTCACACTCATTGAAGCTGAACATGTGGCAAGTATAATTTTCTTATGTAAACTGTAGAATGAAAGGAAGGCAGATTGTAATATGAAGTAATGGAGTGTTGGTCAGTTTGTGTCTATGCCCAGATATGATTACAGAGTTTACAAGATGTCTACAATGTGCAACTGGATTTTATGGAGCTTCTATGGTGTTTTGAATGGACTGAATGGAAACAACTTTATACTGTAATGGAAATTCTATGATATTTTGAATGGATTGAACAGAAGGCAGTTGGTGCTAGTGAGAATGGCTGAAGTAATGGAGTTTGAATGGAATATGTAAAGTTTGCAATTGTATGTGATATGAATGAAGTTATAGAGATGTATCTGTGTGATTGTATCATTGAAAACAAGAGTGTGTTTGATTTAATCATTCCATGCTCTCAAGATGACTGACATTGTGCCATGTAGTTTGTTAAACCCTCTGATGCTGTATGCAATATTTTGCATTGTACCCACTCCTAAACTACACTATATCTTCTGCAATAATGTATAATGGTGGGACTGTGCATGTGATTTATGGGATACAGTGGGAATTGTGAACAGGAATATAGGGTCTGATTCATTAAGGAACTTAGGCAAGAAATGTCTTACTTAAGTCTCCTGGACAAAACCATGTTAAAATGCAAGTGGTGAAAATTAGTTTTCTATTTTGCACATAAGTTAAATTCTGTCTGTTTTTTCATGTAGCACACAAATATCAACTTTATATTTCAGTGTACAAATAAGCTATCAAGTCTATGTGTGCTGCATGAAAAAACAGCTGTTGCATATCTATATCTGCTTCCCCCATCAGGATTCTGATGGCATGAGTTGAAGGGAGCTTTCTATAGGTTTTCAGCATTACCTAATGTCTTGGTGGGGTATATTGCACACACATTGGGCTGAGACCACTTTGTCAAATAGCTGAAGTCTATACCAACAAACATCATTCATACTCTATGAATGTGCAGGTAGCCTGTAATGCAAACATGAAAATTATGAGTGTTGTTGCAGGCTATCCTTGTTCTTACCATGATGCTTATATCATGCGCCAGTAAGCCCTCTATCACAAATTTCAGAATGGTGAAATGTTGGAGGGATGGCTACTGGGTATTTTATTATTATTATTATTATTATTTATTTTTAGGTGGTGATTTAAGCAATTAATTAAGTTCATGTTTAATTCTAGGTTACTCAGGATATGGGTGTCAATCCTGGTTAATGACACCTCTGTTGAATCCACAAACTCCTGCCCAAAACAGATATAATGAATCACACTAACCACTAGATGAATTATAGAATGTACCTTTGGCCTTTTGAAGTCCAAATTTAGATGCCTTGATACATTTGGCGGTGTGCTTCTCTATGCCCCTAGGTAAGGTGACTGATATGGTGTTGCCATGCTGTCTGCTGCATAATTTGGTCTTAAACCAAAGAATACCGCTAACACCAGCAGTGACAAAGCAGATGAGCTCATTACATCAGATGATTTGCATAATGCAGTGGGAGGAAGCAGGGGAGAGTAAGAATCATTCAGATTTTTTTTTTACAGAGGAGTATGGTTTTTAAGTAAGTGTAATTGTTTCGTTAATACCATTAACTTTTTTATTTATTTTTATTGATTCTGGTAGATTCAACATCATAAGCGCAGGACTATGTTTGAAAAACATCTGACACCAATTAAAGGGTATGTGTATATGCTTGGAAAAAAAGATTTAAGCATAATTGTAAGAAAACAAGTATATAACAAGAATATTACAAGTCCAATGCTTCATCGCATTCTGATATTCCTTAGTTAATGAAAACAAATACAAAATTAATAAACATTCCCTGTAAAAAAGCAATAACAGGTGTTTTTATTTACAGGCAAATGTGTAATTCCAGTGGGTTTTTCCCCACTACAAAATAGGTGGATTTAAGGAGTCATCATCCTTCTGGCTAACGACTGTTGGTGCTGTCTGTGTTTGAGAGGACCCTGTGGTTTAGAATTTAAACATGTTTGATATTAATATATTTTGATGGAGAAAAAATATTATACTATTAAATAAACAAATGACAACAAAATGTTATTAGAATATATGTTTCAGGCTTCTGTTTTCATAGTTGTAGAACAATCAAACATTAACATGAAGCAGGATTACTGTTTGACCATAAAGGAATAACATTCTAAATATGATACATTACTCAAAAGCCTTAGGTTGGGACAGAGGTCTGTCCATGTCCCGCACATTTATCCCTTCAAGGGATGAACTGCTTAAACTCCTCCTCATAGCAGGTGTATGTTACAACCAGGGCGGACCCACCACCAGTCTCTGCAGCTGCTCACCTCTCCTCTGACATCTTCTCCTTCACTAATCTTTTCTGATATTCATTTGCCACCGTTTTCAATGGACCTTTTGATGGGGCCCATCACATTCACTGCATGACAGACTGCAGTCCACAAAAAAACAAACATAAAACAGTCACAAACAAAACAAAGGCTCTAAGGACACAGACTATGAGACAAACACGGCCAGACAAACATAAATGTACACAAAGTAAGACTAACAACAATATTTTACTAATAATTAATAATCTGCTGATCTTTTCACTACTCTCTGATCACCTCTTCCCACTCTAGAATCCAAGACTTCTCCCACGCTGCCCCCCTTCACTGGAACGACCTCCCTCGCTCCATCCGTCTCTCACCCAACATGTGCTCCTTCAAACGGGCACTTAAAACTCACCTGTTCCTTAAGGCCTACCAACCATCCACTTAACCTCTCATCTCTTCTGTTTCTCCCCTGGCCCCATTTTTTTCTCTCCCCTTTGCTTCACTGGCTACCTTCTGTGCCTGATTTTGTTCACCCTCCCTTAGGATGTAAGCTCGTATGAGCAGGGCCCTCTTTCCTCCTGTCTCCATACCTGTTCTTCCACTCGTCTCTATTGTATTTGCCTGCCCGAAGTTTCTGAAGTATTGGTATTTTATGTTTAATGTTCTGTACTGTTTTACCCTGTATAGTGTACTGTTTGTGCTGTGTACGGCGCTGCGGAAACCTTGTGGCACCTAACAAATAAACGATAATAATAATAATAGTAATAATCTGACAAGCCACTCCAGATGGCTGCGATCAATGCCTCATCATTCCGCTTTAACTCGAAAGCCAGTATTTGGAACTGAACCAAGTATTGGCCCACAGAACAAGAACCTCGATGAAGGCATAGAATATCTAAGGATGCTGAAGTAGTTCTGCCTGGCTCATCAAAGACCAGACGGAAGGCTGCTATGAAAACATGTGGCGCCTTACAAATAAACGATAATAATAATAATAATAATAATATAATCCTTAAACTCCTAGCAACTCAAGTAACGAATGATGAAGTTTAATAATTTAATGAAAGTGGTCATGAAAGTGGGCATCAATATTTTCTGTACACTTATATTGGTTGCGATGCGATTAGTATGCAATCGAATAATTATTTTAGCAATTAACAACATGCAAATAATCTATCCTAGTTAATATAAAATATAATGTGGTGTAAAATAAAAATAATAATAATAATTACCTTGAGTTTGGTCTCATTCTGTTTGCAATCACATGAGAACGTTTCCAGTGTTATTTATGTAGCGTTCGCACCTTTTAAATGCTAGCTATAAATAATATCACTTTTTTATACATAAAATAGCCAGTTCACAGGGATCATAAAAAAAATCAGTTTATAAAGATCTAGATGCGGAAATCTGATGAAGAAGGACACATGGTAATCTCAAGGATCCATAAATAAGAGGAATCCACCAATGCCACATCGAGTTCTTGGGAGGTCATGACCCTTTAACCTATGAATGAAGACCTTAATACTGTAACTGTGCATATTTGTGATGTCACTGATTTTTACAACTGTACTGTGTATAAATTGTTCACTTCTGACATTGGAAACCACAGGGTTCAGATAGAAGCTTGTGTTAGTGCTAACAAGCACATTTGTATGTATACCAAACTTCGTCTTATAATACTACTGAGAATAAAAGCTTTGTGCTTTGGAGCCTCAGTGATAGCGTTGGAGAATCTTTATTTTATACAATACTATGGATGTAACAGGAAGTAGAGTGCTTTTTATTGTGTTGGTGAGGTCAAAATCACATGAGTTTAGCATTTAAAACTTCCAATCAATCGATGAGTATTGGCTGAAAATTGCGATTTAATAACTAAAACACAGGTATTTGAGAGTCTGCAAAACCACTTCCACTCGCTAGAGATTGACTAAAAATCACTAGTTAATACATATGGCAATATGTGCCAGAGACCTCTAGTGTTTTGCAGTGATTTCAAATTTCTGCAAAAATTACACCTTGATAAATTTACCCTCTAATGGATTTAGTCTTTACAAAATCTAGAGGAAATTTATCTCTTCCAATGTTCATATAGGTATATCATTCATTCCTAGATAGATGACCTGTCTTTGTAACTGGTTTCCACTCAGCAATTACTCATCAGTTCTTCAATCCAAAGCTGCTGTTTTCTTCATAAGACCCTGGTCTCCTCCCTCATCACCAATTACATGCCTCTACCTCACCAACCGCATACTTCTTCTGTCCTAACCAGCCTCTCACACTCCTCCTACCTCCTCTGTACTTTTCTGACCACCATCACTCTCCTCACTGCTCCTATTGTCACTCCCCTCACTAACCAACAACAAAAACTTCTTCTATGTGAAATAGCCCCGCCCCCTTTTTTTACAATTCCAAGCTGCCCCAAATGCTCTTGGTAAACGTAGTTTTTCTTTTACTACAGTGTGGCACGATCATGATCTGCGACAGCAGCAAAACTTACTTTCGAAGGTATTACACCATTTCTTCCTTGTGTGAATACCTGCTAAAGATGGGACACTGATTAGACTCCCCAAGGGAGCCAGTGCCAACTGCTAGCAGCAAACTGGATAAACTTAATCGGTCCATGACACTTGTTTAAATTATTACAACAATATATAAAGCTTAATATAAAATAAAAGCTTAAAAAAGGATGTAATGTCATAAAGCATGTGACATTTCTCTGAAACACTGAAATTCTGTGAATGGCTGACACTATATTTGACCCTATAGATAGTACTTCTTTAGAACACATTTCTGCTGTAAGGTACTGACTGTTTATGGTATAAACATTTTAAGAATTTAAAAGTATAAAAAAATAACCACTTTACTGTTGTTCACTGAACTATGTTCAGTATGATTAAATGTTTTGCTTAAATGGTGAGATAGCACAGCACAAACTAAGGCAAACTGATATCATGTGAATAAAATAAAATAATTATTATTTATTTTAACCCTTTGAACAAAACTCAGTAGAATAAAAAAAACAGCACAGCATTTTGGGATTATTAATTTGATAGATTAGGTTTATTAAAAACTCATTAAATAAACTTAGTGTTAATGGAAAGGGTACACTGGCTAAAAACACATTAAATATATGTATTTAATATATTTTTCAGTTTAAATGGAATTGAAAATATAATTACACTATAATATGTATTTAATGCTTATTCTGATATGGTAAGAAAATAGTAATAAAATTCAACATTATTGAATTTTTCTTTTCTTTGCTGTTGAGGGAATATGAGACAACTAAATAATTTAGAAGGAAACTGTATTGATATCATTCAATACACTAGGTAGATAACTTAAGATAGATTTAGAAAATAGAAGGTTTTGTTATTATTTTAGTTAAATATTGCCTTCTCTCTGTATATGGCCATGAGCCATTTGGGCCTATTTAACAAGTAGCTAAACCCCGAAAATGGCAAATTTAATTACACCCTCTATTGATAACTAGGGAATAGCAGCAGATATCTGTTGTGGTCCTACTGTTATCGTATGCAATAGCAGTCTCCATAGCTTTCTCTGGGGACTGCTATTTCTCATGATTTAACAAGTTCTGAAAACCAAAGATTTTCAGAACTTGTGCCCAATGGCAGTAGCATTGAAGCCTATGGGGAGAGCGTTGCGGTAGAGGGATCTTTGAATCTCTCATCAAATCTTACTGCTCTCCTATAAGGTGACTATCGCAAAGGTGGCCACTTTGCGATAGTGACCACAGAACAGATAGGAGATAGGTGGTTCTCGGGACAACCGTTTATCGTGACTGCTGTCCTAGCAGAATACTTTTAATAAATGGTCATGATCTTTCATTCCTTATCATTGCAATAAGGAATGAAAATGATCGTGCCAAAAAAATTGTTATTGTTAAATATCCCTCCTTATGTCTTTGTAAATAATACAAACTATTAGAGCACCACAGATGTGCAAGACTGCATATGGGAAAGCTGGAGTCACATTTTTGGCGGTCCCAAGGACAAGACCCATATTTTGAATATTTTTTCTTGCTTTTATAATAAATATGTACATTTTAGACATATTTTATTAAAGAATAACTCATCCAGTGCATACCCTGATATCAGTGTATATATTACTCAGCAATCTCCAACCACTAATTTCAGATTAACCAGTTTTAAATGTGTTTCTTAATGGAATGTAGTTCATAACTAGTGAAGTCAAAATATAGCACAATATTATTTCTTCTTTGTTACATAAAAATAAGTACTGGAGATTATATGCATTATTGTCTATATTAGGTGCTTATTTGGGGGAGTCATTGTTATAACACTAGCCAGGTTTCAATAGACTATTAAGAAAACCAATTTATATTTCAGCAGACACAATCCTACAATGGTCCATATGACATTTTTGATACAATGAAATCAAATGTAACTGACATCACAAATTCCTTAACCAAATAGCAATTAATGTATATTATTATGTATTTATGAAATGTGTGTGCTGCAAAATATATTTTATTTTCATCTCTAAATTATATTTTAAGGCGTAGTCTTCATAACTCTTAACAATAAATAAAGTATAGTGTAGTATAACAACATTGTGCTATAGTATTTCTATAAATGGACACCGAAAACATACTTTAATTACACTATCTTGAATATGCAGAGAATGATAATGGATGTATCAAGATACCCTTTTCTAAGTATTGCATATATACCAGAAATAAAGATTAATTATGACTTGTAGTGCAAAGCAAATGCAACAACTTTAGCTGAGCATATAATATATGCATGTTTGCCTGATAAACACAGTGAATCTTGGCTTATATTGCACACCCTTCTGTGGCTGAATGTTGTTAGGACTTTGTTCTTATTTTGTATTAGGCCTTCAAGTACCTCTATGTTACCAGAGGTGCTGATGTTATGACTTTGGACATTTTTACCTCACCTGTAGGAGTTATATCATTCCCCTGTTGGATCACCTGTACCTGCTATTATTCCTGCCCCTCACCATGCACCTTGCTGGTCATTGATTGTTTTATCCTTATCCTGTGCCCTAGACATTCTGCTCACCTGTGTAGCTTTGGCTCTACCTTCTACCATCATTCCAAACTCACAGTTTACCTGGATTTCTTCAGCATATTGTTTGCAGCATTTACAATGCCTAGTAATCTATTGCATTGTAAGTTTTATGTGTTATCCAGTTTATTTTAAGAGTCTGTTTCTTACTATCCAGTCACACCTGGATTCTGTTTTCTTAATATCCTATTATATCTGGACTGTGTTCTGATTATTACCTGCTATTCCTGGATTGTGGTTGTTCATGGCATTGCTCCATCTTGTTCTGCAACCAAGTATTTGTGCATCAATAAACTAATATACGTTTCACCAATAGCTGGACTCTTAGCATGAGTTACCTTAGAATGACTGTCATACTACTTTTCATCTGAATGGTAATATTAAAACCAGGTGGAAGTAACTGGAAAGAGCAGCGTCTTCATTCAATTGTTTGGTACTTTGCATGTGCCTGGTAAGCGTTTTTACACAATATCATGGATTCAGATGATGTTCCAAAAATTAGAATTATGTGATTGTTTTTCTAAGATGATGGAACTATTATATCACAACTGGGGGGGTTAAAAACAGCTAAGAAATTCACTGATTAATGTTTGCCTTTATTCCAAAATTTCTGATGAAGCAGCACTTATATCCTTGAAATGAGGAAAGTTTTAACAGTGAAATGTTAAATTGAACTTAGCACCACTTCAAATGATTAGGCTGACAGAGCTAAACTTTTATCTACCCTGCCCCACTTCCTCTCTCCAACACTTGTAATACACCAAGTGCGCTATAAATAAAATAAACATTCATGACAACTCAGAAAAACTGGACAAACACTGAGGTGCATCTATAAAAAGTAAAGAGACCTGCGCACTATAACTGATGTTACGGTAATAGTGCGTGTAATTACTGTTAACATGGTAAGTTTAATGCCGGCTTTTTGCTCGCTGCTCCCCACGAGCAATACCTAGAATAAGTCTACTAATATTTCGAACACTTAAAAACTGGTCATTTAAATTAGAGGGAAAGGGAATGCCAAACTATCAGCAATAACAGTATTCTATTGAAAAATAAACAAAAAAAAAAAAGGTTCACCATAAGTTATATTATAGTGCTGTACACATGATGTATTATTTGGTAAAGGGATTTATTTTCAAAAGTGGTAAGTTCTGCTTTGTTCAATAGATAAAGCCTGAAACCACAGCAAGTGTTTGCGGAATTATAAATCTATGATGGAAAGAAATCTGAAATTGGACAGATGGAAAAATTACTTATTTTTAATCTTCTGTCACTAATCAGTATTCCTCACTGTTATGGAAAATCAATCTAAGAGCTAGCTGTCTTAAATACTTCCTTTCAACCATTAATTTGTTAAATTGTCAGAACTCATCAATAGCCCTAGAAGTAGTGATGTGTTTATTAACATTGTTGGTCTTATAAAACATAATAAATGTGTGGATGCATAAATTTGGAAAGTATGGAAACTGATATAGTGAAATACAAATCAAAGGTTTGGGATATATGATTTAGAATGTGAGATAGGGATGTCAAGTAAAACACTAAGGAATCAGCATATTATTGTACAGGCTACTAAAGGGAGAATTATTGCAACAACAACATTTTTCTTCTACATAACTTTATATTACTTTAGCATTGTGCAATAACAGCCAATGAGGTTACCGGTAATCTGAAAGTTCTCTGAATACAACATGTAATGCAGAATTGTGTATAAGTTGAAAAAAGAAAATGGTCTCAAATACAAACAAAAACCACTACATAGGTGTACCCAGTGGTCAAAGTGGGGATGCATACCCAAGAACGTCACATTTTTCAGAGGTAGGCTACTCTGTATATCATCTGCTTCACTAAAAGGTATATTATTATTACTATTACTATTATTATTATTGTACATTTGTAAGGCACCACAATGCTCCACAGTGCCGTACAATAGGGAAGACAAAGACATACATAAAACAAGACATACGTAAAACAAGAACAGACAAGGCAGACAAAATTAACGGAGACATGAAAGCAAAGGGTATGGAGGACCCTGCTCATTAGAGAGCTTACATTCTAAAGTGAAGAGGGCACAGCTGAAGCAAGAGGAGCGAGTGTGGCTCAGAGTGGAGATTGGGATAGTTTTGAGGGTGCATTACTGTGGATAGTATTACCAAGGATAAGGTCTCCTCTAAAAAATAGATGGGTTTTCAAAGAACATCTAAAGATTGAAGGATGCAGGAAAGTCTGATTGAGTATGGTAGGAAATTCCATAAGTGGGGAGCAGCACGGGAGAAGTCTTGAAGGTGGGAATGACCAGTGGTTATCAGAGACGAAACAAGGTGCAGGTCAGAGGTGATACCGCTGACAACCTGTTTGAAAAACTAAGGGATGTCATTGCATTTCTGATAACGCCACCAATATTGTTAGAGCATTACAGCGGTGGGGAATTCCATCACATTCCCTGTTTTGCTCACAGAATCAACTTGGTGGTACAGAACTTTTTTAAAAAATGACAAAGACATGCAGGAGATGCTGTCTGTGTCCCAAAATATTTAGGGTCATTTTCGGGATTCTACAACAGCATGTAGGAGGATGCAACAGCTGCAAGAAGAATAGAATTTTGGGGGAATGTACTTTAGTCGAGCACAGTGGAGAATATTTTCTGTGTTTTGCAAGGTGCTGAAACCACTCAAAGTAGTCATCTGTTAAGAGACTGCAATTACTGTTAGCTTGAGTCAAGTGATTCCCCTAATTAGACTTTTTGAAAAGCAGCAAGAGAAATTGAAGGAGAAAATAAAACAAAGCAATTCCGCTAATTATGTTGGACTTGTAAATTAAGTACTTTATTTGCTTCGCCAGGATCCAAGAGTTATCAACATCTTGAAATTGGATCACATTTTGGCAACTGTGCTTGATCCTAGGTTTACGAGCTATCTCTTTTCTTTCTTTCCAGATGACCCTGATCTCAAGAGATGCAATAAACTCCTGGTCAGCAAGCTGACAGCTCAAGTGGTACATGACACAATGACGTCTCCTCTTTCAGTTTCTCTGGAAATTGCTATTAGGAAAACAATTAGCATTCCAAAGACATCCAGTGGTGATGCAGATGAGTCTGCACAACATTTTGACCTTTGGTTTGGTCTAAAAGAATTGCCCAAAAATCGTGACAGCTCTTTAGTAAAATAAACTACAAATTCCATGTGGAAGGCCATTACCGGTAATTACATCAAAGTACACAGACTTCTGTGATGGTGGATTCCAGCGGGGATGAATTAGTATAGTTTGAGGATTATGTTAACACTGATGAGGGTGAATATGATGACAGTGTAGATTTAAGGTGCTGAGATCTAGCTGAGAGAAGGGAGCTAGCTGATGCTGGTATGCTTGGTAATATTTTGGGTAGAATGGCATGTTGCAATTTTATGTTTTTCTACAGTAAACTTTCTTCTTTATTAGAGAGATGTTTTTTTCTTTAAAAATGTTCAAGCTTTTTATTTACATTTTTGTTTCCCTGATTTGAAACCACTATGCACTTGAACATAGACTTTAGCACGTGAGGTAGAGGAATTAGTATCAGCATGACTGAGACTGGAGAGTGCCAACAACAAGGTCACCCCTCCTGTTTCTGTATGAGCTATGGCACAATACAATGTCACTGGAGACTTTTAAGAACACTGACAGCCCTATTATTACAATTTCTGTTTCAGCACTGAACCCTACAACCTCTCCTGTTTCTGAGTGAGCTATATTACAGTAAAACGTAACTTCAGATTTAGACCAAGACTGCCAGCCCTATTATTTCTATTTCAGCAATGACAATTAGCAATGGAACTCTCCTCTTTGTGTGTTACCTATATAACACAGTACAATGTGACTGTAGATTTAGAAGACCACGCCTGCCAGCTCTATTATTTCCATTTCAGCAATGACAATTAGCAATGGAGCAATGGAGCTCTCCTGAATGTCACTAGAGACTTTGAAGAACACTGCTACCCTTCCTCTTTCTTTTCTACCTATGAATTTGTTCAACTGCACTAGAGACTGCCAAGAACTGTGCTACCTCTTCTGTGTCCCTCTGTAAAATGGCGTTGGATCGCCATGGTGGGCGATACTTATAGAATCCAAAACTCGCCAGATCCGACGACGCAACAATGACGTTTTGCCTCGTTTTTACTTCCGAGGGTGTGCGAAAGTACTGAGCCGGATCTGCTAAGTTTAGGTGTGTTCGGTTCTCGGGGAAGCGAGCCTGAACATCTCTAGTTCAGAGGTACAGAAATAAGAGGATTCCATCTCATAAATGATTACTAAAAATTACACAACCAATAACCATAAAAAGTAAATAGAATATAATGGGCCTGATTCGTTAAGCAAAGGAAATGTAAAAAAATGAGTATGCCTTCTCCGGTTCAAACCATGTTACATTGCAAGGGGTGCAAATTAAATTATTATTTTGCACATAAATTAAATACTGGCTATTTTTTCATCTAGCACACAAATACTTGATAGCTCTATTTTTACACTGAAATTTAAAATTGATCTTGAACATGCCCTACCCGAACTATCATTTTAAATTGATCTCCCCTCCAGTGCAACGTGGTTTTTCCAAGGTGCAAAGTTACTACATTTTTTTGCTTTACTTTTCTTAATGAATCAGGCTCGATATGTTTATATAATCATGCAAAAAAACATAAAATTTAAATGAATGGATCAGCAACACAATCAAATGCTATAGTAAGAAACTAAAATGCAGTATAATGTGCCATTATTCACATATTGGATTCAATGTGAATAGGCTATCATGAAATTAGTTACAAACTTTAAGTTATCAGTATAGACTAACACAAAAGTTGTATATAAAAAGTAATAAAAGAAAAAAGACGTGTGTATCAAAAGCATACATGTAAACTGTGTGCCACATAAATTGTGTACTCACATGGTTGAGGGGCAGCAGGATGGCTCAATGGTTAACACTTCTACCTCACAGCACTGGGGTCATGAGTTAGATTCCTGAACAGTGCCGTATCTGTGTAGAGTTTTTATGTGCTTTGTATGTGGATTTTTTGAAGGGATTGTTCTTTACCTTAGAAAGGATCCTGCAATCATTAACCACTGTGGTCTTTCGTGGACATCCAGGCCTTTTGTGTTGCCGAATTCACCGCTGCATTCTTTTTTTCTCAGAATGTACCAAACTGTTGATTTGGCCTAAGGTTCCTGCTTTCTTTCTGATGGATTTTGCTTGTTTTGTAGCCTAAAGATCGCCTGTTTGACTTGCATTGAGAGCTTCTTACAGCAACAGCTTCCAACTGCAAATGTCACACTTGGAATCAGACCTTTTGCCTAATTAATTGATAAGCAAATAACAAAGGAATAGCCCACACCTGTCCATGAAACAGCTTTTGAGTACAATTGGTCCCTTGAAAAAGAGTGAGCTACATATTTCACAGCTGTAAATCCTAAACCATTCCTCCATTTTGGATGAGAATACCCTCAAATTAAACTGATATTCTGCACTTTAGTCCGATATGCATTATTTAGCTGTAACTTGAATATGTTTTGACAAACAGCTAAAACGTTACACACAAAGAGGAGAGTTCAATTGCTAATTGTCATTGCTGAAATGCAAATACTAGGGCTGGCAGGCTTGGTGTAAATCTGCAGTAAAATTGTACAGTGTTATATACGTTACACACAAAAAGGAGGACTCCATTCCTAATTGTCATTGCTGAAATACAAATACTAGGGCTGGCAGGCTTGGTCTTCTGAATTTGCAGTCAAAGTGTACGGTGTTATCAAAATGGATTCACAGCAGCACACAAAAGAGCAGTAGCACCAAGCAGCTGCTGTCACCAGTCATGATGTTAGTAATCCATCTACGTCATCTGGTAAAGCTTATGTTAAAGTGCATAATGTTTGTAAGTAAGGGAAACCAAAATGTAAAAAAACACCTTTCACCTTGGTCAACAAAAAAAGACCTGTAATCCAGGGAAAGTTATCTGCAGAAAAAAAAAATTGCCAACATGCCATTCTACACACGCAGTGGCAAGGAAAGTAGGAGTCCTTTGTCTCTCTCTGTATGAGTGCTATTTCTGCAACTGTGACTGAGGCATCTTGTAAGGTCTGTCGTGACCAAGCAAGACCTTGTCATTTGAACTCCAAAAGTGGTGTCCAAATACTTTTACGTATAAAAGCTGAGCTAGAAGAAAACAGTAAGGCACTAAAGGATAATGTATGTTCAGATTCCGTAATGACACAAATCCCAGAGGAGAATCTATCCACGAGTGCTATGTGTAATCCTGACCATTCTGATAGTGTACCCATAAAGAAGGCCCCTTTCAGCATTTCTGCAGATGTGTGCCTGTACAGCCCAAGTGTAGCCAGTGATACACAAATTGAAGGTGCCACTTTGGATTTTGTTTGGTATTATTTTTACCCAAATCCTGACAACAGTTGTCTAGCCATTTATAGTGTTTGTAAAGTCACAGTCAGTAGAGATAGGGACCTTAACCATCTAGGAACCTCATCCATGTTACGCGATTTAAAGCGAGTTCATGGCAAGCTGTTGGGAAAATCTGAAACTTATGCTAAAAAAATAACAACAAGCATTCCAGCATCAGCTAGGTCTCTTCTCTCAGCTAGATGCCGGTACCTGCAATCTACACCCACAACACCTTCCTCATCAATATCCTCAGTAGTGATCGGCATTAGTCCTGCATCTAGGTTGCTATGGCTAGATGACTTCTCCACTATCCAGGATTCCTCAGAAGAATTCTTGAGTGCTAGTCCCACTGCTGCTGCTGCTGCTGGTGGGGGTGGATCTTCATCCCAGAAGCAGACCAAGAAGAAGACTACTAGTAGTTTACAACAATTGACCGTTAATCAATCCTTTGCAAGAGGATGAAAGTATGAGAGCTGTCACTTAGTTTCAAAGCGGATCACTGACGCCAAGGCAACTATCCTAGTAGTAGATCTGCGTCCAATATCCACTATTAATGCAGCTGGATTTAGACAGTTACTTGAGGTCTTGTGCCCCTGTTACCAAATTCCATAACAACACCATTTCCCTAGAAAAGCTATTCCTCACCTCTACCAGAAGGTTCATAAAAATGTAATTATTGGGCTATAAACTGCCATTCTACCCACTGTACACTTAACCACAGATATTTGGACAAGCGGAACTCGGCAAACTAAAGATTATATGATTGTTACAGCCCACTGGGTTGGTGATTCGCCTTCACCAGCAGGATCAGCAGCAGCATGTGCCCATGGACGTCACATTTGTCAGAGGCAAGCTACTCTGTGTCTAACCGGCTTCACTAAGAGGCATAAAGCTGACAATCTGTTACAAAAACTAAAGGATGTCATTGCAACATGGCTTATCCCGCTTGGACTCTCCTCAGGATATGTCATTTTTGATAACGCAACCAATATTGCGAGAGCATTACAGCTGGGTGAATTCCTTCACATGTCCTGTTTTGCTCACACAATAAACTTGCTGGTGCAGAGCTTTTTAAAAAATGACACTGACTTGCAGGAGATGCTATCTGTGGCCTGTAAAATATCTGGACATTTCCCACATTCGGCAACAGCGTGTAGGAGATTGCAGCAGCTACAAGAGCAATAAAATTTGCCCTGCCACCAACTGAAGCAAGAGGTGGTGACAAGGTGGAATTCCATCCTGTATATACTTCTGCGGATGGAAGAGCAGCGAAAAGCCATCCACACTTACTCCACAAGCCATGACATTGGGAAAGGAGGGGGAATGTATTTTAGTCAAGCGCTTTGGAGAATACTTTCCATGTTGTTCAAGGTGGTGAAACCATTCGAAGTAGTCACCTGTGAAGTGAGTTCAGACACTGCTAGCTTGAGTCAAGTGATTCCCTTAATTAGACTTTTGGAAAAGCATCTTGAGAAACTGAAGGAGGAGATGAAACAAAGCAATTTTGCTAAGTAGGTCGGACTTTTAGATCAAATACTTTATTTGCTTCGCCAGGATCCAAGAGTTATCAAAATCTTGAAATCGGATCACTACATTTTGGAGACTGTGCTTGATCCTCGGTTTACCCAGATTTGAAGGGGTGCAAGGAGCTCCTGGTGAGCAAGAGGACAGCTAAAGTATTGTGTGACCAGCGTCTCCTCCTTCAGTTTGTACTCAACTGCTGCTAAGAAGATACTTAGCTTTCCCAAGAGACTCAGGGATGAAGCAGATGACTCAGCACAAAATTTTGACATCTGGTTTGGTATAAAAAAATGTACCAAAAAACGTGACACCTCTGGTGTAACTCCACCTTATCCTACTATCAACATCCAAAGGACAGCATAGAAATAGACACATCAGACAGTACCTTTACATACTGGGAGGAAAAAAAGGAAATTTGGAGACCCATGTACCAACTCACTTTGCACTGCCTAAGCTGCCCACCGTCCAGTGCGTACTCTGAAAGAGTTTTCAGCACAGCCGGGAACCTTGTCAACGATTGGCGTAGGAGGCTGCTTCCTCAAAATGTGGAAAAGATGATGTTCATAAAAATTTACTTCAAGTTCCACGAGGAAGGCCTTTCCCACCAATCACATCAAAATACTGAGACTTCTGTAATGGTGGATTCCAGCGGTGATTAATTAATAATTTATGAGGATGATGTACAAACTGATGAGGGTGAGGATGAGGCTGAGGATGATGACAACAACATCTTGCCACAGTAGAGTTCATTAACAGCACTGATAACTTAGGTGCCTTAAGCCCATCGTTACCTTGTTTTGTGGGGGCCCAAACAAACCAAGCACTTCAGCAACAAGGAGTGGCACTTTTGTGGCTGAAGTGCTTGGTTTGTTAAAGTGTGCATATCCTTTTTAAGATCCAACAAAAGGGTGGGTGGAAGGGCCCAAGAACAATTCCATCTTGCACCACTTTTCCTTTCAGCTACCGCTGTGTGCCAATTTTACCTACATGTGCTATACACTGTTGTGTGCTTAGCAAGAATCTTAGACACCCATTGATAATGCAGATGACTCAGCACAACATTTTGACATCTGGTCTTGTCTACTGTAAAAAAATTGACCAGAATTAGTGACACCCAGGGGAAGGCTGGCAAATTTCAGTCCGGGGGACAAGACTCGACTCAGAAACCTATTTTAAAGGAACAAAATGCAGGTGGCCCAGTGACCCAGCCCAAGGTAGCTCACTATGGACCCTCCCAGGGGGCAGATGCACCCCAGCCCAGCTTGCCCCTAGTGACACCTCTGCTGTAACTCCACCTGATCCTACTATCAACCATCAGCATCCAAAGAATGGTGGAGGATTATTTTTAATTATTTTGAACGGTATAAAGACAACTGTTTTATTAATAAAGAACAACATTGCTTACAGAAGTCATGTAAGCATGGATGTCTAAATAGACGTGTATATGTATTACCTTTCACTTTGCTGATGTTTCATCAAGTGTTTGTAATCTGCACTTTACATCAAAGGTACCTAAATATATCTTATTTTTGTGGGAATTTGGGGTGATTCGAAACTCAGTGATGAACTTGCTTTTTGCTGGGTATTACAAAGGCTTATTTTAGTGCATTTTCTGGCACCCTGAATTGCTCTGGGTCTGATAAAAGCATGCCTCCTGGGGAGAATCAGCGCTCGTTGTCATGTGTTAACTGTAGAATTACCACAGTTATCCAAGAAATGGGTGGAATGATCAAATGAACCATAACTAGTTTCATGATCCAAGGACAATTCCATCTTGCACCACGTTTCTTTTCTGTTTTTTTGTCACTGCTGTGTGGCATTGTTTCCTAGATGTACTAGGAACTGCCGTGTGTTTGAGTCATTGCTCTGTTGCCTACCATCCAGCCAGGTTGCTGCAGTATTTTTTCAAAAGTGTATAAAAATAAAATTGTGACCTGTGAGATGGTCAAAATTGACTGCAAATGACTTGCAATTAGTGTGATTAAGGTTAATAATAATCTAGGAACAAAAAAGAGCAAAATTATGTGATTTTAGCATATTTTAGCAATTTTTCTAAAAAATACAGATCCAAAACCGAAACCAAAACACACGAGGGCGGTTTTGCCAAAACCAAAACCAAAACACAAAGTTAATCCAGATCCAAAACCAAAACCAGAACACGGGGGTCAGTGAACATCTCTACTTATATCTTTAACCCAATCTAAATATGTTTCATGTAAAACTTAGATTTCTCTTCTATTCCTAAACTAGTTTTCTATATATGTACTAAAGTGTTCCCCTAAACCAATAACTCTTATCTTATATTCCACACTGTTTTGTAGAACAGTATGCAACGTGTAGCAAAACAAAGATCCAGTTTGAAACTTAATCTAAAACTAATCATATTTGTTAGTTTCCGAGTATGTTGATACTGTTATCAAATTATTTTCTATAGTATATTTGTTTTAACATTATTTACCCATGACCGCCCTCGGAATCACAAGTCTGTCATGTACTGAGTCCGATTTTGTTTCATTTATAAATATTGGAATCACGTCTAATTTTAGAAACGTTTTGGGCCTTTAGTGGGAACCAAATACAACTAAGCACTTCCGTTCCTGTCAGAATTGACGTTTGAAATTCCACCTCCTCATTCCAAAACAAATAGGCAGCTGCACGACTGCTCAGGTTCAAACTCCTGAATACTTCCACCACGACACATGTAGGAACCAGCAGTGCCATAACTAGAAATTTTGGTCCCTGGGGCAAGAAGATAAATTTACACCCCCTAGCTTTCAACTGTAACCAAGTTAACCTAAAATATGAATTTCCCTGAGCCACGCTTCAGCTATGCACTCTGGGCAGTATCTCCTCTCGCACACATACCTACTTATGGTATAATCAGAGATTGCTGTCTGAAAAGAGAAACAGTAAAAATTGCACTCTCCCAATATCTGTGTATTATACCCGTATATAAAAAATATTTTGCATGGAGAGAAGAGCTCAGACCCCGGAGAGGAGCTCAGACCATGAATATGCACAAACAAGACAGAATATTGCTTTTTATGTTGTTACCATATAATAAGCAAGTGTATTTATTTAAAATGTCTTAAAATAAATACCTGTTGATCTCCATGCTTTTATTTAGGGGTACACTTGCCCAAGCTTCAAAGCTTCTCTGGTTAGATAAAACTTTGTCCTTCTAAAAGTTATAGTTTTTGTAGCTCTCTCAAAAAAATATTTTATTGAAACTCAAGTTATATATTACCATATCATGATTGTAATTCTCTAATACCCACTTAACTGCATTAAATATAACATCAGTGCTTTTTGAAAGTCTCAGGTCCTCCTCTAGTTAGCTCTCTCTACCACTTGCAAAATCTTTTAAACTGGATAAAAATCAACTTAAATTGCCAGAATCACTAGTTCTATTGTCACAAATTATATCTACATATAGGCGGACCAGGTTTTTCTTTGCTGCTCTTCAATGTATTAAACTAATAATTCCAGTACAAACATCTGTGTTGAGCGGCCTATCACAAACTACAGTCAATAATTTACTGCTGTCTTTTTTTTCATGTAGGTGTATTCCAATAGACTCTGTTGCCATCATCTTGACAGATATCTGCCCACTTGGCTTGGCTTTTTGCATACAGATATCCTTTCCTACACTTCCTAAAAAAAAATTATCTTCCAAATTCTCTTTGCAATCATAAATTGTATTTAATGACAAAAATACATAAGTACATTTTAGTCACTAATTACATACCAATCACAATAAGAAACAAATGTGTATTAGACTGTGTAATGTTGCTTTATAATATCTGAAATAAATATGAGGTTTTTAGTGCACATTTTCATCAAATTGTGAATGTCCATCTACTGCAAAAAGGTGATCTTTTTCAGATGGATGTCTACACTTACAATTAATGTGTTAATGTGTGATTATCCCCGGTGACCTAGTGGGGCACAGTCCAGATGACTGCATTGCGCGGACTGGTACTTTGGCTTTTGTGTATATGTGTGTATATATATATATATATATCTAATATATAAAAGCCTAGCGGCGTGTGTTAGTGTGTGTGTGTGTGTGTGTGTGTGTGGAAGAAACTACCGGGTGACAGAGTGCTCAAGCTGCAGTACCACCTGCTGGGCGGAGTCATATACTACACTGACCTACTAAATTCTTAGCATTATCTAATATATAAAAGCCTAGCGGCGTGTGTTAGTGTGTGTGTGTGTGTGGAAAAAACTATTTTCTCAGAAAGGGCTCATCCAATTGACCTGAAATTTGGTATACTGACATTATTTGACAAAAAATTATAATAGTGAAGTCAGTTAACTTCCATAATCCCCCCTTCCCCCCGTGGGAGGGGGGGTAAAGGCTAAATTTACGAGTTGAGGGCTCAAACTTTCGTGAGGTTTTTTTACCTCATGAACACACATGCTGTGTTAGTGTGTGTGTGGAATTATATACTACACTGACCTACTAAATTGTTAGCATTATCTAATATATAAAAGCCTAGTGGCATGTGTGTGTGGCGATGAAGATGACAAGAACCTTTTTAACACCTTAAGTAGCTTGATTTGACTAGAATGCATGAGTATCATGCACGGGTTAACTTGTATACATATATATATATATATATATATATATATTGTAACAAAGGGAGGCGTTTGTCTGACAAGATGCAGAGAAAGTATACAAACAGAATAAAATATTGGCACAGTTATGCACCTAGGTTGAGGTTAAACCAGGTAAAAACTTATGTGTAGTTTAAAGTTGTGTTAACTTACATGATTTTCTCTCAGCAAACAGACAGGGTGTGTCTGTTAGTGCAAACAGAGCCAGGGATGGGCGTTTCCTTATAAAGAGAAGGTGGGTGTGTTACCTGCCCATCAAGCTAAGGCTGGGGGAGGAGTATCATGTATAAAAGCTTGACTGTGTTACTTGTTCAGGAAGACCAACGCTGGGGAAGCTGGCAGGTCTTGAGAGAGAGCTGGTCTATGTATAGCTAGCGTTTAGGGTCTCCATAATTGCTGTGAAAGTATACAAGTCAAAACATTTACCATCCTGACAATAAAACTACATAAAAAGGAAGAAGTTGTTTGCGTGTGCTTCAGCAGTAGCGGGCTCTTGCCACAATATTATTATTATTATTATTAATATTTATTTATAAGGTGCCACAAGGCATCCGCAGCGCCGTACAGAGACAAACAAAATTACAATACAATGGGAGACAGCACAGTACAGTAAACACAGCAACTCAGTAAGCTCAATGCACAGCTAGAGAGGGCGGGGAAGGGGGAGGGAGGATCCGCAAACGACGGGGCCCAAGAAGGAGGGCACGGAAGACAGGGAGACCCCCAGGGGGGAGGAGGGAGCGAGAGTGGACGTGGGGTGGAGGACCCTCGAGGAGGAGGGCTAAGTAGCTGGAGAGCAGAGTTAGAAGTGGTGGAAACAGGAGGAGAGATGGCCCTGCTCAGAGGAGCGTACAATCTAATATATATATATATATATATATATATATATATATATATATATATTTGTGTGTGTGTGTATATTACTGTCTGCCAGACAGGAATTACATTTGTGAGCAACTGTATATATCATCTATTACAACTGACCCCTGTGTTTTGGTTTTGGTTGTGGATCTGTATTAACTTCACATTTTGGTTTTAGTTTTGGATCTGTATTTTTTCTTTTAAATGCTAAAAGTGGTAAAATCAAATTATTTGGCTCTTTTTTGTTCCTACATTTTTATTAACCTCAATAACATTTATTTCCAGTCAATTTTTGTCAAGTGGCAAAAACACTGCAACCCCTTCTGTTTCTGTATGAGCAATGGCACTGAGCAATGGCATTGGAGAATGGAGAGTGACAAGAACACTGCTACCCCTCCTGTTTCTGTATGAGCAATGACCAGGGCCACCATCAGGGGGGTACGGGGGGTACTGTTGTACCGGGCCTGGGCTCACCAGCGGGCCCGGTGCAACAGCTCAGCAAAGACTTACCTGGGGCCCGCCGCTTGTCTCCGCTATTCTTACCTGGGCCCCCAGGTAAGTATGTGTTGCTCATGGGGGGGGCGCTCATGGGGGGGGCGGGTGGCACGGGGGCCCGTACTGGGCCCGATTTTTTCTGAAGGCGGCCCTGGCACTGATACTGGAGAATGGAGAGTGACAAGAATACTGCTACCCCTCCTGTTTCTGTATGAACAATGGCACTGGAGAGTGGAGAGTGACAAGAACACTGCTACCCCTCCTGTTTCTGTATGAGCAATGGCACTGGAGAATGGAGAGTGACAAGAACACTGCTACCCTTGTTTCTATGTGAGCAATGGCGCTGGATCTCCTGGAGAGGGAGGTACTTATTGAATCCAAAACCTGCAAGATCAAACGACACAACAATGACGCTTAGTGTCGCTGGCTCAGCTCTGTACTCAGATTGTCGATGTTTGGGCGGTTCGGCTTTCGTAAAACCGAGCCTGAGCATCCTGTTGCAACCTGTTCAAATAAAACCAACAAACTTGGTTAACTTTTAAAGCTTCTGGTGGTTTAACATCCACCACCAACGATGCTGACATCTATCACAGACATTTTAACATACCTCTTATAGTTATTTCTGCCTACATGTTATAGATAATGAGGGTTGGATCTAGCTAAAAGCTGCCCTAATTAAAACACTTATGAATAAATGGATGAAATGTGAGCTAAAGTGAAGGAAGTGGCTTTAACAGAAAAGGGGGGATTTAGTCCGCACACTAAAATTTGTACGGAAAGGTACATCACCACTGTGACAGACTTTAGAGATTGCAGATGAATGAATCTCCAATGGTTTAGTTCTTGGAACTGTTCAGACTCTCCACCAACAACTGTACACTTGGTTAAAATGTTGAACTACTGATGCTGTAATGAAATGGAAGTAGAAAAATGCAGGCCATCATAGGTCAAACAGGTTCACAGTATGTACAGGTTTTACAAGTCATTTTGCAACAACTATCAATTTTAACATGACTAGGAGAGGTGCTAGTACTAGAAATGGTACATTAAAGTATGAGCAAAAATAGTAGAAAATAGTAGACAGTGATACACACTAACTAGTGTTAGCAGCCGATTATTTTTAATTTCTAAATGGACTGTTAGTCATACAGCATATAATACACTTATGGTGGTCTACGTTTAAAAATTGTCATTACTTGATTCTGAAGGTCAAAAAATATACAGTATAACTGCTACTTTCAACCATTAATCCATGAAAATGTACTATTGGTCAGCCACAAACATTAGTCTATTTGCCTACTTGATAACATAATTTTTGTCCTATTTGAGCATTAATAAATGATAAAACCAACAAGCTCACTTTCAAGGTTGCAACAACTTTGTAAATGTCTGTTTGTGATATTTTTAGGCAAAGGAGATTTTTTAGAATAAAGCCTGATATACACTACATCATATTAAAAATCATGTTATGAGATGTATTTAAAAAACTAAACAAAAAGGCAGTTTGACCTCTTATATATTTGTATACTTTTTTAAACTGTTCTCTTTACTGTTATCGCACTCAGGGGAGGGAGATATTGTGCTCTATTGAGGTGGTATAAATAGGAAGCTTTCCAGACATACACTGTCCCTGTGGATCTTTTATTTGTTAGAAAAACCACAAATATTTCTGTGCTATTTTACCAGAAACTAAGGGTCACCATCTTAAACATATCCTTTAAATGAAAAATACAGGACATAAATTTTGCACATTTTCATATTACTTGAAATGCTGACAAAATACGTAACATAATGTTCTAAATGACATTGAATGCAATACATTTTTTATGTCTATTCTTTCAATCATTAGTTGTCATTGAGTTTCAAATTAGGGGTATAGAAGAAAAAAGAGGAAGGGAGGGAATGGAAGGAATGGAGATAGGGGCACAATGCATTTTGAGTTAATTTGACAATTAAACTTTACAAATGTGCATGAATGAGAGAGTGGTAAAAAATACTCTTTTTTTGTTGCTTGTATTGGTTCATAACCCAAGAAAAGGGAAAGAAAGGAAGGAAATAAAAAAAAAATAACCAATGGAAATATCAGTAGACTTACAGGTAAGGTATGTTCTTGAATCATAAGTATTTTTATGTTGTTTAATGGTTTCAAAGAGCATATATAATAGGTTTTATTTGGTTTAATTATGGGGGTGATCAAAGTTTTCATTCCACTGGGAAGTCTTAGGGGATGAAGATGAGTGGGCCTCGAGGTATAGGATTTTCGTTTACTTGCAAAAATTATTTCTGCTAATAATGATGAAATTCTGAAAAGGTCTGAGGTGTGGAATTAGGTACAGTCCACCATAATCTCCAACAAAAGGGAGAAGACCCTGGAAAAATATTTTGCAGTTTAACAGGCTGCCAAATGCCAATGAAGAACTAGCTTTAGAAATCCCTCAATGTGGTAAGTTCAGTGGTGCACTGGTGATGCATTGGAAAAGATTTTTAGACCAATTGTCACAAGTGAACTAACACTTCCAAAAAATTTCTCATTTTAAAATGCTGCAGAGTCAAAAAACTCTGTGGCATCAAAGATGAACTTATACCAGTGGGTGATAGAGACATTTTTTAGAGGGAAGTAAGTAAATATTTGGCCATCTCCAACACTAGGGATGTTAGTGTTATGAACCCCACTATCATCGACTGATAAACCCTATTCAGAATCTATGGTGCAGAATGTTTTTCACCATTATCTGCTGCCTTTCCCAAAACCACACTGTTCACTGGTACTCGGATGTCCCATGGACTTGATCCCAGTAATGCATAGTTGTAATCAGCCATGAGTGAGGTAGAGTCAGGTAAACTCACAACTGTGGAGTCACATGTAGACAAAACAAAACAGACAGGACACAAAAGAGAAGAGTCAATTGGCAGGTCGGGTCAGAGGGCAGGAGAGGTACATGAGGTCATTAAACAGGCAGAAGATTCAAGGGCAGGCAGAAATCCAACATCAAGATCCAGTAAATATAGCCAAGGTCAAACACACTGTATCCAGCAGCAGAGGTTATATTAATCTATATAAAACAAAGGTATTGGAACTAGCCTAGGTAAACCAAACACAAGTAAGGCAATAGTGACAATGTGTGTATTTATGTAGTGTGGCAAAATAGGTTATTTACCACACCTCTCCTGCATAGGGAGAGGTAAAATCCCAGAGTGTTTGCAGGTACAGGCCATTTAGTCTTTCCCACAGCGCACAGACAAACAGGTGCACTACATGGATGTGATTGCTGTGGTGTTTGTGTGTGTATAAAAGGATTGTGGGATCTGGTGAGCGGGGCATCCGATGCTGATTAGCAGCCGAACATTAGTGAGGGATTGTGGGCTAATCTAGTGTTTCAGGAAGCCGTGGATTCTTTATGTTTATGCTGTGCTGTTTTCTGCTGATAATAAAACAGCCACTGATTAAGAAGCCTGGAGCAAGGAGTCTTTATTTGGTGATTTCTACAGTACAGTAGGTCCTGACCAATCATCTGCTGGGTAGAAAACATGTGAGCAGAGAGTGTGGGGTGATCAGATGCTTAATGAGCAGTAATGAGTCTTGCAAGAACTGATAAATCAACTGCAGTATGAAATCCCTGTTAGCAGTTCAGAAAGAAAGGCAAGTTTGGTCGCTTAGCAACCTCCAGAACACAGAGACACAAAAACTCTCACATACAGCGGAATCTGCAATATAAGTAACTAACTAACTTGCACATGTAGTCCCTTTATACTCGGAGACATACAAGTGTAGCACACCTCCTGTAGATACAGCCGAGATAGCCTTGGCCGCATCTCCAAATATTCCTATTGGAAGGCTTATCTATTATGCCAACATCAAACCAAATCTTAACTGTTTAAAAAAAGATTAAATAATGAAATACATGATGTGCCTAACTTCCTAAAATAAGTAACCAGACCCAGTGCTATCACATTGGCTGGTTACATTTAAACTTGAGGGACAATGAGCATGGGGTCCACCTGCCAAAGCATCAACTAGGATGGGCTGCTAAACCTATAACAGAGAAATTGGCAGTGTGGGGTCCTCTTGTCTTCATTTGGAAATGATCCCAGCCTGATCAGTAAAGCGCGCAACTTCCTCTAAAAATTCTGAATTACTGTTGTGAATGAACTACAGGTCCTAGCAAAGCCTGGCAGCCATTGCCTGTTTTGGCATGCTGGTGCTTGTCAAACTGGAAGCGCTAACATGCCCATGGACTCCTTTTTTGTTTCCTGCAGTAGGCCAAATTAATTAAGAATGAAAAAAAAAACATAGGAGAGCAATGCTTCTTGCTTCTTCAAGAGGCTGAGATGTGAATAAAAGAAGGGGTCGATATGGGAACAGACAGTAAGAATAGCTTGCGTCTAATTGACTGAAACATGGAAAAATCTTTCTGAAGTTCATTAGTTCATGGGAAAGATGAAAGCTTCCTTATGGATTTTTCCCCTTTTCTGCATGTATAAGCATATTTCAGAGAGTCGATGCATGCCTTCATCTGGGCTGAGCAGACCATCTAGTCACACTGGTTAAAAAACAAGTAATTTCCCATTGTGGATCCAGGAAGTTTTGCAAATGTTATAAAAACAGAAACATGTTATATTCCTTTAAAGCACTCAATTTAAAATAAATGAATGTGCATGTATAAATTGTCTCTTATTGGTAGCCTATTGCATTGTTTCATTGGTTCTCACTACAACAGTCTCTAGAAAGCTATGCAATTCAGTTTGATTGTTATCACCTTGTGCAATTTGTAGATATGTGTCAAAACAATTTGAAGTATATGTTCAATACCATAACTACACCATCTGTGTACATTATCTTCTGCTAATTGATTGTGTCTTTTTTTTTTTCAAATGTCAAGTTCACTCACCAAGTGGTGTCTCAGACAGTCAGACATCACTTAGTGGAATCTGAACATCTTGATGTTCCAGATGGAACTAGTAAGACTGAATATTGATGATGAGGCAGCAAGGTTTTTATTTCTATGTTTGCAAGTGTTCATAATATTATTTTTTCTTTCATTCAAAAAGGAAAAATATGAAAACAATGTATACTATATTAGGTTAAATACTGGAAGCTTAACATACATATGTACATGTACAAAGTGGCAGATAGTTCAGTAAACTGGATTTGATGTGTTTCTTGTGCTAATCATAACTATATATGAATTAAAATCCTGTGGTTCAATTTTCAAAACTATTTGGTCTTGGAAATTCAGAACAAAACTTTACAAAACTTACTTATTAATACGTAATTTAGAAATAAGCAAAACTGCAGAAGTGCAGAGCATAATGTGAAGCAAAACATACTATATAACCTCAGAGGGCCTGATTCACTAAGGAACGGTTTTGTGTATATTGTTCACAAAAATCATGCTGTGCATTCTCAGAACCAGACTAAACGCAGCTGAATGCAGCCAAGTCTAAATCAACTTTGAGCACAAATGACCCTTACTAAAACCACCTACGATTTAGGGGAGTGAATGGGGTGGGGAATGGACTTTTACACGTTGACAATATACAGTAAGGGCATTTACGTGCAGCCACATCCAAGTCAAACTCAGGCACACACAGAAGTACGCTATTTTTTTGCCATATATCTTTCTCCAACTGGGGAGCTAGTTTAAGTTACGAATACTAGTGCTGATGACTGAGTATGTATGCGGGAACGTGTTTTCTGTCAGGAGCAACTGTAAAAATATATTTCTTGTAAAGTAGACATTAAGGACAGCCTAATAAAATATATATAAAAATATAAAATAAAAATGTACATTTATGATCATAAATAACTATATTATTGACAAGTAACATTAATTGCTTATTTTTTTTCTATGTGCATTCTTTTGTGAGTTTACATTCTACATAGGTATTGTACGTATCCTGTCTTGCCTAGGAGAGCAGAGTAATCTTACACCTGTAGTCAACACCATACGTGGGTTAATGTTTACTCATACATTTATACCCTAGTAATGTGCCACATTGTCAATCTTTTGTTTTGATTAGTTTTTTCAATGTAATGTGCCTGTTTAATAGTAGTTCATAACATCACTATTAGGAGTGGGGTTCCTTGGATGGAAGAGGTCGAGGCGACTGGCAAGGAGGTGAAAGACATGGACCCAAGCCCTCCTGATTTGGGTGATTCAACCACATTTAAAGAATATGTCCTGATTATCTACTTTGCCTCTAAGACAATTTTGGCTTTTTTTAAAGAAAAAATAACAACCATAAATGTAAAGTATATCATTAAAAATTTTTTATTTACATTATTTTATAAAAATGAAAAAAAAAAACAGGGTTAGATTATTAATTAGGGTATTGGTTGTCTATGGGCTGATTTCCAAAATAGGGGGGTTGTGATAAATGTTGCTTATGTGATTAAACGGATTTCTGGGAAACCAATCAATTTGGCCTGAAGAGGGGAGTGATGCTGGATTATAAAACTGGTGAGGGCAAAGGTGTTGAATTTGTGGCTGAGACTCGGGTGGTGAAGTAGGGACGATAGATTGGACTGAAAGTTGGGGAGAAAGGGGGAAGGAGAGAGATATATTTTGCGCTAAGACCAGTTAGATGGGTAAGGGTAGTGTTTATTGTAGTCAAATTACTTACCAAATTGTGCTCTAGACGGGTGAGTGCATTGTTTATTTCTTGGTGTTGTGCTGAATTGTGAGGTTGGATTCCATAAGATTTTGATATCATTCAAGTCGTGAATCCTGGCCACTGACCTCTGCTTCATCTCCCATCTGATGCTTTTCAACATCACGGGCCTCCTCCATCTGATCTACCTCTAAAGTATCCGCCTGACCAACTAGAAAATAAAATAAAAAATAAAATAGTCACCAACAGAAAACTATTAGCAGCATGTTACCCTATCTTTTAATCGAATGATGATCCCCTGTGTGGTAACAAAGCACTCAGATCATTATGTGTGTGTGTATATATATATATATATATATATATATATATATATATATACACACACACACACACACACACACAAGTAAAGACACAATGGCGCGTAACTCAATAATGATATAATGTCCCAATAGTCAGTATTTTGCATTCACTTGCCAATATATTATATATATATATATATATATATATATATATATATATATATATATATATATATATATATATTTACCTGGAGGTGTTAGAGGGTCCAAGAGGGGTGGGCTTAATCCAGTGTCAATGCGGCCCACCCCTAGCACCATCTCATCAGCGATACAGGGCAATGACATGGTTTTCCAGGAGACTGAGGTCTAATTGAGCTGGGGGACCACCACCTGTAGTCTGAGCATGTTTGCGGTGGTCCCTCAACTTGTCTTTTAGCTGGCACTTACTGACACTGATGTTGGCCCGATTTTCACTTAACATACCACTTGTGAACTCTCCTGAGCTTGCAAAACATGTGAACAAAGTACACCCATAAAGCTAGTATATGGTTTATTTATGTAGTAAGAGTGCATTTTCACCAATTTGTATTTCCTTTTTCCAGCTGATGAAGAACTGGGGCCTGATTCATTAAGGATCTTAACTAGAGATGAGCGCACTCGGATTTATGAAATCCGAGCCCACCCGAACGTTGCCGATCCGAGTCGGATCCGAGACAGATCCGGGTATTGGCGCCAAATTCAAATCTGAAACTGAGGCTCTGACTCATAATCCCGTTGTCGGATCTCGCGATACTCGGATCCTATAAATTCCCCGCTAGTCGCCGCCATCTTCACTCGGGCATTGATCAGGGTAGAGGGAGGGTGTGTTAGGTGGTCCTCTGTCCTGATAGATCTCGTGCTGTGCTGTTTAGTTCTGTGCTGTGCTGTTTAGTTCTGTGCTGTGCTGTGCTGTGTTCTGCAGTATCAGTCCAGTGGTGCTGTGTGCTGTGCTCTGTCCTTCTGAGGTCAGTGGTGCTGCTGGGTCCTGTGCTGTGTCCTGTTCAGTCCAGTGGTGCTGTGTCCTGTGCTCTGTGCTTCTAAGGGCATAGTTATTTCCCCAATATTCCCCTGTGTTTAAAAAAATAAAAAAAATTATTTAAAAAAATACCAAAAACTAATTTAATTTTTTTTAATTACCACAAAATTTGCACAACCAATCCTGCAGTATAAGCCCATTGGTGCTGCAATATTACCAAGTTCACACATTCAGCAGTAAAAGTCCAGTGGTACTGCAATATTACAAAGTTCACACATTCTGCAGTATCAGTCCAGTGGTGCTGTGTCCTGTGCTCTGTCCTGCTGAGTTCCGTAGTGCTGCTGGGTCCTGTGCCGTGTCCTGTTCAGTCCAGTGGTGCTGTGTCCTGTGCTCTGTGCTTCTAAGGGCATAGTTATTTCCCCATTATTCCCAAGTTTTTAAAAAATAAAAAAAAAGTAAAAAAAAATAAAAAATTAAAAATAAAAAAAAAATATATAATTATAACCAAATTTGCAAAACCAATCCAGCAGTATAAGTCCATTGGTACTGCAATATTACCAAGTTCACACATTCTGCAGTATCTTGTGCTACATATAATGGAGACCAAAAATTTGGAGGATAAAGTAGGGAAAGATCAAGACCCACTTCCTCCTAATGCTGACCGTCCAACAGTCGTTTGCCATGACCACAAAATATGATAGTAGTCACCCTATTGCAAAGCGTATAACTGCGGCTGTAACTGCAATGTTGGTGTTAGACGTGCGCCCGGTGTCCGGCATCAGTGGAGTGGGATTTAGAGGGTTGATGGAGGTATTGTGTCCCCGGTACCAAATCCCGTCGAGATTCCACTTCACTAGGCAGGCGATACCAAAAATGTACAGAGAAGTACGATCAAGTGTCCTCAGTGCTCTAAAAAATGCGGTTGTACCCACTGTCCACTTAACCACGGACATGTGGACAAGTGGTTCTGGGCAAACGAAGGACTATATGACTGTGACAGCCCACTGGGTAGATGCATCCCCTTCCGCAGCAACAGCAACAGCTGCATCAGTAGCAGCAACTACAAAATGGCTGCTCGTGCAAAGGCAGGCAACATTGTGTATTACAGGCTTTAATAAGAGGCACAACGCTGACAACATATTAGAGAAAATGAGGGAAATTATCTCCCAGTGGCTTACCCCACTTAGACTCTCATGGGGATTTGTGGTGTCAGACAATGCCAGTAACATTGTGCGGGCATTAAATATGGGCAATTTCCAGCACGTCCCATGTTTTGCCCACACCATTAATTTGGTGGTGCAGCATTACCTCAAGAGTGACAGGGGTGTGCAGGAGATGCTTGCGGTGGCGCGCAAAATTGCTGGACACTTTCGGCATTCAGCCAGTGCCTACCGCAGACTAGAGGCACATCAAAAAAGCATGAACCTGCCCTGCCATCACCTCAAACAAGAGGTTGTGACGCGCTGGAACTCCACCCTCTATATGCTGCAGAGGATGGAGGAGCAGCAAAAGGCCATTCAGGCCTACACAGCCACCTACGACATAGGCAAAGGAGTGGGGATGCGCCTCAGTCAAGCGCAGTGGAGACTGATTTCCGTGTTGTGCAAGGTTCTGCAGCCATTTGAACTTGCCACACGAGAAGTCAGTTCCGACACTGCCAGCTTGAGTCAGGTCATTCCCCTGATCAGGCTGTTGCAGAAGCAGCTGGAGAAAGTGAGGGAGGAGCTGGTAAGCCATTGCGATTACACCAAGCATGTAGCTCTTGTGGATGTAGCCCTTCGTACGCTTTGCCAGGATCCGAGGGTGGTCACTCTTTTAAAGTCAGAGGAATACATTCTGGCCACTGTGCTCGATCCTCGGTTTAAAGCGTATGTTGTGTCTCTGTTTCCGGCGGACACAAGTCTACAGCGGTGCAATGACCTGCTGGTCAGGAGATTGTCCTCTGAAGAGGACCGTGACATGCCAACAGCTCCACCCTCATTTTCTTCCACATCTATGGCTGCGAGGAAAAAGCTCAGTTTTCCCAAAAGAGGCACCGGCGGGGATGCTGATAACATCTGGTCCGGACTGAAGGACCTGCCAACCATTGCAGACATGTCTACTCTCGCTGCATTGGATGCTGTCACAATAGAAAAAATTGTGGATGATTACTTTGCTGACACCATCCAAGTAGACATGTCAGACAGTCCATATTGTTACTGGCAGGAAAAAAAGGCAGTTTCTAAGCCCCTGTACAAACTGGCTCTATTTTACCTGAGTTGTCCCCCCTCCAGTGTGTACTCGGAAAGAGTTTTTAGTGCAGCGGGGAGCCTGGTCAGTGAGCGGCGAAGGAGGTTGCTTCCTCACAACGCTGAAAAAATGATGTTTATAAAAATGAATAATCAATTCCTCAATGAAGTACAGCACTGCCCTCCAGATACTACAGAGGGACCTGTGGTTGTGGAGTCCAGCGGGGACGAATTGATAATGTGTGATGAGGAGGAAGTACACACTGTAGGGGGAGAGGAATCAGAGGTTGAGGATGAGGATGACATCTTGCCTCAGTAGAGCCCGTTTAGTCTGTACAGGGAGAGATGAATAGCTTTTTTGGTGTGGGGGCCCAAACAAACCAATCATTTCAGCCAAAGTTGCTTGGTAGGCCCTGTCGCTGAAATGATTGGTTTGTTAAAGTGTGCATGTCCTATTTCAACAACATAAGGGTGGGTGTGAGGGCCCAAGGACAATTCCATCTTGGACCTTTTTTTTTTGCATTATATGACCAATCAACAGTCGTTTGCCATGTTCAAAAAGTAAAACCAAATTTAAACAAATTCAAGAAATTAAACCAAAAGTAAAATGCCCTGTCATAATTTAAAACAAGAGGTATTGACGTGCTCTAAAACTACTGTATTGTTGTTTATATTTTATAAACACTACACTTGAAAGCTTGAGTCTTTCAATAAAAAAGTAACTGTCCATTGCACGAATATTTGCAACAGGGACAATTTTAGGGTTAAGAAAGTCAACTAATAACACTTCGACGCTGTCTGTCTTTATAAACACTACACTTGGAAGTTGGAGGAGGTATTGTGGCCCCGGCACCAAATTTACTACCGGGGCCACTCCACTGTGCAGTCCATATTTAGGTGTATCAGATATTAAACAACGGTGACAGTTGATGCCCAATTTTTTAATTATATTGTGGCCTCGGTACCAAATTGTGTACCGGGGCCACCACACTACGCAGTCCATACCCTTTTTTGGTGGAATTCTGACCCGTGGAGGGTTTTTTAATTATATTGTGGCCTCGGTACCAAATTGTGTACCGGGGCCACCACACTACGCAGTCAAGATAGATAGATGCGTATCATAGATAAAGTACATTCAGTGGTGTGGGGCAAATTGAAAAATATTCAAAATGCACTGACATTATCAAAAACAAGAGGTTGTCACACGCTAAAACTCCAACATGTATATGATGGAGAGGATGGAGGAGCAGCTGTATGTGCAGTGTAATGCAGACCTGTTGAAGGTTTTTTATATATTTTATTGTGGTGCCCAGTGCCCACTCCTCTACGCAGTCCAGATACATTTATTGGTGCGAATCCTAAAAGTTCAGGGTTTTTAATATATATTGTGGTGACCCACTCCTCTACGCAGTCCAGGTACATTTATTGGTGCGAATCATAAAAGTTCAGGGTTTTTAATATATATTGTGGTGACCCACTCCTCTACGCAGTCCAGGTACATTTATTGGTGCGAATCATAAAAGTTCAGGGTTTTTAATATATATTGTGGTGACCCACTCCTCTACGCAGTCCAGGTACATTTATTGGTGCGAATCATAAAAGTTCAGGGTTTTTAATATATATTGTGGTGACCCACTCCTCTACGCAGTCCAGGTACATTTATTGGTGCGAATCATAAAAGTTCAGGGTTTTTAATATATATTGTGGTGACCCACTCCTCTACGCAGTCCAGGTACATTTATTGGTGCGAATCATAAAAGTTCAGGGTTTTTAATATATATTGTGGTGACCCACTCCTCTACGCAGTCCAGGTACATTTATTGGTGCGAATCATAAAAGTTCAGGGTTTTTAATATATATTGTGGTGACCCACTCCTCTACGCAGTCCAGGTACATTTATTGGTGCGAATCATAAAAGTTCAGGGTTTTTAATATATATTGTGGTGACCCACTCCTCTACGCAGTCCAGGTACATTTATTGGTGCGAATCATAAAAGTTCAGGGTTTTTAATATATATTGTGGTGACCCACTCCTCTACGCAGTCCAGGTACATTTATTGGTGCGAATCATAAAAGTTCAGGGTTTTTAATATATATTGTGGTGACCCACTCCTCTACGCAGTCCAGGTACATTTATTGGTGCGAATCATAAAAGTTCAGGGTTTTTAATATATATTGTGGTGACCCACTCCTCTACGCAGTCCAGGTACATTTATTGGTGCGAATCATACAAGTTGATGGTTTTCTTATTATATATATTGTGGTGACCCACTCCTCTACGCAGTCCAGGTACATTTATTGGTGCGAATCATACAAGTTCAGGGTTTTTAATATATATTGTGGTGACCCACTCCTCTACGCAGTCCAGAAAGATACCTCGTTGCAACGTTTTGGACTAATAACTATATTGTGAGGTGTTCAGAATACACTGTAAATTAGTGGAAATGCTTGTTATTGAATGTTATTGAGGTTACTAATAGCATAGGAGTGAAAATAAGCCCAAAAACTTGATTTTTAAACTTTTTATGTTTTTTCCAAAAAAAATCCGAATCCAAAACCTTAAATCCAAACCGAGACCTTTCGTCAAGTGTTTTGCGAGACAAATCCGAACCCCAAAAATAATGAAAATCCGGATCCAAAACACAAAACACGAGACCTCAAAAGTCGCCGGTGCACATCCTTAATCTTAACGTAAAGAAACTTCTTATTTCAGTCTCCTGGACAAAACCATGTTACAATGCAAGGGGTGCAAATTAGTATTTTGTTTTGAACATAAGTTAAATACTGTTTTTCCATGTAGCACACAAATACTTGATAGCTTATTTGTTCACTGAAATTTAAAGTTGATATGTGTGTGCTACATGATAAAACAGTCAGTATATAACTCATGTGCAAAACAGAATTCTAATTTGCACCCCTTGCATTGTAACATGGTTTTGTCCAGGAGACTGATATAAGAAGTTTCTCAAGTTAAGATCCTTAATGAATCAGGCCCCTGGTGACCCCTCATCAGAGGTGACCCCACATTGAAGGACGCCCCCCGCCCCCAAGTTTTTACTCCAATTAAAAAAGAGGTTAAAAAAATAAAAATAAATTATTTACTAAAACTTTTACAAAGAAATTCTTAAGTTGAATTTATAAAATTAAACAGTTTGTTTATTAGTTGAAAAACTTGTGTGTGTGTGTGTGTGTGTTTGATTAATGTAAATAAAATGCGTATTAAGGTATTTTAAGTAAAAAATGGTGTGCCACCAATCCCCACCACCACCACCACCCTAGCTGTAACAAGCTCTTTGATGAAAGCACTAGGTCTTTCATACATCCCTGGCTGGTGGGTGTGTGTTAACAGCAACTTAATTACTGTAAAAATACATTTTGTCCCTGGTGCACTAGAGGACCAAAGATGTCCAGGGTGCCATTAAGTGTCTGGGACTGGTGGCAAATGTAGTACTACAAGCACAAGAATACCCAAATAGTGGTGAGTATTTTTTTTTATCACTACTACAAATCACTCATCAACATCTTTATGGAAAAATATTGCAGGCACCTGAGCGGATCTCAGCTGTCCAGCAAAGCTGGCACGAAGCAGGAAGAGTTTACTTACCATTTTGTTGAGCCAGTCTCTACAGTTGTGTGCTTGCGTGAGCCAGAATTTTAAATAAAGCTTAAACAAAAGATTTTATTTTAAACATTATATAAATATTTTAAAAAGATTAATTGATTAAAAAAATGATATAGTACAGGACTAAAGCATGCTTTAATTTGTTTGCTGTTGTGGCAATCCTGAGATGATGTCTCTTTACTCCTAACACTAGAAGGGACTAAGCCCACACAGGAAAAATAACAGACCATTATAAAGAGAAATCAATATAGCATAGATAAAAAGTAAATCTAATCCTAATTTTTTTTTCTCCAATACATAGATAGCCACAAAATAAAAAATAAAAAAATACTTGGCTAATAAAAGATAGAAAGGTTGTTTATTTGGGGATCATAAAGAGAAATCTGAAAAGTAAATTATTATTTTTATTTTTCAACAGACTTTAGGTGGGAAAAAGCAGGGAAATGTGTTGTGTAGTATTAACTCATTGTATAAAGGGAGAGACTTACCTCATGTTTGGGAGAGTGTGAGATTATAAACAGCAGTAATCCATACTTGCCTACTTTTGCAATCCCCTCTCTGGGAATTGGACATGGCCATTATGCCCTGTTAAAATTACACAATTTTCAGCTTATTGCAGCAGGGGGCGGGGCCATGATGACGCGATTCACAGAGAATCGCGTCATCATGGCCCATCCTCCGCTCAAGTCACTAAGGAAGTGACAGGATTCTGGAGGTTGCTCTTCTCTGCCGGGAGAAGTCCCAGACATTCGTGAGTCTCCTGGACATTCCAGGAGAGGAGGCAACTATGCAGTAATCATAAGTGTGTGTGTGAGAGGTGATCACAAACAGCACAAGTGTGTTAGTGAGCAAGCAGTGATCGGATGCAGGAGGTATCTGCCTCGAGTGAGCTGGAAGGAGTTACGGACTATAAAAGATTGTTTTGCTGTTGTGGTTCTGCTGATTGATGCTAAACAAGTTAGCCAACCTATAGAGGAGCAGAGGTGGAGGGGGGAGGCTAGGTGTAGGAATCATCATTAGGAGTTATATTTATTACAATTTGTGACGTACTGTTGTAACTGAAGCCTGTGAAAAATCCATAATTTTGTACTGCAGAGAATCAGAGCCAGGAAATTATGTAAACCTGTGAGTCTGAAATCAATTGTGAGCAAACTAAAGGAATTTTAAGGTATGTAATAAATAATAAACTAATTTGCACCACTTGCATTGTAACATGGTTTATCCCAGAGAACATAAATTTATTCTTTTGCCTTACTTTCCTTAATGACTTTGGCCCCACAAATCCCCAACAGCAGCAACTATGGCGGAAGAGAGGAACTACATGCACAAAATATGTATAGAACACTGTACTAACATCTGGTACATAAGATGAAAGCCCTAGATCTAGGGAGGAGTATGTATATAGAGAACCAAAGGAATTGACGACAAATGGTAATTTTAAATGGCTGAGCTAAAGTTACTAGTTGTATACCAAATAGATGAGAATTGGACCCTGTCCTTTCAAAAAAAATGTTAATGCCCTTGTTGATGGACTAGAAGTTAACGTTTCCATATTTGCAGATGGCACTAAACTATTTATGGTTGTAAACAAAGATGATAGTATCATGCTGCAAAATGATTTAGACAAATTGGAAAGTTGGGCAGTACAATTGAAGGTAAAGTTTAAGTTAGAAAATGTAGAATTATGCACCTTGGCAGTGGAAATAGCTATATTACTTTCACTTTGGATAGGATACGTTTGGGAAATTTGTAATGGAGAATACTAGTAGACCATTAACTGAAGAACAGCACTCAGTGTCAGGCAGACTAACAAAATGCTGGGTTGCATAAAAATAGATGTACATGACGTAAACATAACCCGCTTGTCAGACCACATATGAAATATGTGATAGTTACAGACAACAGCCCAGAAGAAGGCTGTAACACAACCTGAGAGGGAGGCAGGCAATTTTATTATAGAAGAAAATGGAGGAGTTACATTTTAAAGAAATACTGCACAAATTACACTTGCTATATTGGAACACATAATGTGCCTTAGAGGTGACCTAATTATGATAGATAGATAGATAGATAGATAGATAGATAGATAGATAGATAGATAGATAGATAGATAGATAGATAGATAGATATGTAAGGTGAATCATCATCATTTATTTATATAGCACCAACAGATTCCGTAGCGCTTTCCGATTGGGAACAAACAGTAATAAAACATTACTGGGTAATAAATACACACTGAGAGGTAAGGGGGCCCTGATTGCAAGCTTGTGGCCTGGGCTCATCTAGTTTTTTTTCTCTGATTAGCTGACCAATTAGCACATATGTAGCTAATTTGTATTCATCCCAACTATATCTTAGAATTCAGTCTAAGGGCAAATGTGTTGGGGTTCTCTACAATAAGTGGGTTTTCTCACAAAGTGTTGGGAAATGCGCAGTTAAACAACACAGTTAAACAAATATTGAACAACATCCGGTGACAACCAAAAATATGCCTGACTCTGCACTTCTCTAGCTGCACTGGATATTGCAACTAAGTATTTATTTTAATTCCCTCAATTTGTTGCCTTTTATTCTTACATCCCAATGTTTCACAAATTGCTTTTATTACTTGTCTTTCATAACATAATCTTTAGGGCTATATTATCCTTCACCATTCCTGCAACACACACATTTGTTACCTCTACTTAACACTCATTAACTTCTTTCCTATTTAAATTCAATAACTGGAACAGCCTCATCCTGTCGCCAGAAAATAAAAGGTCACACATCTTACAATCATCTTACCTATCTTTCTTTTTCTCTCTGCTTCTATTAGCTGGTGATAAATAACCTAATCCAGGTCCCCTCCACATCCCCCATATGCATATATCAGATCATCTAAATCCATCAAACCTCAAACACATCACCTGTCTCCTGTCTCCTCCAAATTCCTTTAAATGTTCCCTTTGGAATGCTCATTCCGTGACCACATGACCACTTCCTCTCAAGCAAACTCAGCCTTCTGGCAATAGCAGAAACATAGCTAACACATTCGGACACTGCCTCACCTGCAACCCTTTCACATGGTAGCCTCCATTTCACCATACCAACACTATTGCCCTCTACAATTCAAACATCTGCTGGATACCTGGCCAGCCTAATGATTCACCGCAAGTATCATATCAATATTTTGCACAGTATTATCCATACAATTATCGGAGATATTACTGGAGAAGGACATGTGTATTACCGTTCGACACGCAGAATAACTTTTACCATTCTCCTCCTATGTAGAAGATATCACATCACTCCCAGTGAAGTTTCACCCACTTGGAACTATACATTGGTACAGTAAGAGTTAGACATTGGCTGGATAGACTGATTACTGAGCAGATATTTGTCTGGACTTGTTCTCAACTATTCATATAAGTCCAATTTGTTTTAATATTTAAACATAATTTTATTGTTATATTGCTATGTATGATTCAGGAATATAAGTAATGTATTAGATTCATACAATATATGTGATTTTGCGAGTTTTTGTAATTTTTGACTTAAATAGATATAAGTATTGTGTATGATTGAATTGATATATGTCAGTCAGTCTATTTTAATAAGTTCCTCGGTACAATAATTAGTTGTGATTGTATACAATGAGGCTATAGAATTACCACTTCAAGTAATTTACATTACAACAGCACCTTGGAGTGCATATATAAAGAAATACTAATAGTCAATGAGCACCTAACTATTATTTCTTCCTAACTATCTATTCATTCCTTCAATGTTAATTTATCTGGATCCCCCTCTTCACCACTACCTTTATCAGTTGGAGTACCACAAGGCTCAGTACCAGGTCCTCTGCTGTTTTCTATCTATATCATTTCTCTTGGAAAACTAATAAGGTCCTTTGGATTTCCTTTCTTCTCCTAATCTCTCATCGTCTGTGTTGTCCTGTATTACTGACTGTTTTTCTGCCATTTCATCTTGGATGTCCACTCGCCAACTCAAACTCAATCTTTCAAAAACAGAGTTAATAATATTCCCACCTGCCAACAGAAGTTACCTACCTGCCATTTCTAGTTTTGTTGACAACATGACCATAAATCCCACTCTGCAAGCTTGCTGGCTAGGTGTGATCGTTGACTAGGAACTATCCTTTGTTCTCCACATCAACTCTATATTTAAATCACATTGCATACTATAAAACATTTCCAAAATATGCACATATCTCACACAATAGACTGTAGAAACATTAATTCATGCACTCATAATCTCCCGCATTGAATGCTGCATTTCCCTCCTTATTGGTCTTCCCCAAATCAGATTCTCATCCCTACAATTTTGCATGCAGCAGCTAGGTAGATTTTCCTTGCAAAAAGTACTTCTTCTGCTGATCCACTCTGTCAGTCTCTACATTGGTTGCCTGTTTATTACTGAATACAATATAAAATACTTCTACTAACATACACGGCCATCAACAAACTGCACCAATATAAATCTCCTCGCTTGTCTCAAAATATCTCCCAACTCAACACCTCCATTCTGCACAAGATCTGTGTCTCTCATCCACTCTCATTACATACTCTCATTCCTGGTTACAGGACATTTTTCGGGCTGTACCCACTCTGTGGAATTCCCTCCCTCGCACAATAAGACTTTCCTCTGGTCTACAAACCTTCAAGCGTTCTCTGAGTACCCACCTCTTCAGGCAAGCATATAATATTATAATATTCCTCTACCACCCACTTAACCTCACTAGGTTACCCTATTACCAATCTTTACACAGGTCACACAAGACAACAATCCTCTAGCCAACATTGCTGTGTGACTGGATCACATAGCATACTAAGCACTTTTTACCTTTGCACTCTGACTGGACCAAAATGCAATATGTAGATTTATCCACATGTATCAAACTCCCATTGTCCCATAGATTGTAAGCTTTTGAGTAGGGTCTTCTTACCTCTATGTCTGTGTTTCCCAGTATTGTTTGTTCCCTGTAAAGCGCTGCGCAATTTGCTGGCTTTATATAAATAAATGTTGATAATGTTGATGATTGCCAGGGAATATAAACTTTGACTGAAAGAAACACATTTTCACTATCAGCATTAAAGGGAGGTGATGATGCCCAAGTTATTAAATTGATTTAAAAATAAATTGGATGCCTCTCATGAAATGGTATGGTAGGAAATTGTACATCCAGCTAAAATTGTTATAACAATCTATTAAGGTGGCTGATCCAAATAATGAATCTAATTGTCATTTATGGGGTCAGGAAATATGTTTTTTCTACTGTAAGGATAAAATGGCAGCTGTCTTGCTGGGACTTGTTTCGCCTTCTTATATTCTATTCCATATAAGTATAGGTTGAGCTTGACTGACTTTTTTTTTACCAACCTTTCTTATTATGTACTTTACTTTCCAATATTACACTTCTCAGCATCAAACATATTTCGTGACCATAAATTACTATACAATTAAAGACTGGGAGACACAGAGTGACTTTTTCAACATCATGAATAGGTTGTTTGTGCCATTCATAGTTAAATAATATACAAATTAGCAGAACATGGAAAGCTGATATTGCTAGCTAATTAAACATTTGTGCTATATAAAATGATTTATATGGAATATTCATGTTGATGAAGGCAAGCATAGGCTTTCTGAGGCAAATTTTTTACCTTCCATTCACATGATTACATTTTATATATTTATTTCCATACAAGTTAACCCGTGCATGATACTCATGCATTCTAGTCAAATCAAGCTACTTAAGGTGTTAAAAAGGTTCTTGTCATGCATTTGGGCCATAGCCCAGGCCTCAACCACCAACCACTCCCCACTGTCACCCCCGGCAACCACCAACCACTCCCAACTGTCACTTCTCCTTCAAGAAATATATATATATATATATTTTTAAATCTTTATAAACACTTTTAACAATTAACAAATTAAATTAACAAATTAAAAACATCTTAGTATACCAAATTTCAGCCCTTTCTGAATTTTTTTTTCCACACACACTAAGAATTTAGTAGGTCAGTGTATAACTCCGCCCAGCAGGTGGCGCTGCAGCTTGGTTTTATATTTTCCACACACACACAGACAGACTAACACACGCCACTAGACATTTATATTATAGATGAAGTAACATACAATGCATATTTAATGTGTAAAATAAAAATAGAAGTGTATTTTAACATTTAATTTTACTTTCCTTTTAGTAAACATTGTTAAAAATAAATGTTCACTGGTCCACTTCTGGATTTATCTGTGTAATTAAATGGTTAACTTGGGCTTGGGGGAGTTTTTATTTTTATCCAACTGCTTTGGAAGTCTATGTGTACATTTTTTCCAATTACTTAAGTTAGTGGAACTACATGTTCTGTCAGGCTAAGTTTGTGATTGTATGCTGGAGCATGCTCTGGCAGCTGCTGCCAGCCAAGTTCTTGCTGGCATATGCAGTTCTATAAGCCCTTGCACGTCTAAGCACTTAAGGCTTCCAGGGCTTCTAAGAACTTCTAGGTCGGAGGGTGGAACTTTTTTTGCAATCACAAATACCCCATGGATTCTACCCAGTGCTAATCTTGCTGTGGCTAGTACACATGACAAGAGGGCTCATATTGTGGATCTCACTGCTATTGTGCGACCAACCCAGCCTGGCATAACCTGGTGCTGGTTGGCATTTTTGCAGGCAGATGACTGCTGTATGTTTATATCATTTGCCTCAAAATAAAATCTATTTACAGTATCTATAAATTGGAACTACTGTATGTGTATGGTTCTGCTTCATTCTAATAACTTTATCTTTCAATCATTTACAGAGAGGCCATAAATTGGATGGATGCGTTACATTTTGAAAATGATGAGCATTGTGCAGCCCAAATAAAGAGAATACGAGTTATACACAAAGTGTAAGATGCTAACTCGGTTGGACCTTCGGATACAGTATAAAGTAGTGCAAAACAATGATAAAAAAAATAATGTGTGTAAGATCAATGCACATGTGAACAAAACTCTTTTTTTAACAATACAGTACCAAAATTCAATGCTTTACATATCAATTTACATATTGTGAACAGAGTAGTGGAACAGGTGTCTCTCCTGGGGTAGATGGTAATGTGTAGTAGCCATGAGATCACACAAATCCAAGACTTTATGTAGAACTGGCCTCAGCCAGTTTTATTAAGCAAGAAAATAAAGGAGACTTTAAAATAAACACCTTGAGTGTCCAGCACTAAATAAATACAAGTCACTCCTGACTAACAAACTAAAACAAAACATAATACGTTTCAGCACAGTTTTCCCATAGCAAAGATCAGGCTTCCTTTCACAGAGACTCTGCAGTCAATTTTTCTCAGGTAGTGAGAGACTGAATCCAATCCCTAGCAGCCTTTTAAACATAGCTCACAGGAGGCAGCATTAATCAGTCTGACAACAGAACAGAAGACCTGGACTGGCCTTTGTAAATGGAGCCTACCCTTCTCTCTCCATTTACACCCCAGGGACCCTTACTAGCTTTTCCCTAAAGCTGAACATCTCTCTAGGAATCATTTACCAAATATAAACACTCTTCCTGGGGTTTTAAAACATGTAGATTAGAAACCTGGGACTAATATACCTGCCAGCAAACACTATTCCTGAAACGTTTCACAATATGTTTATCACACAGAATTTATCCCATGATACTAAATTAGAATAAAAAGGAAAGGGTAGGAAATCCCAAGCTCAGAGCCTGGGGAACAATTCAATGACGTGCTATTCATGAATGAAACATTTGTGGCTGTGTAGCAATTTACATAGTTATCATTTAGGAATAGAACCCACCTCTCATTCAAACCAAGTTCAAAGCATCCCTTGAACATTTTTTGAGGGTAAAATATATTGTATGTTTACGAGATTATTTGTCTTGTGTTCTAAGAGTATTTGCCTAAGCTTAATGTAGCAACATGTGACATAGTGATAAAACAGTAGCACAGTTTAAGGAAAGTCAGTAATTTGAAATTATTAAGATCTGCTCTCATGAGTTTTGATTTGTAGTTTTCAAATTCAGGCTCTTTCAGACAATAGCGGTTGTCAATTGTTGGTAATCACATGAATTTGGAGCTAACAATATATTAGGTGTCACTACATGAAAGGTTATAATAGAAAGTGACTTCTAAACTTTTGGTTGTCTGTCTCCTTACCTAGCACTAAATCGCCCCCTAATATAAGTCTCAGAAAAGACACAAGAGACTGCTCTATAGTCATTTCTGTGAGAAAAAAGTCTACATTGCATGTGAATACAGATTATAAAGAAAAAACTTCTAGTTAAGCATTTTGTTTTCTTCTGGAGGGTTTATAGAAAATGAGTTCCACAAGGAACAGATTTTGATTAGGGTCCTTGCGTTTATATTAAGAGCTCATGGTTTTCAGGACATTGTATCTTTCAAGACAATGACTTCAAAATAGCCCCCCACAACATTCTTCTTGGAGAATGGCATTAATTGGTTATGCACACCTTCTGAGAAAGCTGGTATTCAGCCCATTATTATGGGAGTATGCTGTAATGTACTGACTGTTTGTTTGGTTTCCCCATTTGTATGATTGGTTACCAGATCTTAACCCTCATCAAATTAGTGTGAACATTAATGGGAAACCACATTCGAAATGTAACTAAGCCAAAGAGCATAGAAGAACTGGTAGCAGCGATTTAAACCTGTTACCTACAGATTCCTACAGACAAATGAATAAGAACAACAGAGACCTTTCCCCCCAAAATATAAAGGGTCGCAATCTGTTTCATAAATATTTGAGGAAAACAGGGAGTGAGGAGTGCACTGTCATCATGTGATACCTACTATATATACTTATACCTACTGTTGGTATAACCACCTAACAATAGACACATACGATAAATTGATAAACCACATAGTTAATGTTTTGTCTATTACTATTGAACATAATGGTTTGTCGAAAGAAATGTGAATACTGTATTTCACTAATGACTAATGAAATCAAATAAAATGTAACATTTTTAATACTCCTATGTCAAATAATTGTTAAGTTGATAAATGCCAGCAGTGTCACCAGAGTGCAGCTTTGGGGGAGATGCCTTGTAATTATTAAGTGTTTTAACTTTTGAGACACGTGAAAGTCATGAAACAATTTCCAGCATATGGCTCAATAACACAATAGCTCCTGTAGACTAATTACAGGACTACATTACCGGACTGCATAAAGAGAAAGTTGAAAAGTTGATTAGTCATCTGTGGGTGGGAGGCATATAGAAAGAGACCAGCTATATGAATAGCTTGAGGTCAAACTGGCATGTACTTAAATCTAAAAAGAAAGACTATTGTATAAATCATAAAATGGATTTATTAATATTCATAATATTCATACAGATATTAAACATTATATACTGTATGGTGATACAATAAAAAAGTTTCCCATAAAAAGTGAAATAAATAAATAAAATGGCATATGTACAGTATATATATATATATATACACACTAGGAATTAGTAAATGCAATTCTTATGTTATTTATTTTTTATTATATCTTTCAAATTTATCTGAATGTGCTTCTCAGTGCAGCTTGTGAAATGCAATACCGTTGCTGCACTAAAGTCAATTGCTGTCGTGGTATCACATTTTAGCTACACATTTCCACATTTGCTTCCCTGTAGATGGGGGTGGGCAATGATATTGATTTCTCATACTTGCCAACTTTGGAGATCACCCCTCCTGGAGACCACCAAAGTTGTTTTGAGGGTGTGGCCATGTTAATTGTATCATTAGGCCCCGCCCCCTGCTATACAATACCACTTTTGCCCTATCATAACAGGGGGCGAGGCCTAGATGACACAAATTTTCCCCGCCCCCAACAAAACAGACAGAATTCAGAAGGTTGCCCTGCTCTCCTGGGAGTCCGATAAAGCTCCCAAACATTCGGGAGTCTCCTTGACATTCCGGAGAGTAGGCAACTATGTGGTTATTTGAGGTCAAACTTCAATGTACACTACTAGAAAAAATAAATATTGTGCAAACCAGCACGAATTGTAACATCCATTGTGATTTCAGCTACTCTGTGATTATGTTTATCATTCACTCATTATACTGTATATTCAATGCACTGAACCAGGTAGCATTGAATCAGCTGTGAAGCTGCAGTAGTGTGTAATGTGAAATGCAACTTATTTAAATCAGTTTTCAAATCTCCCACTGCACGGCTGAGATCATAATTTATTCACTGCAATGAGCCAGGCAGCAGGAGATTTGAAAATTGATTTGAATACTCTGCAGAGCTACAGCTCTTGTGAATAGCAAAATATTTAAAGCGCTTTTGAAATCTCCCACATCTGTATAAATGCAGTGCAAACATTATGATGTCAGCCAGATAGTGAGAGCTTTGAAACCAGTTATCAGTCCGCTATGGCACAGAAATCTCCCACAGTTATCGCACCCCCATTTTTATACAACATAAAATGCTGTGATAAATAGCTCAATATAGCCAGGCGGAGTGAAAAATGGTCACACAGAACTTGTGTGAAATATGCACTGCTAGAATGACCCTATATAATATAATTAGTTGCATAAAATACATGCATTAAGCATTAAACTGTATGGTGACACAGGAAATGGTTTACAATAACTGTATAGCAAATAAAAATTACATTTAATTTGTGATGCTTTGGAGGGGGTTGTGCCAGTGAGATACTGCAGTTACGAATATTGCAACTTCTTATTATCCTTCACACACATTCTTCTGCAACCATTTTAAAGGAGTGTATTTTCACTGATGCATTCTGCAACTACTGTAAGAACATTGAGATTTTCAAATGAACATCTTATACAGAATAACAACAACATATTAATTACTTCTGTACACTTATGCATATAACCTCATGTGGCAGTGTTAACATTAATTAATTAGTTAATTATTATTAAACTGTTTCTTAGTATAAAGGGGATGGATTACAGTGACCCTGGTACTGGATCTTATTCTGTATAATGGGACAACTACATAGTAAGTACTGTAAATCATCGAACAAAATAAAAAGTTACTTAACTGGTGCAAAGGTAACAAGAGCGTTATTTATATATATCCTCATACCCTTCTCTCTATTCATACTTTGATGACCGCTCTGTTTGATGAGTGAAGTACTGTATTGTAAGCACTTTTTTAATTTCCAGAAACATCTGTCAAGGTAATATATAAGAGTGTGATGTCACAGAGCAGACTTTTGTGAAGTGTGATAAGAGTCCACCATGCAGACAATACTGGTAATACAAGCAAATAGTATTACAGATTTTGGGTCATTTTGTCATCATTACCAGATGTGTAAAAATCATATAAATCCAATTAAAATTGTGGTGCGCCAGATGTCTTATTAATGCTTGCTACATCAATAACTATACTGTAATTGACTTTGCCCCTTTTTTAAAAGCAGATGAGAAGATGTAACAATAAAAATTAGGTGAAAGGATAAAAGTTTAAAATGGAATTTATTTTCTTTATTTTATACAGATGAGTGAGAGAACATGCAGCAGAAGAATCCCCTTATAGAACCATGCATGCTTCCTATACAACACAGGTAAACATTAAGGACCTGATCCAACAACGAATGCAAAGTGAAAACAGTTTTTAAAACCAGACATTGTACACGTGTCCACCTGTATTCAAGTACAAGCTGATATCAAGAAATGTTTCCATTTGAATACGGGCATAAGCACTCTCTGTCTATACGGTACTTGCTGTATGCAGACAGATAGAACAGAATGTAGGATACACCCAATGTATATGTGCAAAATAAAGTCCCTTAGGAACTCATAGAAAAATAAACACTAAATACATTAACACCTCTTAATACTACAACCATTAATGGAAATACATTTAATTTTTTGTTGTTGTGGATTTTTTCTTAACTTGAAATACATGTAATACATACAGGATGTTGTTAATGCATTTTTGCAGTTGCTGTTGTAAATACATGTTCTGGCATGCATCCGTCACCACTATATATCAGCACTTACATCTGCCCTGCAGCTGGTGCAAGTGATACGACTGAAAAACACTTACCTCAGAGATGCCAAGCGCTTTATTTGGACGAATGTGCGAGTGTTTGACCTTGGCACGACTTTACTATACATTGCATACCTGCATATGCCCCTTCCCCTGCCCATTTAACCTTTCAAATCGAAGGCTGTTTGAACTGTCATTGGCGTATGAACTTGAATTGCATGCACTTGTGTTCACTGGCGTAAAGTTCATTTCTGAGCAACTTCACTCAAACTACGGCATGTAACAGGACTTATGTTCAAAGATGAATCATGCCCCAAATGTGCATTTCTTAAGATAAATTGTAGGTTTCACATGCTGTTGCAGGTCTAACAAAATGACTGCTGAAACCCCATTTTGATGCCTGTACTTTCATGTGTGTATTACTTTGAATACTTATATAACCAAGTGATTTTGCGATACTTATATAACCAGTGATTTTGCAATGCTTGTATAACCAAGGACACCACCACATAGTTTGCTAGGGTGTCAACTGCTTATGTGTAAACTTATTATCAGTATTATACCAATAGAAAGTCTGAAAAATCATGTTTATGCAAATGATTCCAGGGACCCTTGTTTCTTGGTCAATAGAAGCTAGGAAACTGTGACATTACCCTGCTTCAGCTTGGACCACTGCAGGTCTGCCAAGTACTCTGTTTGTTTCCAGTAGTTTACTCCTAGCTTTTGGACTTAGAAAGATGGAGTCCTAGGATCAGTGACTGAACATATTATACTGGAAAAAATATTGCCTAAATATCACATTTTATTTACTCGTATCATATTACTCTTTATGTTATATTACACTTTTATATTATATTTTTTACATTAAATAAACAACACACTTGTTTGACAGCCTTAGTGTCAGATGTTATTAATCCACTTTAACACAAACCTGCATTTCACACTGGGAACACATGCTATTACATTTTCATAATCATTACTAATCACTATGTATTGTGTGTCAGTTTGAGAAATGATTGATTGCACTGTAATAAGTACCAACTCTAGATTTACTCTGTTGACATTCAGTGGAGATCTCCTAGGAAAAGAATGGCATTGCTTTAAAAATCCTAGTGAAGAGAGAGTTTCTTAATAACCTGGGATGTGATACTGAAGCTGGACAGAGCAGTTAATAGATTTAAAAATAGAAATGTTAATCCTAACTCTAGTCCTGGGCTCTCTCATATGCAGAGGGTACTCAAAAGAATTTAAATTTGGTTGCATAATCATGACCCCTCCTTATTTCATGCTGATCCCACCTGGAGCAATATGGGGTTAGTATAAAATTATACCTCTACCCACTAGAAGTGATATGTGGCTGTGGTAATAAAGAAGTAACCTAGTGCTAGGACGATGTTTTTAAGAAGAAATACCCTGACCTAATGGTGGGGTCCCTACATACCTAATCTGATGGGAGATGGGGGAAAGCTATATTGTTGGCCTCAGCCTAGTGTCTGGGGCCCAACCCACTCCTGTACCCTGCTGCAGTGGGGAATCGCAGAAAGCAAAAATAAGAAAGCTGAAGCTCTATTCCATTCTTAACAAATTCTGTAAATTCCACTAAGAATCATCCCATTTTGAATGAACTCAGAATCTTCAAACTGATGCTTTCTCACCCTATCTGAGTCCACCTCCTGGTAAAACATTTTTGTCTTCAAACATACATAAGAAACTTTTACTTTGTGTTCACTCTTCTAGTTTTGCTGGTCATGTAGGAGTTAAGAAAACATTTGAACTTATTTCACGGAACTACTGCTGGCCTAATCTTCATCAAAATGTTAAGGAACTGTTACCTCCATTATCCCTTCCAGATAGACCATGGTCTAATATCACCACGGACTTCATCACAGACCTTCCCATCAGTAAGTGTTGTAATACCATCCTAGTGGTGGTGGATTGGTTCTCTAAGTCTGGGTTAGGGTTCAGCTGGTTGTTCCCTGTATCTTGACTCCTATCAAGTCTGAACTGCTGTGCAGGTGTGCTTTCCCTGAAAAACTGATTGGTTTGCTGTACTATTTAAAGACCTCTCCTGCCTTCTTGTCTAACCAGTGATAGAGTTGGAAAGCGTTTGACATGACAGGAGCTGAATCTTCTCCTGTTTTTCCTAACCTTTCACTCAGTCCTTTTTCAGAATTTCATTTGTACCCTGACTTCTGAACAGCACTATACATTATTGCTGGTTCTAGCTCTGATAAACACGGACTCCTGTTGCATGGTTGGTCTATACAAGTTTGCTACCTCCTGTCTCTGCTTCTGTCTCCTTATTCCTATCTTCTGGTCTGCATCAACTCTGGCATCACATTAGAATCTGGGCCTGGGTAGAAGTAAATTAAATTAGTTCAGCATCTCTTCCTGTGTACTCTTGATAAATAGAAGTTGTTGTATGGACCCAATTAAAGTTCATCAACCTCAGGGAATTTTGCCAAAGTGTGAATGGTCATCAGGCTTCTCTAATCACTTTTTAAGCCTAATAAGAGGTGGAAATATAAATGATGATTATATTGGAAAGTACAGATGTGAATGTGAAATTTATCTTGCAATGTTTTATTAGATGTGAAAGTAAGAGACTAGAGGGGTATGACCTGGTCGTCTATGGAGAAGCACGTCTTGCTGTGTGCTCTCCGTTTGACTATTCTGCTGCAGTAATTTGTTGGTTTCTGGCTCTTAATGTGCAAGGTCCCATCTGCCCTCCTGCTGGTGCCTGCGGTGCTGTGCTTGTCAAAGCTCCAAAGAGCCCCTTTGCTGTGTCCTGGTACATGCAGCCCTGTTCCCACTAATCTCTTCTTTGTTTATTACAGCAATGGAGGAGAGTGGTCCCTCAGGATGTAAGGCAGTGTTTGCATTATCGCTCCCTCTGGCTTTGTTGGGTCAAGCTTCTATGTGCCACTTGTAAGTCCGATGTTCGGCATGTGGATTTGGTGGCCCATTCCAGCCAGTGCCTGCTCTATATACAATTTTATTGCCGATTCCCTTCTCTATTGGAACCATGGGAGGCTGATATAAATCTGTGTACCTGTTACACTAGGGCCTTTCTTCATTTACCAATCTGGCAAGTCACTCTTATATTCCCTCTTGGCAGTAAATATTATTTGGCTCACCTTAGGCTCATGAGGCCCAGTCAATGAGTCCCTGCATACATTTTTTAGAATTATTCTCAGTATACACTGTCCAAGTGTAAATACATCAATATTCTGCACTCCTGGTACAAACAGGACCACTGGGAATCATATACATTGACTTTACGGACTTATTTCCTCTATGTTTTGGTGCTTTGTGATTTGCACAACTACAGCTGCTCCCTCATTGCCTCTGTTGTGCAATATTCTTGGCAGGCTTGCCTGTATAACATCTACCCTGTTTTTGCACTCCTCTATGGTTATTATACCACCAAGCTCTACTTCTAGTTCCAGATAAAACACACTTGCTGTACCATTTCTCTTCACCAGCCATTTACTCGGTGGTCGTCGGCATATCAATGCTGACTACACCTCCACTAATTACCCCGAAGTGGAGAGACCGAAGGGCTCCTTCCCCGACCAGCGTGCAGGATGACTTCTGTGTAAACCGACTGGAAGTCATGGCGATCCCTGAAGTAGCCGGCGTCAGCTGATGACACCACCGATAACCGCAACGCAGTCATCGGTGCTGTGAAGGGGGGTATGTTTTCTGCACTTTTTCCTGATTCTCCTGTCATTTGTGTTGGTGACTTCAGTAATGTAATGGCCAAAAATTCTGATGGATGGTGGGACAGCCAATCCACTGACCTCCATGGTAACGCATCCTTTAAGGACCTGGCATTCGACTATAATATTACCAAGGGTAAAGCTCTCTGAAAATTCAACCCATTTTGGTTGTCTCACATCGGGGCTGTTGTCTGAGACTCATTTAAAGTTTATCTCCAGAGTACTTCGATTAATAAATTAGCAGCTCTTAAAACATTTTCTAATGATAAAGAATGAGAAATAGAGCAGACTTGTAGAGACCTGGAATCTGTGTATTTGGTAACTCTCTCCACTGATTCCCATTGCAAATGGCTTTCTGCTCAAATAGAGAGACTGATTTAGACCTGTTAGAAACATCTACACATGGAGGGTGCTAAGACTGCTGTTCCTGTAATTGTAGATGTCATAGAGTTTGAGCAATTATTGATGCCTAATATTGTGGGATCTTTCAGGATATCTACCGTATACATCTCGTGCACATGACACTGAGAGGGACCTATCTTGGTATTTAGACGTAATTTGTCTTTCTACTCGATCAACATAATGTAAAATGTTTTCGATTTCTGTTTACATTGGAAGAGGTGGAAGATGTCCTTCCCTATGGATTCATCTAGATCAAACAGGCTTCAAGCCTGGAAAGTCCCCCTGTCTAAATTTACAGTGTTTATTTACTCTCATGCAGGTGACTGATTAGAGTTTTCGGGAACTGGTAATAAGGTATTTTTATTCTGTTGATTGATCATATTTCCACATAGTCAGTTTCCACTTAAATGGACCACCCACTTTACATATTTAGGTATTTGGATCTCTAACAATGTATTTGATTATGTGCCTCTGAACATTCAACCCCAGATTGACTTTCTGAAATCTAAAGTCCACACATGGTGGAAATTTCCTCCTTCAGTGTCAAGGAGGATAAATCTTGTAAAAATGATCATACAGCCTAAGTTTCTATATGTTTTGCAGCAGGTACCAGTATTTCTGCCCTCCTATCTGTAAAATTGATCAGTTCCAATTTGTCTTTGGTTTGGGGTGGGAACAGGGCAAAAATAAAAATGAGTGATTTATGTAAATCTAGGAACTTTAAGGCCTTGCCTTACCAAAACGTAGGTTTTATTACTATGCCTACTCCGAAATGGCTCATTTAAAATTTTGGGTATCAGACCTAGATACTTGCCTAACCCTGGAAACTTGTTTCCGGGAGAGGGGGCATGACTGGAGGGCGGGAGGTGGCGGGGCGGGGCCAATGGCGGCATTTTGGCCCTGCCCCCGCAAACGTCATTAATGCCGCCGGGGTGGGGCCAAAATGACGCAATTGGCCTCATCCCGCCCCTTCACGCCCTCCAAAATGGCGTCAAATGACGCCATTCTCTGTGAATTCCGGGATGCGGGAGAAATGCCAGCTCTCGCGGGAGCCCGGGAGACTGACCCGAATTTCGGGAGTCTCCCGGACTTTCCGGGAGGGTTGGCAAGTATGACCTAGATTACCACGGTCTCCATTAGAAATTACTGAGGCACATAGCCAGCCGTTACACTCCTGTTAAAAATGTATTGTCTGGTGTTTGTCCCATACAAGCACCTCCACTGCTTTTTCAAGCTGTAAAGGTTTGGAATGCTGCGCATCCTTTGTTACATGTTGACGGTGTGAATCCCTGTACTCCATTTTGGGTCTTACTAAATTTACTGAACTTAAATCACTGCCTGTATGTTCTATGTGGTTTACACGTGGTATATCTGCTCTGGGACAAATGTGTGCTGCGGGGGTTCTCAAATCATTTGCACAACTTAGAGCGGAATTTGCGATCACTAAAGCTATGTTTTACTGCTATTTACAACTTTGGCATGGCTTAATTGACCAATTTGAGCTGCAATTCCCTTCCCTTATAGATGCTCATATGAAAACCCTACTTCAACCCTAAGGTTACTCGAAGCTCACCTCCTTTATGTATTCTTATTTATTGAGTAAATATGCTACCAAAAACCTTGTACAATTGAGGAAGAAGTGGGAGGTGGATCTCGGCCCTCTCTAGGATAAGGAATGAAGGACGATTCTTAGTAGCTCCCAAATCTCGACTCTTGAATTTTCAGCAGATTCAGATTTATATTCTACACAGAGCGTACCTTACTCCTTCTAGATTGGCTAAATTTAGTTGTGACGAGACAACTCATTGTCTGAAATGTGGTGATCCTTCTGGCAATTTCTGGCATCTCTTATGGCAGTGCCCTGAAATAAATTGCTTCGGATTGCTTTGTTTCGGATGCACTCTGTGAATCACTAAAACTGGGGTGAAGGAAACGTCATGTATAATAGACTGATGCGTCTATACTTAATAAATGTACTCATGTTAGCTAGAAAGTGATGTTCGTGGATGGATCAATCTAGTTAACGACACAGTGGGTCACAAGCTTTTTGTCTATATTAGTAGGAAGTGCCCTTTGAAGAATGAAAATATTTGGAGATGATATCTGGACTCCTCCTTTGCCTTACCCTTCATGGCATGACCCTCTCTCCTAGATTAGATATGCGGCACCCTAGATATTGTTGTACCTTTTTTATTACCCTCTATGTTTTGCTGTTAACATTGTTTGTATAGTCTGCTATATATTGCTATATGCATTATATGCATCAATGTACTCATGTTGTCCCTGACTGATACCTCTGAAACTAGAGACATCATTTTTTTGCTGAACATGCCTGTTTGTGGGGAGTTTATGCCACCTTACCTTGTGGTTCCCCAAGTACCAGCATGCTCTGGCAGCCATGGGTAGTACTATAATCACCAGCATAATCAAATTATTAATGGCAGCCTGGGCTTGCTGGAACTTGTAGTGCATCATCACAAAATGTCTATATTAGTAAAACATTTTTTTTGTGGAACCTAATTCTCAAGGGAAGGGTGTCCAGCAAGGGAATCCAGTTTATCAATATGGCAGGGGGACCCCACACTATTGACTATAGAGCTGGTTCTAGTGAAATCGGGGGGACTCCATGCTTTTTGTCCCCCCGACTTTGCTACTACCATCCTAGGCTGGCAGCACTAGGGTTAATCTGTTTGGGAGGGGGGAGGAGCAAACTATTTATTTGTTTATTTTAACACTATTGTGCTGGCAGGTCAGTGGCTGTAATGCTGCTGGGTCTGCCGGCTGACGCTACATGGAATTGAATGTATCCTGCAATGTCTTGTATAGTAAAGCAGAGCAGAGTAAAAATACACCCGTAGTCAACAAGGAACGTATCTTGAGATCCGCTTCTTGTTGTCTACAGGAGTATGCAGAGTCAATTTGTTTGGGGATTTATTACTTACTGCATTTAAGTTCCTTAATGACTCATGCCCACTGTGTTTAGATAAATAAATAAAGTAAAGAATTTAATATAATTTATTTATCTGAAGAAGATGACCTATTATGTTCTTTGTTTATGGCTTTTTGCCATTTCAATGGCCACACCTGTGTTCCATCTTTATTCACACATGCATGTCAGGGAATTCTGTTTGCTCACACTAACCCATGCACCCTGGTATGAAAAAATATAAGTGACTAAGAAGCTACCACCCGAACCTCGCCGATCCGAGTACCAAGTCAGCTCGTGGATTCTATATGTACCGTCCTCCACGATGATCCAGCGCCATTTCAAAGAGAGACACAGAAGGGGTAGCACGGATCTTGGCAGTCTCTAGTGTAGTTGGGGCGCGTCATATCTAAAACAGAAAGAGGAGGGGTGGCAGTTTTCTTAAAAGTCTCCAGTGACATTCTTGTGAGTTATAGCTCACACAGAAACAGGAGTGGTCCATTGCTCCATTGCTAATTGTCATTGCTGAAATAGAAATAATAAGGCTGACATTGTTTTTCAAAATCTGCAGTCACATTGTACTGTGTTATTATAGCTCACACAGAAACTGGAAAGTTCACAGTTTTGCTGCCAGTCTACAGTCTACATGGCATTGCTCCATTGCTAATTGTTATTGCTGAAATAGAAATAATAGGGCTGTCAGTATTTTTCAAAATCTGCAGTCACATTGTGCTGTGTTATTATAGCTCACAGAGAAACAGGAGAAGTCCCAGTGTTGTTGCCAGTCTACAGTCTACGTGGCATTGCTCTATTGGTAATTGTCATTGCTGAAATAGAAATAATAGGGCTGTCAGTGTTCTTCAAAATCCACAGCGAAATTGTTCTGTTCACAGCAGTACAATGGATTCACAGCAGTACACAGAAGACCAGGAACACCAAGCAGCTGCTGCCACCAGTCATGATGATAGTAATCCCTATGTTAAAGTGCATAGGGTTTTTAAGTCAGGGAAAAAAATGTAAAAAAACACCTTTTACCTCGGTAAAGAAAAAAGAACTGTAATCCAGGCAAAGTTCACTGCAGAAAAAAAAAAATTTGCCAACATGCTATTCTACAAACTGTGGTGGCAATGAAAGAAATAGTCTTCGCCTTTCTCTATGAGTGCTAGTTCTGCAACTGTCACTGACAGACCTTGTAATTCTGACTCAAAAAGTGGTGCTCAAATACTTTTACGTGTAAAAGCTGAGCTGGAAGAAAACAGTAAGACATTAGAAGAAAATGTATGTTGAGATTCAGAAATTACACAAATCCCTGAGGTATCCATGTGTAAACCTGACCTGTCTGATGGTGTACCCATAAAGAAGCCTGCTTTCAGCATTTCTGCAGATGTGTGGATGAGCAGCACAAGTGCAGCCGATGATACACAAACTGAGGATGCCACTTTGGAATTGCAACAGGATAAGGGGGATATTTGTGTATCTGACGACACCGCTAATGAGGATGTTGATGAGAATGACGTTGTTTGTGTAAGTCCTGCACCAGTGGAAGAAGTTCTTGCATGTGATAAGAACAAGGCCATTGCCATGCTTGGGCATAAGACCAAAAATCCACCTCTTATGTGTGGAATTATTTTTACCCGATTCTTGACAACAGTTGTCTAGTCATTTGCAGCCTTTGTAAAGCCACAGTCAGTAGAGGTAGGGACCTTAACCATCTAGGAACCTCATCCATGTTACGCGATTTGAAGCGAGTTCATGGCAAGCTGTTGGGAAAATCGGAAACTTATGCTAAAAAAATAACAACAAGCATTCCAGCATCAGCTAGGTCTCTTTTCTCAGCTAGATACCGGCACCTGCAATCTACACCCACAACACCTTCCTCATCAATATCCTCAGTAGCGATCAGTGTTAGTCCTGCATCCAAGTTGCTAAGGCTAGATGACTCCTCCACTATCCAGGATTCCTCAGAAGAATTCTTGAGTGTTAGTCCCACTGCTGCTGCTGCTGCTGGTGGGGGTGGATCTTCATCCCAGAAGCAGACCAAGAAGAAGACTACTAGTAGTTTACAACAATTGACCGTTAATCAATCCTTTGCAAGAGGAAGAAAGTATGAGAGCTGTCATCCTGTTGCAAAGCGGATCACAGACGCCATGGCGACTATGCTGGTATTAGATCTGCATCCAATATCCCCTATTAATGCAGCTGGTTTTAGACAGTTAATTGAGGTCTTGTGTCCCCGTTACAAAATTCCATCACAACACCATTTTACTAGAAAAGCTATTCTTCACCTCTACCAGAAGGGTCCTAAAAATATAATTATTGGGCTACAAAATGCCATTCTACCCACTGTACACTTAACCACAGATATGGGGACAAGCGGAAATGGGCAAACTAAAGATTATATGACTGTGACAGCCCACTGGGATGGTTATTCGCCTTCACCAGCAGGAACAGCAGCAGCACATTTTTCACATTTTTCAGATCAGGCTACTCTGTGTATCACCGGCTTCACCAAGAGGCATACAGCTGACAATCTGTCATTGCAACATGGTTTATCCCGCTTGGACTCTCATCAGGATATGTCATTTAAGATAATGCCACCAATATTGTGAGAGCATTACAGCTGGGTGAATTCCATCACATTCCCTGTTTTGCTCACACAAAAATGCAGGAGATGCTGACTGTGGCCCGTAAAATAGCTGAACATTTCCGGCATTCAGCAACAGTAGGAGATTGCAGCAGCTACAATAGCAATTTTATTTGCCCTGCCACCAACTGAAGCAAGAAGTGGTAACAAGGTGGAATTCCACTCTGTATATGCTTCTGAGGATTGAGGAACAATGAAAAGCCATCCACGCTTACTCCACAAGCCATGACATTTGGAAAGGAGGATGATGTATTTTATTCAAGCGCAGTGGAGAATACTTTCCATGTTATGCAAGATGCTGAAATCATCCAAAGTAGTCACCTGTGAAGTGAGTTCAGACACTGCTAGCCTGAGCCACGTGATTCTCTTAATTAGAGTTTTGGAAAAGCAGCTTGAGAAACTGAAGGAGGAGATGAAACAAAGCAATTACGCTAAGTATGTCAGACTTGCAGCTTAAGTACTTTATTCACATTGCCAGGATCCAACAGTTATCAAAATCTTAAAATCGGATGACTACATTTTGGTGACTGTGCGTGATCCTAGTTTTAAGAGCGATGTCTTCTCTTTGTTTCCAACTGACCAGGATCTCAAGAGATGCAAGGAGCTCCTGGTGAACAAGATGACAGCTCAAGTATTACTGTCACAAGCTGGGTTGCTCTGATGGCCTTACCTGCCGGTATTGGCGCTGCTACGTTGGGATGCGCAGAGTCTAAATACACCTCAGTTCTTCACCAGGGATCGCCGCAAGGAGATTCGGGTTTAGCTGCAGAGACGTGAAGGTTGCGGCCCTCCCATGTAGCTAGCAGCGAGGTGTGAGTGAACTATCAGAGTCATACAATCCAAGGTCAAAACCGTGTGGGCAAAAAAGAGGTACCGAAGGATAAGGCAAAAGAATCGTCAAGAGGTCAAACCAGAGAATCAGGATGGGTCCAAGGGAGAATACGAAAGAGTGGTCAGGCAGAGCTGGGGTCAAGAATCCAAATAGTCAGAAGTGCAGGATACAACAGTGCTGGAGCCTAGAAAATTAGATAGTCTGGCACCCAGTGGTGCCAGAGTCTGGGTTAAATACATGTAGCCCTTCTTTCATTGGTGGACGTTGGGTCGGCGGTCAGCTGTACTGACTGCCGACAGGAAATGCTGTTTGGTGTCTCCGTTGCCTAGCAACGGAGACGCGATGTTCGGGCGCATGCACCCGAACCTCCTACTAGACCCGGAAGTAGCATTCTGTTTCTAAGCAACGGGACGGCTGGGTAGAAATGAAGGCGTCCATCCCCGGCACCTGGTGTGTGTGTGAGAACGGTGTCTGATAGTTACTTGGCAGAGATGGCCTCTCCTTCAGTTCCTCAGTCAACTGCAGCTAGGTAAAAACTTTGTTTTCCCAAGAGACCCAGGGATGATGCAGATGACTAAGCACAACATTTTGACATCTGGGGGTAAATGTATCAAGCTGTGAGGTTTCCGGCAGGTTTGAAAAACCAATTAGATTCTAGCTATCATTTATTTAGTACATTCTACAAAATGATAGCTAGAATCTGATTGTTTGCTATAGGCAACATCTTCACTTTTCAAATTCGCCAGAAAACTCTCAGCTTGATATATTTACCTCCTGGTCTGGTCTAATTGAATTGACCAAAAAATGTGACACCTCTGTCGTAACTCTACCTGATCCTACTATCAACATACAAAAGATGATGGAGGATTATTTTAACCACAGCATAGAAATAGACACATCAGACAATCCCTTTACATACTGGGAGGAAAAAGAGGGAATTTGGACACCCATGTACCAACTCGCTTTGCACTACCTAAGCTGCCCACTCTCCAGTGTGTACTTGGAAAGAGATTTCGGCACAGCCGAGAGCCTTGTCAGCGATTGGTGTAGGAGGCTACTTCCTCAAAATGTGGAAAAGACGATGTTCATAAAAAAGAACTACAATTTCCACGAGGAAGGCCTTTCCTGCAAATTACATCAAAATACAGAGACTTCTGTCATGGTGGATTCCAACGGTGATGAATTAATAATGTGTGAGGATGATGTACACACTGATGAGGGTGAGGATGAGGCTGAGGATGATGACAACAACATCTTGCCACAGTAGAGTCCATTAACAGCACTATTACTTTAGGTGCCTTCAGCCCATTGTTACCTTGTTTTGTGGGGGCCCAAACAAAACAAGCATTTCAGCCACAAAAGTGGCACTCCTTGATGCTGAAGTGCTTGGTTTGTTAAAGTGTGCATGTCCTTTTTAAGATCCAACATAAGGGTGGGTGGGAGGGCACAAGGACAGTTTCGTCTTGCACCACTTTTCATTTCAGCTACCACTGTGTGCCAATTTTACCTACATGTGCCATATACTGTTGTGTGCTTTGCAAAAATCAAAGACACCCATTGATGATACAGATGACTCAGCACAACATTTTGACATCTGGTATTGTCTACTGTAAAATAATTTAACAAAATTAGTGACACCTCTGCTGTAACTCCACCTGATCCTACTATCAACTATCAACATCCAAAGAATGGTGGAGGATTATTATTAATTTTATTTAATGGCATAAAGGCAACAGTTTTATTAACAAGTACAACGTTGCTTGTAGAAGTAATATAAGCATGGATGTCTAAATAGACATTTATTTGTATTACTCAAACCTTGCAATTTGCTGCTTTTTCATCAGTATTGCATAAAGTGTTTGTAATCTGCACTTTACGTCAAAGATACCTAGCTATATTTTAATTTTTGGGAATTGAGGCTGATTCGAAGCTCATTGATGACCTTGCTTTGTTGTGAGTTTAAATGGCTCTTTTTAGTGCATTGTCTGGAGCAAGATCCAATATACTACTGTCAACATGGTCACAGCCAATTTTTGGACACCTACCGGATTTACCCTTCTGAAGTTTGTTTTCAATCAGCCTTCAATTGCTTCTCTCTCATACACTGACCATCCCAAACTGTGTTATAGGAGTACTCTGAATGACGGCAATCACCTCGTCTTCATCTTCCAAAGCTTAGTCTACAGGGGCCGGTGGCACACCTATTTGTTTTCTCAGGTCTCTTAGTTGTTCTTTAAACCTGATATATTTATCCTCCTGCCTCAGGGCCTACTCTGTATTATTCTTCTGAAGCGCAGTGTATCTCTCGAGTACAAGCTCTTTTAAATCCGGGATCTCATCCGGTGGGTCACATGTTAATTTAAATACGATCACCTCAACTGCGTCTATATGTTGGTTTAAATCTCTGTTCAGTGCAGCATATCCCAACATGACAGATTCCATGCTGCCCACATGTTACGTGTCATAGTCTGTCTGAAGCAGATGTAATGCCATTGCAGTTGTAATATCCATTCCTGTGTCTATACAAGTTTGGCAGTTCTTCAGGGATGAGAGGGAGGTTTTCACAGAGGAGAAGGAGATTAAAGATGCAGCACGAGCAGACATGGTTTCATAATGTAGAGTTCATTGACAGCACTGTTAGGCTTAAGGCAGTCAAGCTATTGGTAGCTTGTTTTGTCGAGGCCCAAACAAACCAATCACTTTAGCCACAAAAGTGGTACTCCTTGTCACTGTAGTGCTTGGTTTGTTAAACTGTACATGTCCTTTTCAATATCTTACAAAAGAGTGGGTGTGAGGCCAATGGACAATTTCGTCTTGCACCACTTTTCTTTTCTGCCACTGCTGTATGGAAATGTTTCCTAGATGTGCTATGAACTGCCGTGTGTTTGTGTTGTTGCTCTGTTGCTTAGCACATAGATGCCGACTTTGTGACTCTGTCCTTTGGGAGGACAGGTCTCGTGACAGGGGTAGGAGGGGGCTATGGTGACGTCTTTGTGTCACCATAGCCATGCCCCCACTATAAAATGCCTAAATTCACTGCATTGAATAGCGGGGGGTGGGGGGCTTAATGACGCAACTAAGCCCCACCCTCTGATATTTAGTGCCGTGAATTTCGGTATTTTTTAGGATCAGGGAGGGCTGTCTACTCTTCCCCAAAATTCGGGAGCCTCCCGGAAATTCCAGAAGAGTAGGCAAGTATGGCTTAGCATCCAGCCAGCTCACTGCAGTCTTTTTCCAAAAGTGGGTGAAAATAATATTGTGACCTGTGAGGTGGTGAAAATTAACTGGAAATGACTTGAAATTAGTGTTATTGAGGCTAATAATAATGTCATTTTAGCATATTTTAGCTATTTTTCTAAAAAGATACAGATCCAGAACCAAAACCCAAACCAAAACACACAAGGGCAGTTTTACCTAAATACGAACTTAATCCAGATCCAAAACCAAAACCAAAACATCTCTAGTTTTAGTTTTATACAGAATCTATACTACATTCAAAGAAAGATTCATGATTTTGCATGCTTCTTCTATACACTACATTACACATGCACCACCTAGTGGCACATATTTTTACTGTATATGAGAATTCCAAGGAAATGACTTATCTCTTTGAATTAAATAAATTGTAAAAATGTATTCTAAAATATATCTATGTATAATTTATTATAGTTCACATATTTTGCATGTTTTACAAATCAAGTATATCGAAACATGACAATGCATTCAGATACGTATTAATAAAGTAAAGACCTGAAAACTGCACTACAATATTCACAACAGCAAATCTGTAACAGTCCTGTTATAGATGTCACTTGATTTTATCTAAGAATAAAAGTATGCATAGACAGGCACATTCAGAGACTGATTTAATAATTATACAACCTTGCTTTGTATGTATCATGTACAGATGCTTACATGATAGGTGAAGCCCAATCAATCTACTGCATAAGTAAATTTTCAGGCATATCCAAGGTACATGTCTTTCAGTCGTATCACATGCACCAGCTACAGGTCAATTGTAAGTGCCGAGTGATAGTGATGATAGTAGTGTTTGTATGCGATCATGTGTAAGAACATGTGTTTGCAATCAAGTGCAAATGTAAAAATGTATTTTATGTTCAGCAGACATAATAACATTCTGATAAATGTATTTGATACGCGAGAAAAGAACATATTTTTTAATTAGTGACTATATTATTAACAGCTGACAATAATTGAATACTTTTTTTTCCTGTGCGTTCTGCTGGGACTTTATATTCTGCATACGTATTGCACATATATCTTGCAAGTGTATTGTGTCTGTTTGAATATGGGAAGTGCCGCATAAACAGAGCCTACCTAGTCCCGTATTCAATAAGAGATGTTTCTTCAGTTCCGCCTTAATGAATCACGCCCAAAATCTCTATGTAACATCTTTGTGACACCTTGTTTGATTTTGAGTGCAAAATATAGCAAAACATTTATAATGTTAGAGGGCCTGATTCACCAACTCAGGTATTTGCTGATTTTGAGCACATCAAACGCAAAATCACTCTGCGCATGTCCATAAGCGGCAGATATGGTCATGATTGCAGACCTGCTCCGTGCACTGGTGAGCTCAAGGGACACATACTACATCCTACTACATCGTGGGGAAAGGACGTGTTACCATAGCCATTTGACAGTAGGGGCATGTCTAATGCATGCAGCCACTGCCGTATACAGCTCTACAGCTGCAGAGTAACTTGTTTTTCTGCCACATCTCTTGCACCAGCTCTGGGGCTAGTCTAAGTTTAGTCAGCTCTATACTCTGTTAAAATAAATATTTATTTATTTTTTTAAAGCGTGGGTTCCCCTCCACTAATAATATTAACTCTTGTGCTGCCAGCCTAGTGCTGGTAGCTACAAAATCGGGGGAATAAAAGCGTGGGATCCGCCCTATTTTACAAAAAAACAACACTAGACAATATAGCAGGGTTGCCCTGCCATAATGACAAACCAGCACTAGGCTGTTCAGCACAGGGCTGAATTCCTTAGGGAGGGGGGTCCGCAAAAAAATGCGTAGGCCCTACCCCTAGGGGTACCCAGCACATGCTGAAAGCACTAAGGCTCTTCCCACACCCATAGGAGGTAGGTGTGGGGTAATAAAGTGAAAAAAAAAGTTTATAACACTATTTTACCTTGTGAAACAACAAGTCTCAGCCAGCCAAGACTGCCATTAACAGTCTGGGCATGCTGGTGTTTGTAGAACTACAAGTAACATATCCATGGCAACCAGGATATACTGTCACTTGGAGAAACACAAAAGCCATCATGCCCTGACACCCAGGGTCAGCTGAGCCATGTAGTACCACAAAGTAAAATTTAAATAAAACACACACCTTTTTGAAACCACATTAGTTTAATAAAAAATAAAAATAAACCCCTAAATAAAAATGAAAATAAATCCCACAGCTCATTTAAATCACATAAATGTATTAAAAAAAAAAAATACCAAATATACTTACCATCTGTTGCCTTTAGGCTTGATTCATCTAGGCACGCATTCTGAGCACAACCTGCATTTAGCATTAAACACACATATTTAGGCTTTGTATACTCCCAAATTCATCAAGGCACTGATTTCAAGATACGTGTGCTGTTGACTTCAGATGTAGTTCTGCTGTGCTCTGCTACACAAGATGCTGCAGGATACAACCATTACTTATGTGGATCATAAATTTGCCAAAGAACACACAGAAAAAAATTGTTTTATTAATTTTACCTGTTAGTAATAGAGGCATTAATGATAAAACAGTTTAAAACAAAAAATCCCCATGAAAAACATATATTAGGATGTGGTTAATGTTTACTGAGCATAAAATTCATTATTACAGTTGCTCCTTATTGCAAACACATGTTATAGCATGCATACAAGACTGTCATCACTACTAATAAGTACTTAGACTAGCCCTTTAGCTGGATCAAGAGATACGGCAGAAAAACAAGTAATTTTGAGACGTTTAGAGCTTGATTTGGATGTGGCTGAGTGAGCTTGACTTTGGCACACACCTACTATAAATTGACTACTGCAAAACGCCCCTTCCCCGCCCCATTCACTCCATGAAATCGTAGGTTCCGAAAAGTGTCCTTTGTGTAGGAAACATACCTCCCAGTTCTGGACATGCTCAGAGTGATTTTGAGCACGATACATTCAAAATCGGCAGATACGTGCCATGATGAAGCCCATAATATGCATTTTTAAACATAACTTTCTGGTATGTGATATTAATTCTTTATGAATATTGTATAAAGTTACAGTTTTCCCCATCAGGCAGGAATGGAGGAAAAATCAAGTATTCCATTTTAAGGTGGTTTGTCAAGTAACCAGTTGCCCATGAATAATGATTTCCCAAACCACTCCATGTTAAATAGTAAAATAGGACCAAAGTACCTCAGTACATTAATTGCATATTGAAAATTACCACCTTAGTATTAATTTAACAGTACATTTGACATTTATGAAGGAATAATTTAAAAGGATAATTACTACACTTGTCTCCACTTCATTTGTTCTGTCTCAACCCACCCTTAAGTTACAATCCAATGTATTTTGATTAGGATGCTCTAGTTTTGTCATAGGAATGAGTGATGATAATGTGTTAGAGAGTACGGTGATTCTGGGTCATTCTCTCGGTGGATTAGAAGAGATAAAATGACAGCAGTAAACATGTTGTGTAGGAAAGTCTGTAACATTTAGAACCCACCGAGAGACAGCATTGATCTGTCTGGCTCTATATTTTGTAACTCTGTCTTTTTCCAGCTGCTCTTTCCAATACACTGTCCACAGTCTTATTTCATAGCCACAGTAAATAGACTGACATTTAGTGTTAATTTTTGTTCATCTCTCATATTGTTTATCATCTGAGAATTTATCACAAGTTTACATCCTTTACAGTGCTGTTTTCACATCTATGGATCCACAGTTTTTCATGGTAAACTAAAATTTGATGGGTTGGAGTAAACTATAATGTAAAAGCCAACTCACCTGATGCTCAAATGTTTTATTGGGTTTAATCTAATTGAACGGTGTATCAACAACATTTTCATTGCCAGAAGTTGACGGAACCTATACCTCAACATGAATTATTGTACGGGACGTGTATTTTATTCTGCGATCATTCTTTTTTTAATGTGCACTACTGATTTTTTATAAGTCAAAATATTAAAAGGGACATTCACCTTAAGAGAATTGCATTGTTCAGGCAGATTTATTTGCTTTCATTGCCCTTGGAATCAACAACAGGTCTGCTGGGTAAATCAATCCAAAGCACTTACCTGAGCTTATCAGTTGTCATACTCAAGGATAACAAAAATAGACAATAGAATTGTCAGAGGAAGAACAGGGAAGGGCAGGCAAGCATAGGTTGAGTATATTAAGGGCATGTGCACATAACTGCGACTGAGGTAGACCTGGACGTATGTCTACCTGTCAGGAGGTGTATCTCTTGCCCAGAGTCGGAACTAGCGAGCTGTGGGCCCCGATGCAGGGAAGCCGGGAGGAGGGATCTGGGGCCCACAGCACACTAGTTCCAATTCTCTGCATCTGCCGTACAGTGGGCCCCATTATCTCCATGGGTCCCGGTGCACCACACTTGCAGCACCAATAGTGGTTTCACCATTGCTCTCACCGGTGCAGAAGGGCTGGTGCAAAGATATGCAATGATGATGGTGATGACGATTGGCAGCACCAGTTAGCCACTTATGTTTGGTTGATTGTGTGTTGACCCTTCCAGTTGATCGTACCTTATTCATTAGGTGAGGGTGCTATATTACATTAAGTTGAGACTGTCTTTTTGCATTACTTAATTGATAGTTCCATTTGAACTAGGGCAGGAAAGAATAACCCCATTTAATTTTTAAAGGGGAAAAACAGATATTTGAATTTAAATGAATTTGTATCTTGTATTTCTGTTTGTATTTATTATATTAAATACAAACAGGAATTGGAACATGTGTTATTAATAACAGTGTCAACACACTCTAATCTGTTGTGTATATGACATTACATTATCACATTGTGTGCATATGTGTGTGTGGTAGGGATTTTACCGTGTAAACTCCAATGGGGAAGGGCTGATGTGAATGATTCAATAGAATAGCAGCAAAGGGTGCCCAAGATGACTGCCTCATCCTCTGCAATAATTTAAAGTGCGTTGAGTCTTATTGGGAGAAAGGTGCTATACAAATAAATAATTATTATGTGCAAACAAGAATGACATGACATTATTGCAGAATTGAAATATTTTGGAAATTGAAGGGTGCACTCAATATGCTAGTCACGACAAGACATAATAATTATTGGCAGAAATGGTATCAATAAATAAAAATTTCTTTACCTTTATTTGCCCAAGGATAGGAAATAATTAAACCGCACTTGGCATATATATCACCACTGGATATTATTAGAACCCCACCTGAATGTTTAACCAGGTGGGCTACTCTTAGTCCTAACTAGAGCAGTGTGGGGAGAAGGTATATTATAATATTATCATTATTATTATTATTATTATTATTATTATTATTATTATTATTAATAATAATAATAATAATAATAATTCCTTTCCAGGTGGTATAATCACAGCTTGCCCTGGAGCTCCCACTTAGAGGATAGCGTTCCTGGCATAAAAAAACAGCACCAGATCAAATGATCATGTGGGCACTTCCAGTTACCTTTCAATGATGATGCCCAGGGGCTCCAGGGCAGCCTATTGTATCTTTACCATGCCCCATAGCTTCTGCTTAGGTAGAGATGGCTTACTCCAGTCTGAGTAGCAAAGTGTTTCTTCATTATTCCCCAGCAGGGGCTTATTGGCAGAGTTTTCCAGGGAGGTAAACACACTTTTCTCTCCCATGGTGCATAAGCCCATCTCCTAAAGTGAATTTAGGTACTGTGAATGTGATGACAGTTCTGCTTTAAGTGTATTATGTGGTTGGCTTTGCACCAGTGTAACCTATGGCTCGCCAGCTAATTTGGAATGACAAGTTCCAGCTTGCCCTCTGGCAAGGCCGTCAGTGCATAGCAATTACACAACACTGAAGAGCTAGAGGCTCTGATAAAAATAGTGTCATTGATTGCAGGCCCACCTACCTTGCAGCTTGTATACAGCCTGGCTGCTTTGCCACTGTAGCTTCTCCTGAGCAGTACAGGGGAGCAGAGGCCATCCACTGTTAAAAGCAATAGAGAACCAGTTCAAATATATAGGGGTCTATTTATCATGAACTGTCCCTTAAATGGTGATATGAAGATTTTTTTTATAGCCATTTGTCATGACAATAAGAAATCCTTTTTTGCCACAATATATTTTTAAAAAAGTCACAGTGGCAGCTGAGCAATACTCGGCTGCCACTGTGATATTGGCTCAGAGCAGTAAAGGTTAACTTACCATTTTACCAGGCCAGTCTTTGCAGATGAGGCTTTTTTTGTAAAAAAAAAAAGTTTGAAAATGGATAAAATGTAAATATTTTTTTTTAAAAAAAAGATGAAAAACCTTTATACATATAAAATGCTTTATTCAAACCATTTTATTGTCATCCAAAGATACGCGTTAAATTCACATGAGGATATTTTCGCTGGTGAAAACCTATGAATCTTACCGCCATTAGGGTTATTGCCAGCAATAGCAGTCCTGTCGCTGGCAGTAAAGTTATGATCTATAGGGCTTTTCACCCTTCGAAGAATTTGCCTTTTAGTGAGGAATTCTGGACCTACAGAGTGTCATGATATCCACGGGAAGAAACTGGGATTGGTGTGACTTCCACTCTGCAGGTCGCGGCCCCCTAGAGACGTTCCCAACGAACTGTGAGAGAGAGAGACAGAGAGCGAAGAATTTACAGGTATTCACCCATGGAGAGAAGTAAAGAGATAGAACATCTGTGGTGGTTTGTAGCCGTTACCACTGAAGCGTGGAAAAAGAAGAGAAGATCTGCGGTGTTACCACTGAGAGGTGGAGTGTAAAGATGATCCGCGGTGTTTCCACTGAGGAGTGGAGATGCTGTGATGATCTGCGGGGTTACCACTGAGGAGTGGAAATGCTGACAATGACACAGGGAGTGTAGGATCACCGGGATGCCACACACACAGGAACCCAGGAGAAGGCAGGAATCACTAGAGGGTAGAAATAGCCGAAAACCCAGGGAGCTGCTTCCAGCACAGAGGATAATAACTGACTGAAAGAACCAGGCCTGAGTCAAAGGTAGAAAGGCTAGATATAGGGGCTAGTAAATAGAACAGCCAATGACAGACAGAGCAAGGGGAGAAAGGCTAGTGGTTCTACGCATGCGCAGAACCGCAGACAGAGGAAGGACCAGTGGGCTGGATCAACGCCGGTGGGAGCACCCCCCGGGCAGCCGCTGCAGAGGGCCAGAGGAAGTGAGCTGGAGGGGACGGAGCGGAGGAGTAGCAGATGAGTGTGCTGGCTCCCGGGCAGACGTTGCAGGAACCCGGCGCGTTACACAGAGTCTCAAAACCACATTAGTACACACCTATTTAAGCAGAGTGGTTGCATGCTGCCTCTATATGTCAATAGGCAACATATGTGGCCAATTGTGGAAAGGAATGAGGGCAGTTCCACTGCCACCACCAGAATGCAACATTTTGCACTGCACACAAGAAGTGACTGGTAGCCAATTTTGCACACTTTGCAAAAAAAAGATGACCCACTGACTCACCAGTCCAAAACAGTCTGATATTTGATAGGCCCAGGTAATACGTGATCCCCTGCTCCCGACCCAGTCTACCCCTGTTCCTCTGCCAGGTAACAGTCTAAATAGGTTCAAAAAGTGTATCCAACACAATTCTAGAGTTATTATCCTCATCTGGGCTAAAGATGAGTGGAACTTGACATATAGCTCTAAAATGTTAAGGATGATTCCCACTGGTTCTCAGCATTGAAAGCAGTAAAAGTAGTAGAAATGATACTTACCTGTCCCCCACCTGTATTTCCTGCTGGTGGGTAGCTGGGAAAACAGGTGGGGAACGATATCATCATGGCACCTGCAGACATGGTAGTTCTCTCTTTCAAACACTGCCCCTTAGAAGTTATTTTCTAGTGATCATGTGTGATCACCAGACATTAACAACCTACACAACATAAATCATTAGGAAGCCCAGGAATGTGGGAGGCTCTCCCCTATCCTGGCGATAACAAACCTTATTAGATATTTTCTGGTGCTCACAAATGGTGATCACACATGTTTTTAATGCCCAGGTTTCCCCCATACTGGCTTCAATAAGCACAGGGGTGTCATCATATTATGCGGTAGGTTGTCTAGTTTTCAATATGGTATTTCTTGATTTTTATTCCTACAGATTTTACACATTTTATTCAAGAAAAAACAAACTAGCAAAACAATTAATTGTCATTTTCAAATGCAGATTTTATTACGAAACCCTACGTATAGATTCCAAGGTAGATTGATGCCAAAGTAAGAAGCACAAAGTATTTCTGGGTGGTGTTTTGAAAATCAAGTACACACATGCTTTAATTTTACTTTCTTGCAATTTCAATAAGAAAACACTTTTGGGCATTTCAGTGTAAATTTTTCTTTACTGTGTCAGGATTTCTAAACAAACTAATTATTTCTGAACATTCAAAGTCTTTTAAAAAAAACAAGATATAATTTGTGAAGGAACAGCTTAATGAAATACTGATATTGATGTTAGAATATTACCCACCAAAAAAGTACCAAAATTAGTTTGTTACAGAGGTGAGAAGAAATTCAGTTGTGGAGGGGTTAACTTAAAGGTTGGAAATCACTTTATTGCAGGAGGACAGGCATGCATGTATCGTGGCCTCCTGGACACAAACTAGAGGGTGTCACATGTACAGTGGGGCTAGTATTGTACCATGTCTGCTATAGCCACTTTTTAATACAAATTAAGTTAGTGCGTGCCACCTTGATATAAACGGGGTAAATCCTGTTCTGAGACCAGGGAGTTTGCTTGTGTTTTTTAACTCCTGCTACTCTCAGCAATAAAATATAGCAGGCTCAGCCCATCAAATGTGGGACGCTAAAAAAAAATTAGATATAGATGCTTATCTCCAGAATATCACCCTTCCCAAACTCAAAGAAGAGGATAATTCTTCTAAGAACATCCATATTTCAAAAAATAGAACAGGCCATATTGAACTCCCATTACGGCAAAGCTCAGGGCAAGATGACCTTTCTGTTTCCTACTATAAACCCCCCCCCCAGCCCCTCTCCTTTTCCTCTCAGAAGAACAAAAATTCACTAAGGACCTGTCTCATTCCTTTGCCTCTAACTTTGCCCCCCACTTATCTAAAATGCACTCAGACTATAAAGACTGGTTCCCAAAACAACTGTCCTGGATTGTGAGGATTAATGTAATAAAAATGAATACCCTGCCCAAGATTTTGTACTTGTTACAAAAATATCCCAAATCAGTGGGTCCTGGAGTTCCAGAGACACATTAATAAAATTATTTTGGGAGGAAATCACAATTCCCCCCAAAAAATTTCTATAGGCGGAAAAACCTAGGTGACCTTCAACTTCCTCATATTCCAAGCTATTACCATGACATAATACTTAACAGAGTTTTAGAGTGGACAATAACCAAAAGTTCTAAACAATGGATCACCATAAAATAATTCATTCTTAACATGACCTCTGAGATCCTTCCATGGCTGCTCAAACTTCCCATAACTTAACATCCAATAAACATAAAGTCACATATCCTTACTCATTTTACCATATACATCTTTTTTAGCAAACCCAGATTTTCCTCCAGGCATTAATTTATCAGCTTTCAACACATGGGCTGCTAAGGGGTATTTTCGCATAGGTCAGCTGGTTACTTCGTTGGGGGTACAAATATTCAATGATCTCCAGTTCAGTTGGGATCTCCTCTACACTGAATTTTGGAAATATTTACAGGTTAGACCAGTGGTTATCAAACTTTTGCAGTTCGCGGCACCCTTTGAGTCGCCATAATTTTTTCAAGGCACCCCTCCAAAATAATTACCGAGCAGTCCCCTTTTATAAGTAGTTGGGTCAAAAAAACGTATTAAGTATTTAGGTCAGGACAGAAATACTTATTTAGTTGTATGCAAAAATATTACAAATAAATCCAAGGGATAAGAATATTTTTATATATTTTTTTTCAATTATATTTCTGTCAAAGAATAATTTACACCTAACTCACACTGAGCCCTTCATCCACACACTGTGCCCTCGTTCATCTCCACCACTCACTCTGTGCCCTCCTTCATCTCCACCCCTCACTCTGTGCCCTCCTTCATCTCCACCTCTCACTCTGTGCCCTCCTTCATCTCCACCTCTCACTCTTTGCTCTCCTTCATCTCCACCCCTCACTCTGTGCCCTCCTTCATCTCCACCCCTCACTCTGTGCTCTCCTTCATCTCCACCCCTCACTCTGTGCCCTCCTTCATCTCCACCCCTCACTCTGTGCTCTCCTTCATCTCCACCCCTCACTCTGTGCCCTCCTTCATCTCCACCTCTCACTCTGTGCCCTCCTTCATCTCCACCTCTCACTCTGTGCTCTCCTTCATCTCCACCCCTCACTCTGTGCCCTCCTTCATCTCCACCCCTCACTCTGTGCTCTCCTTCATCTCCACCCCTCACTCTGTGCCCTCCTTCATCTCCACCCCTCACTCTGTGCTCTCCTTCATCTCCACCCCTCACTCTGTGCCCTCCTTCATCTCCACCTCTCACTCTGTGCTCTCCTTCATCTCCACCCCTCACTCTGTGCTGTCCTTCATCTCCACCCCTCACTCTGTGCCCTCCTTCATCTCCACCTCTCACTCTGTGCTCTCCTTCATCTCCACCCCTCACTCTGTGCTCTCCTTCATCTCCACCCCTCACTCTGTGCCCTCCTTCATCTCCACCCCTCACTCTGTGCTCTCCTTCATCTCCACCCCTCACTCTGTGCCCTCCTTCATCTCCACCCCTCACTCTGTGCTCTCCTTCATCTCCACCCCTCACTCTGTGCCCTCCTTCATCTCCACCTCACACTCTGTGCCCTCCTTCATCTCCACCTCTCACTCTGTGCTCTCCTTCATCTCCACCCCTCACTCTGTGCTCTCCTTCATCTCCACCCCTCCCTCTGTGCCCTCCTTCATCTCCACCCCTCACTCTGTGCCCTCCTTCATCTCCACCTCTCACTCTGTGCTCTCCTTCATCTCCACCCCTCACTCTGTGCCCTCCTTCATCTCCACCCCTCACTCTGTGCCCTCCTTCATCTCCACCTCTCACTCTGTGCTCTCCTTCATCTCCACCTCTCACTCTGTGCTCTCTTTCATCTCCACCCCTCACTCTGTGCCCTCCTTCATCTCCACCTCTCACTCTGTGCTCTCCTTCATCTCCACCTCTCACTCTGTGCTCTCCTTCATCTCCACCTCTCACTCTGTGCTCTCCTTCATCTCCACCCCTCACTCTGTGCCCTCCTTCATTTCCACCTCTCACTCTGTGCTCTCCTTCATTTCCACCTCTCACTCTGTGCTCTCCTTCATCTCCACCCCTCACTCTGTGCCCTCCTTCATCTCCACCACTCACTCTGTGCCCTCCTTCATCTCCACCTCTCACTCTGTGCTCTCCTTCATCTCCACCCCTCACTCTGTGCCCTCCTTCATCTCCACCCCTCACTCTGTGCCCTCCTTCATCTCCACCTCTCACTCTGTGCTCTCCTTCATCTCCACCCCTCACTCTGTGCCCTCCTTCATCTCCACCCCTCACTCTGTGCTCTCCTTCATCTCCACCCCTCACTCTGTGCCCTCCTTCATCTCCACCCCTCACTCTGTGCTCTCCTTCATCTCCACCCCTCACTCTGTGCCCTCCTTCATCTCCACCTCTCACTCTGTGCTCTCCTTCATCTCCACCCCTCACTCTGTGCTGTCCTTCATCTCCACCCCTCACTCTGTGCCCTCCTTCATCTCCACCTCTCACTCTGTGCTCTCCTTCATCTCCACCCCTCACTCTGTGCTCTCCTTCATCTCCACCCCTCACTCTGTGCCCTCCTTCATCTCCACCCCTCACTCTGTGCTCTCCTTCATCTCCACCCCTCACTCTGTGCCCTCCTTCATCTCCACCCCTCACTCTGTGCTCTCCTTCATCTCCACCCCTCACTCTGTGCCCTCCTTCATCTCCACCTCACACTCTGTGCCCTCCTTCATCTCCACCTCTCACTCTGTGCTCTCCTTCATCTCCACCCCTCACTCTGTGCTCTCCTTCATCTCCACCCCTCCCTCTGTGCCCTCCTTCATCTCCACCCCTCACTCTGTGCCCTCCTTCATCTCCACCTCTCACTCTGTGCTCTCCTTCATCTCCACCCCTCACTCTGTGCCCTCCTTCATCTCCACCCCTCACTCTGTGCCCTCCTTCATCTCCACCTCTCACTCTGTGCTCTCCTTCATCTCCACCTCTCACTCTGTGCTCTCTTTCATCTCCACCCCTCACTCTGTGCCCTCCTTCATCTCCACCTCTCACTCTGTGCTCTCCTTCATCTCCACCTCTCACTCTGTGCTCTCCTTCATCTCCACCTCTCACTCTGTGCTCTCCTTCATCTCCACCCCTCACTCTGTGCCCTCCTTCATTTCCACCTCTCACTCTGTGCTCTCCTTCATTTCCACCTCTCACTCTGTGCTCTCCTTCATCTCCACCCCTCACTCTGTGCCCTCCTTCATCTCCACCACTCACTCTGTGCCCTCCTTCATCTCCACCTCTCACTCTGTGCTCTCCTTCATCTCCACCCCTCACTCTGTGCCCTCCTTCATCTACACCTCTCACTCTGTGCTCTCCTTCATCTCCACCCCTCACTCTGTGCCCTCCTTCATCTCCACCTCTCACTCTGTGCTCTCCTTCATCTCCACCCCTCACTCTGTGCCCTCCTTCATCTCCACACCTCACTCTGTGCCCTCCTTCATCTCCACCTCTCACTCTGTGCTCTCCTTCATCTCCCCTCACTCTGTGCCCTCCTTCATCTCCACCCCTCACTCTGTGCCCTCCTTCATCTCCACCTCTCACTCTGTGCTCTCCTTCATCTCCACCCCTCACTCTGTGCCCTCCTTCATCTCCACCTCTCACTCTGTGCTCTCCTTCATCTCCACCTCTCACTCTGTGCTCTCTTTCATCTCCACCCCTCACTCTGTGCCCTCCTTCATCTCCACCTCTCACTCTGTGCTCTCCTTCATCTCCACCTCTCACTCTGTGCTCTCCTTCATCTCCACCTCTCACTCTGTGCTCTCCTTCATCTCCACCCCTCACTCTGTGCCCTCCTTCATCTCCACCTCTCACTCTGTGCTCTCCTTCATCTCCACCCCTCACTCTGTGCCCTCCTTCATCTCCACACCTCACTCTGTGCCCTCCTTCATCTCCACCTCTCACTCTGTGCTCTCCTTCATCTCCCCTCACTCTGTGCCCTCCTTCATCTCCACCCCTCACTCTGTGCCCTCCTTCATCTCCACCTCTCACTCTGTGCTCTCCTTCATCTCCACCCCTCACTCTGTGCCCTCCTTCATCTCCACCTCTCACTCTGTGCTCTCCTTCATCTCCACCTCTCACTCTGTGCTCTCCTTCATCTCCACCTCTCACTCTGTGCTCTCCTTCATCTCCACCCCTCACTCTGTGCCCTCCTTCATTTCCACCTCTCACTCTGTGCTCTCCTTCATCTCCACCCCTCACTCTGTGCCCTCCTTCATCTCCACCTCTCACTCTGTGCTCTCCTTCATCTCCACCCGTCACTCTGTGCCCTCCTTCATCTCCATCTCTCACTCTGTGCCCTCCTTCATCTCCACCTCTCACTCTGTACTCTCCTTCATCTCCACCCCTCACTCTGTGCCCTCCTTCATCTCCACCCCTCACTCTGTGCCCTCCTTCATCTCCACCCCTCACTCTGTGCCCTCCTTCATCTCCACCTCTCACTCTGTGCTCTCCTTCATCTCCACCCCTCACTCTGTGCCCTCCTTCATCTCCACCCCTCACTCTGTGCCCTCCTTCATCTCCACCGCTCACTCTGTGCTCTCCTTCATCTCCACCTCTCACTCTGTACTCTCTTTCATCTCCACCCCTCACTCTGTGCCCTCCTTCATCTCCACCTCTCACTCTGTGCTCTACTTCATCTCCACCCCTCACTCTGTGCTCTCCTTCATCTCCACCCCTCACTCTGTGCCCTCCTTCATCTCCACCTCTCACTCTGTGCCCTCCTTCATCTCCACCTCTCACTCTGTGCTCTCCTTCATCTCCACCCCTCACTCTGTGCTCTCCTTCATCTCCACCCCTCACTCTGTGCCCTCCTTCATCTCCACCCCTCACTCTGTGCTCTCCTTCATCTCCACCCCTCACTCTGTGCTCTCCTTCATCTCCACCCCTCACTCTGTGCTCTCCTTCATCTCCACCCCTCACTCTGTGCCCTCCTTCATCTCCACCTCTCACTCTGTGCCCTCCTTCATCTCCACCTCTCACTCTGTGCTCTCCTTCATCTCCACCCCTCACTCTGTGCTCTCCTTCATCTCCACCCCTCACTCTGTGCCCTCCTTCATCTCCACCCCTCACTCTGTGCTCTCCTTCATCTCCACCCCTCACTCTGTGCCCTCCTTCATCTCCACCTCTCACTCTGTGCTCTCCTTCATCTCCACCCCTCACTCTGTGCCCTCCTTCATCTCCACCCCTCACTCTGTGCCCTCCTTCATCTCCACCTCTCACTCTGTGCTCTCCTTCATCTCCACCTCTCACTCTGTGCTCTCTTTCATCTCCACCCCTCACTCTGTGCCCTCCTTCATCTCCACCTCTCACTCTGTGTTCTCCTTCGTCTCCACCTCTCACTCTGTGCTCTCCTTCATCTCCACCTCTCACTCTGTGCTCTCCTTCATCTCCACCCCTCACTCTGTGCCCTCCTTCATTTCCACCTCTCACTCTGTGCTCTCCTTCATTTCCACCTCTCACTCTGTGCTCTCCTTCATCTCCACCCCTCACTCTGTGCCCTCCTTCATCTACACCACTCACTCTGTGCCCTCCTTCATCTCCACCTCTCACTCTGTGCTCTCCTTCATCTCCACCCCTCACTCTGTGCCCTCCTTCATCTACACCTCTCACTCTGTGCTCTCCTTCATCTCCACCCCTCACTCTGTGCCCTCCTTCATCTCCACCTCTCACTCTGTGCTCTCCTTCATCTCCACCCCTCACTCTGTGCCCTCCTTCATCTCCACACCTCACTCTGTGCCCTCCTTCATCTCCACCTCTCACTCTGTGCTCTCCTTCATCTCCCCTCACTCTGTGCCCTCCTTCATCTCCTCCCCTCACTCTGTGCCCTCCTTCATCTCCACCTCTCACTCTGTGCTCTCCTTCATCTCCACCTCTCACTCTGTGCTCTCTTTCATCTCCACCCCTCACTCTGTGCCCTCCTTCATCTCCACCTCTCACTCTGTGCTCTCCTTCATCTCCACCTCTCACTCTGTGCTCTCCTTCATCTCCACCTCTCACTCTGTGCCCTCCTTCATCTCCACCTCTCACTCTGTGCTCTCCTTCATCTCCACCCCTCACTCTGTGCCCTCCTTCATCTCCACACCTCACTCTGTGCCCTCCTTCATCTCCACCTCTCACTCTTTGCTCTCCTTCATCTCCCCTCACTCTGTGCCCTCCTTCATCTCCACCCCTCACTCTGTGCCCTCCTTCATCTCCACCTCTCACTCTGTGCTCTCCTTCATCTCCACCCCTCACTCTGTGCCCTCCTTCATCTCCACCTCTCACTCTGTGCTCTCCTTCATCTCCACCTCTCACTCTGTGCTCTCTTTCATCTCCACCCCTCACTCTGTGCCCTCCTTCATTTCCACCTCTCACTCTGTGCTCTCCTTCATCTCCACCCCTCACTCTGTGCCCTCCTTCATCTCCACCTCTCACTCTGTGCTCTCCTTCATCTCCACCCGTCACTCTGTGCCCTCCTTCATCTCTATCTCTCACTCTGTGCCCTCCTTCATCTCCACCTCTCACTCTGTACTCTCCTTCATCTCCACCCCTCACTCTGTGCCCTCCTTCATCTCCACCCCTCACTCTGAGCCCTCCTTCATCTCCACCCCTCACTCTGTGCCCTCCTTCATCTCCACCTCTCACTCTGTGCTCTCCTTCATCTCCACCCCTCACTCTGTGCCGTCCTTCATCTCCACCCCTCACTCTGTGCCCTCCTTCATCTCCACCTCTCACTCTGTGCTCTCCTTCATCTCCACCTCTCACTCTGTACTCTCTTTCATCTCCACCCCTCACTCTGTGCCCTCCTTCATCTCCACCTCTCACTCTGTGCTCTACTTCATCTCCACCTCTCACTCTGTGCTCTCCTTCATCTCCACCTCTCACTCTGTGCTCTCCTTCATCTCCACCTCTCACTCTGTGCCCTCCTTCATCTCCACCCCTCACTCTGTGCTCTCCTTCATCTCCACCCCTCACTCTGTGCCCTCCTTCATCTCCACCTCTCACTCTGTGCCCTCCTTCATCTCCACCTCTCACTCTGTGCTCTCCTTCATCTCCACCCCTCACTCTGTGCTCTCCTTCATCTCCACCCCTCACTCTGTGCCCTCCTTCATCTCCACCCCTCACTCTGTGCTCTCCTTCATCTCCACCCCTCACTCTGTGCTCTCCTTCATCTCCACCCCTCACTCTGTGCTCTCCTTCATCTCCACCCCTCACTTTGTGCCCTCCTTCATCTCCACCTCTCACTCTGTGCCCTCCTTCATCTCCACCTCTCACTCTGTGCTCTCCTTCATCTCCACCCCTCACTCTGTGCTCTCCTTCATCTCCACCCCTCACTCTGTGCCCTCCTTCATCTCCACCCCTCACTCTGTGCTCTCCTTCATCTCCACCCCTCACTCTGTGCCCTCCTTTATCTCCACCTCTCACTCTGTGCTCTCCTTCATCTCCACCCCTCACTCTGTGCCCTCCTTCATCTCCACCCCTCACTCTGTGCCCTCCTTCATCTCCACCTCTCACTGTGTGCTCTCCTTCATCTCCACCTCTCACTCTGTGCTCTCTTTCATCTCCACCCCTAACTCTGTGCCCTCCTTCATCTCCACCTCTCACTCTGTGTTCTCCTTCATCTCCACCCCTCACTCTGTGCCCTCCTTCATTTCCACCTCTCACTCTGTGCTCTCCTTCATTTCCACCTCTCACTCTGTGCTCTCCTTCATCTCCACCCCTCACTCTGTGCCCTCCTTCATCTACACCACTCACTCTGTGCCCTCCTTCATCTCCACCTCTCACTCTGTGCTCTCCTTCATCTCCACCCCTCACTCTGTGCCCTCCTTCATCTACACCTCTCACTCTGTGCTCTCCTTCATCTCCACCCCTCACTCTGTGCCCTCCTTCATCTCCACCTCTCACTCTGTGCTCTCCTTCATCTCCACCCCTCACTCTGTGCCCTCCTTCATCTCCACACCTCACTCTGTGCCCTCCTTCATCTCCACCTCTCACTCTGTGCTCTCCTTCATCTCCCCTCACTCTGTGCCCTCCTTCATCTCCACCCCTCACTCTGTGCCCTCCTTCATCTCCACCTCTCACTCTGTGCTCTCCTTCATCTCCACCCCTCACTCTGTGCCCTCCTTCATCTCCACCTCTCACTCTGTGCTCTCCTTCATCTCCACCTCTCACTCTGTGCTCTCTTTCATCTCCACCCCTCACTCTGTGCCCTCCTTCATCTCCACCTCTCACTCTGTGCTCTCCTTCATCTCCACCTCTCACTCTGTGCTCTCCTTCATCTCCACCTCTCACTCTGTGCTCTCCTTCATCTCCACCCCTCACTCTGTGCCCTCCTTCATCTCCACCTCTCACTCTGTGCTCTCCTTCATCTCCACCCCTCACTCTGTGCCCTCCTTCATCTCCACACCTCACTCTGTGCCCTCCTTCATCTCCACCTCTCACTCTGTGCTCTCCTTCATCTCCCCTCACTCTGTGCCCTCCTTCATCTCCACCCCTCACTCTGTGCCCTCCTTCATCTCCACCTCTCACTCTGTGCTCTCCTTCATCTCCACCCCTCACTCTGTGCCCTCCTTCATCTCCACCTCTCACTCTGTGCTCTCCTTCATCTCCACCTCTCACTCTGTGCTCTCTTTCATCTCCACCCCTCACTCTGTGCCCTCCTTCATCTCCACCTCTCACTCTGTGCTCTCCTTCATCTCCACCCCTCACTCTGTGCTCTCCTTCATCTCCACCCCTCACTCTGTGCCCTCCTTCATCTCCACCCCTCACTCTGTGCCCTCCTTCATCTCCACCTTTCACTCTGTGCTCTCCTTCATCTCCACCTCTCACTCTGTGCTCTCTTTCATCTCCACCCCTCACTCTGTGCCCTCCTTCATCTCCACCTCTCACTCTGTGCTCTCCTTCATCTCCACCCCTCACTCTGTGCCCTCCTTCATCTCCACCTCTCACTCTGTGCTCTCCTTCATCTCCACCTCTCACTCTGTGCTCTCCTTCATCTCCACCCCTCACTCTGTGCCCTCCTTCATTTCCACCTCTCACTCTGTGCTCTCCTTCATCTCCACCCCTCACTCTGTGCCCTCCTTCATCTCCACCCCTCACTCTGTGCCCTCCTTCATCTCCACCTCTCACTCTGTGCTCTCCTTCATCTCCACCCCTCACTCTGTGCCCTCCTTCATCTACACCTCTCACTCTGTGCTCTCCTTCATCTCCACCCCTCACTCTGTGCCCTCCTTCATCTCCACCCCTCACTCTGTGCCCTCCTTCATCTCCACCTCTCACTCTGTGCTCTCCTTCATCTCCCCTCACTCTGTGCCCTCCTTCATCTCCACCCCTCACTCTGTGCCCTCCTTCATCTCCACCTCTCACTCTGTGCCCTCCTTAATCTCCACCTCTCACTCTGTGCTCTCCTTCATCTCCACCTCTCACTCTGTGCTCTCTTTCATCTCCACCCCTCACTCTGTGCCCTCCTTCATCTCCACCTCTCACTCTGTGCTCTCCTTCATCTCCACCTCTCACTCTGTGCTCTCCTTCATCTCCACCTCTCACTCTGTGCTCTCCTTCATCTCCACCCCTCACTCTGTGCCCTCCTTCATCTCCACCCCTCACTCTGTGCCCTCCTTCATCTCCACCTCTCACTCTGTGCTCTCCTTCATCTCCCCTCACTCTGTGCCCTCCTTCATCTCCACCCCCACTCTGTGCCCTCCTTCATCTCCACCTCTCACTCTGTGACCTCCTTCATCTCCACCTCTCACTCTGTGCTCTCCTTCATCTCCACCCCTCACTCTGTGCCCTCCTTCATCTCCATCTCTCACTCTGTGCCCTCCTTCATCTCCACCTCTCACTCTGTACTCTCCTTCTTCTCCACCCCTCACTCTGTGCCCTCCTTCATCTCCACCCCTCACTCTGTGCCCTCCTTCATCTCCACCTCTCACTCTGTGCCCTCCTTCATCTCCACCTCTCACTCTGTGCTCTCCTTCACCTCCACCCCTCACTCTGTGCCCTTCTTCATCTCCACCCCTCACTCTGTGCCCTCCTTCATTTCCACCTCTCACTCTGTGCCCTCCTTCATCTCCACCTCTCACTCTGTGCCCTCCTTCATCTCCACCACTCACTCTGTGCTCTCCTTCATCTCCACCTCTCACTCTGTGCCCTCCTTCATCTCCACCCCTCACTCTGTGCCCTCCTTCATCTCCACCCCTCACTCTGTGCCCTCCTTCATCTCCACCTCTCACTCTGTGCCCTCCTTCATCTCCACCCCTCACTCTGTGCCCTCCTTCATCTCCACCTCTCACTCTGTGCTCTCCTTCATCTCCACCTCTCACTCTGTGCCCTCCTTCATCTCCAGTCATCACACTCTGTGCCCGCCATCATCTCCACCTCTCACTCTGTGCTCTCCTTCATCTCCACCCCTCACTCTGTGCCCTCCTTCATCTACACCTCTCACTCTGTGCTCTCCTTCATCTCCACCCCTCACTCTGTGCCCTCCTTCATCTCCACCTCTCACTCTGTGCTCTCCTTCATCTCCACCCCTCACTCTGTGCCCTCCTTCATCTCCACCTCTCACTCTGTGCTCTCCTTCATCTCCACCTCTCACTCTGTGCTCTCCTTCATCTCCACCCCTCACTCTGTGCCCTCCTTCATTTCCACCTCTCACTCTGTGCTCTCCTTCATCTCCACCCCTCACTCTGTGCCCTCCTTCATCTCCACCCCTCACTCTGTGCCCTCCTTCATCTCCACCTCTCACTCTGTGCTCTCCTTCATCTCCACCCCTCACTCTGTGCCCTCCTTCATCTACACCTCTCACTCTGTGCTCTCCTTCATCTCCACCCCTCACTCTGTGCCCTCCTTCATCTCCACCCCTCACTCTGTGCCCTCCTTCATCTCCACCTCTCACTCTGTGCTCTCCTTCATCTCCCCTCACTCTGTGCCCTCCTTCATCTCCACCCCTCACTCTGTGCCCTCCTTCATCTCCACCTCTCACTCTGTGCCCTCCTTAATCTCCACCTCTCACTCTGTGCTCTCCTTCATCTCCACCTCTCACTCTGTGCTCTCTTTCATCTCCACCCCTCACTCTGTGCCCTCCTTCATCTCCACCTCTCACTCTGTGCTCTCCTTCATCTCCACCTCTCACTCTGTGCTCTCCTTCATCTCCACCTCTCACTCTGTGCTCTCCTTCATCTCCACCCCTCACTCTGTGCCCTCCTTCATCTCCACCCCTCACTCTGTGCCCTCCTTCATCTCCACCTCTCACTCTGTGCTCTCCTTCATCTCCCCTCACTCTGTGCCCTCCTTCATCTCCACCCCCACTCTGTGCCCTCCTTCATCTCCACCTCTCACTCTGTGACCTCCTTCATCTCCACCTCTCACTCTGTGCTCTCCTTCATCTCCACCCCTCACTCTGTGCCCTCCTTCATCTCCATCTCTCACTCTGTGCCCTCCTTCATCTCCACCTCTCACTCTGTACTCTCCTTCTTCTCCACCCCTCACTCTGTGCCCTCCTTCATCTCCACCCCTCACTCTGTGCCCTCCTTCATCTCCACCTCTCACTCTGTGCCCTCCTTCATCTCCACCTCTCACTCTGTGCTCTCCTTCACCTCCACCCCTCACTCTGTGCCCTTCTTCATCTCCACCCCTCACTCTGTGCCCTCCTTCATTTCCACCTCTCACTCTGTGCCCTCCTTCATCTCCACCTCTCACTCTGTGCCCTCCTTCATCTCCACCACTCACTCTGTGCTCTCCTTCATCTCCACCTCTCACTCTGTGCCCTCCTTCATCTCCACCCCTCACTCTGTGCCCTCCTTCATCTCCACCCCTCACTCTGTGCTCTCCTTCATCTCCACCCCTCACTCTGTGCCCTCCTTCATCTCCACCTCTCACTCTGTGCCCTCCTTCATCTCCACCCCTCACTCTGTGCCCTCCTTCATCTCCACCTCTCACTCTGTGCTCTCCTTCATCTCCACCTCTCACTCTGTGCCCTCCTTCATCTCCAGTCATCACACTCTGTGCCCGCCATCATCTCCAGTCATCACACTCTGCCCCTGTCATCTACTGTCATCACACTCTGTACCCGCCATCATCTCCAGTCATCACACTCTGTACCCGCCATCATCTCCAGTCATCACACTCTGTACCCGCCATCATCTCCAGTCATCACACTCTGTACCCACCATCATCTCCAGTCATCACACTCTGTACCCGCCATCATCTCCAGTCATCGCACTCTGTACCCGCCATCATCTCCAGTCAGCACACTCTGTACCCGCCATCATCTCCAGTCATCACACTCTGCCCCTGCCATCTTCTGTCATCACACTCTGCCCCTGTCATCTACTGTCATCACACTCTGCCCCTGCCATCTACTGTCATCACACTCTGCCCCTGTCATCTACTGTCATCACACTCTGCCCCTGCCATCTACTGTCATCACACTCTGCCCCTGTCATCTACTGTCATCACACTCTGCCCCTGTCATCTACTGTCATCACACTCTGCCCCCCTGTGTCCCACGGCCAGGTAGCGAAAAAAAAATACTTACCAATCTGGAGGCACCCGGGACCCAGCATCCTCCTCTCTCCTGCTTGTCACAGACTGTCGGGTCGTGATGACGTCATCACGCCCGACGTTCAATGATAAGTGAGGAGGGAGGATGCTGGGTCCTGGGTGCCTCCAGATTGGTAAGTATTTTTTTTTTCGCTACCTGCCCGCGGCACCCCTGTCACAGCGCCGCGGCACCCCTGGGAGCCGCGGCGCACAGTTTGGGAACCGCTGGGTTAGACACTTCCTCTGTTTCGGGAGTCTCAACCGTAGTATTTGGTAGTCACATCGGTAGTACCCACTCAGCCAAAAGGGAACTGTCTGCCTTTGAGAAACTTTGTGTATCCACCCAAAAACCTGTGCATACTATTTGATTCCCGACCATGGCTTTATCTGTGTGAAGTTTGTATGTTTTCTCCATGTTTGCGTGGGTTTCCTCCGGGTGCTCCATTTTCCTCCCACAATCTAAAAACATACTAGTAGGTTAATTGGCTGCTATGAAATTGACCCTAGTCTCTCTGTGTGTGTATGTATGTTAGGGAATTTAGACTGTAAGCTCCAATGGGGCAGGGACTGATGTGAGTGAGTTCTGTGTACAGCGCTGCAGAATTAGTGGCACTATTTAAATAAATGATGATAATGATGATTTATTCTGTCTACCTCCTATGTACCTGTTTTATGCATACTATGTTTTTCTCACTGTTCGATGCTGCAGTGATGTTCCACTTCTAGACATGTCAGCTATATGTATTTATTGATTGTGAAATATTAAAAGTCATCCAAACACCAACTTGTATTTCACATTAATTGTAGACTCAAACCTCTTTATGTTAGATTTCAATGGTGGAATTTTAATGTTATGCAACCCATGGATCCAGCACTCTATTGTATTTGGAGGCCCTGTCCCATAAGTTAAGACACAGGGGAGAATGAGCCACTTGCAGGGTTGCAGTCCAAGGCTTCCATTGGTGCTTCCATTTCTTCATCCTGTATGAGCCAAGGTGGTGGCTCAAGTTAAAAGGAAGTGGTTTGAGACCCACTCTCTAGTAGGTGATTTCCTTCATTCTTGCCATATTTGTTTGCTGAGTACAGAACATGACGGGATAAGTGTTTTTTTTAATAATGATAGCACAAAAGAAAAATGCATGGTTCCTTTGCTTGAATCCAACTTTTAACTAAACTATGGATGTCCCTGGCAGGAAATAAGGGTTGCCCCAGACAGGGGTCATGGGGGGAAATATGAGAGATGATTATCAGTTTCAGATATATATCCAACATTGTAGTAAAGAATTTCAGTGTTGGGAGTAAATTGGAAGTAGGTGGTCTACATTTTTTATGCAGTCGTCATGAAAGGGTTAGGTCTGAGCAATTTAGGGAGTTAGATTTAGTGACTAGCCAGAACATTGTACCTGGAGGTAAGTAAGATGCTACTATTTGATAAAAGTGTGCAGCCAGATATGTTTTTCCCAGTTATGTCAAAAGCCCAAAACACTTTGGGTCATAAGACTCCAAGAGATTTTATCACACCTTTTAAACATCAAGTGTGATAATTAGAACTGAAAATTATGTGAATGTGATTTATGGCCCACCTTTTGCTGTCCCTCACCTGGTGCCCTGGGATGAAGCCCACCAGGCGCGGGCTGGGAGAGGGAAGCCTGGGGGGCATACAGGCGGCTGCATCACATGAAGCGGGACGAGGCCGCGTCATCTCATGTCATCAGATGCGGCCTACCCCCCGGCCCAAATAGCGGGCTGCCCCCATGCCCCCCGGGCCAGCCCGCCCCTGAAGTCCACTAGGTTACAATGAATCACTGCAGAATGAACATTTCAGTCTATTAGCCAGGACTTTAGCATACATTTTAACATTGTTATTAAGGAGAGAGTTAGGCCTGTAACTGGTGTAGTTGCGTGGGTCTTTTCCCTCCTTGTGGATCACTACTATTCTGACTTCCAACATATTGTTGGGAAATGGGTCTGAAAATTTCTTATAATATGCAACATTAAATCATTTGGGGTCAGGGATTTGCCATTTTTTGCCTGTTATTTTGGCCTCTATTTCCTCTAAAGTAATTTCCCTGTTCAAATACTCTGCTGAGCATTGAGATAATTTAGGCAATTGGGTGTCAGCAAGAAATTTGTTGATGTGTGGTTTGGTTGGAAGAAGGGGAGGAGCGGGAAAAGAGATTATATAATTTATTATAGTAACATTGGAATTAAAAAGAAAGCCTGAAAATAATTGTTTTTTGGATTTTTTGATAGTTTACTTATCTTTTGCACTGACATAGTACCACTGTCTTATTACTGTCACGCCTGAGGATCTGTCTGTACCTGGGCTGATTGTGTCTCTGGTGTAGAACTGGTAACTATATGCAAAAAGTTGGGTTGTTTGATTAAGTTCCTTTACATAGAAAGGGAAAGGACTGGTAAAAATGGTGGTTGTTGTGAGTTCAGGAAACTTGAGAAAATGAATGGCACTGGAGACTGGCAAGAAATGAAGAATAGCAAGACATTGGTCAAATTTAGCACAGGAGACCGGACTGCAACCGGAATGCTGGACCGGACTAGAACCGGGAGATTGGACCATACTGGAACCGGATTGCAGACTGCACTGTTTGAGCAGAAATAACTGAGAAGACTGCAGAGTGCTGAGAATTAGGTTGACATCTGAAGAAGCAACGTTGTACTGGCAACAGGTAAGGCCTCCAGGAAGTCCTTTTAGACTAACTGTTATCACCTGATTGGAGGCTGCGGTCAGCTGAGCTGAAGTGTGGTTGGCAGGGACTAGTTGAGAATTGCCTTGAGCTTCTCCAGGTACATATGAAAATTAGTACCAGATATAATGTAACCTAAGAAGATAATGGATGGTACTTCAAAGGTACATTTTTCCAATTTGCAAAAGAGCCGGTTAGTAAGGAGACATTAAAGATCTTCTTTGACATGGGCACAATGTGATTCCAGATTGTTGGAGATGATAAGAATATTGTCCAAGTAGACAACAACTGTTTTGTAGAAGAGTTCACAGAAAATTTCATTGTCATAATGCTGGAATACCGCTGGGGAGTTATTCAGTCCGAATAACATGACTAGGTACAGGTTACGAGTGTTAAAAGCTATCTTCCATTCGTCACCTTCACAAATTCTGAATTAAATTGTAAACCCCTCTCAAACCTAGTCTGCTAAAGATTGTGGCAGTTCCCACACGATCAAACAGTTCCATGATAACGGGCAAAGAATAAATATTTTTAATGGTGATAACGTTCAAACCTCTATTGTCAATATAGGGGCGGAGACCGCCATATTTTTTCTTGACAAAAAAGAAGCTTTAAGGTTTTCCTGGATATATTCCAACATGGACTCAGGGAGAGACAGTAGGTACGTATGCCCCCTAGGAGGTGTTTCCCTGGCATCAAATCTATAGGAAAATCCCAATCCTGATGTGGTGGTAAGGAATCAGCACCAGCTTTACTTAAGACATCTGAGAAGTCTCTGTAAGGTAAGGGTGGAATTTCTTGACCAGAGGAAACTGTGGTCCGAAGTTGTATAACACACTGAAGGTAGGAGTCCTTACAAGATGCTCCCCAGGATATAATCTGAGACTTCATTCTGGGGGTTATGTAACCGAAGCCAAGGTAAACATACAACTAAGGAATTTGAGCCTTTCGAAATTATGAGAAGTTCTAAAAATTCTGAATGCAGAGCCCACACTCTAATCATGAGAAGGTGTGTCTGGTTGTGATAGTACTATCAGAGATGCAACTTCTGTCCACTGCAGTGATGTAGAACGGTTGGGGTAACGGCTTCATTGGTAGCCACAAATCTCGAACCACTGCTGCGGTAATGAAGTTTCAAGCGGCACCAGAATCAAGAAGAGCTGACAAGAGTGATTGGTAGTATACAATCAGATTTTGTGGAGAATGTACACAGGGAAATTAAATCATCAAGTTGTAGAAGGCAGATCACGAGTGGATAATTTGTCCCTTATTTTATCTGACAAGCCACTCCAGAAGGCTGCGATCAAGGCCTCATCATTCCGCTTTGACTCGAAAGCCAGTATTTGGAACTGAACCAAGTATTGGCCTACAGAACAAGAACCTCGATGAAGGCGTAGAATATCTAAGGATGCTGAAGTAGTTCTGACTGGCTCATCAAAGACCCATCGGAAGGCTGCTATGAATCCAGACCATGTGGAAAGCGGGGGATCTGCTTTTTCCCATAATGGAGATGCCCAAGCTAATGCCTGTCCTTATAGGAGGAAGATAATGTACGCAACTTTTGCTTTCTCCGTAGGGAGACTGCTGAGCTGTAACTCAAAATTGATCTCATACTGATTCAGAAATCCTCTGCACAGTTTTGGCTCTCCATCAAACTTGGCAGGAGTTGGCAAATGAAGATGAGATACCGTGGCAGGAACTTGACCAGGTGGAGCTTCCGCAGGATCGGAAGAGTCATCTGAATCACTGAGAGTAGTTTGAATGCTATCTAGGCAAGTGTACAATCCTTGAAGGAACTGCATGTTTTTTCTCTGTGCGAATTCCTGGCTCATGAGCTTATTCACCAGGCTTTGCATTGAACCTGCTCCTTGGGGCAGATCACCAGGGGCATGCATTTGGCCAGTGCAAACTGTTAAGCTTGAGGATCTGTCTGTACCCAGGCTGGATTGTGTCTCTGGAGCAGTACTGGTGAATATCTGCAAAAAGGTAGGTGGTTTGATTTGGTTCCTTTGCATGGAAGAGAAAGGATCAGTACAATTTGTGGTTGCTGGGAGTTCAGGAGACTAGAGAATATGAATGGCACTGGAAAATGGCAAGTAGTGAAGAACAGCAAGATTGTGGTCAGATTTAGCAAAGGAGACCAGACTGGAACCGGAATGCTGGGCCAGACTGCAACTGGAATGCTGGGCCAGATTACTGGACCGTACTGGAACCAGATTGCTGAAGCGAACTGGAATTAAAATGCAGGACTGGACTGGAACTGGAATGCAGGACCGGACTGGAACAAGATTGCTGCACCAGACTGGGACCACATTGCAGATTACACTTTATGAGCAGAAGTAACTGAGAAGACTGCTGGGAACCAGGTTGGCGTCTGAAGAATCAACGTTTCACTGACAACAGGTAAGGGCTCCAGCAAGTGCTTTTACACTAACTGTTATCTGATTAGAGGCTGCAGTCAGCTGAGCTGAAGCAGCACTCTGACTGGCTGAGAGGGATCAGGTGACTGGATCCAAAATGGTGGTGCCCAGGAACTGGTGTTGGAGGGAACCCTGGAGTGGAGACTGCTATCCCCTGATTGAAAGCTGCAGCCACCTGAGCTGAAGCAGTATTCTGACTGGCTAAGAGAGAGCAGGTGACTGAATCCAAGATAACAGCACACATGTACTGATTTTGAGGGATGTCTAGAGTGCAGAGAGACTGGGCAGGAAGCTGCAGAGAGATCTGATACATCAGAGCCTGCAGACTGCAGTGACAGCTTAAAACGATAGCGAACGGGTAAGTAACAAGACCTAGTACATGACAATTAAAAGATATTTACATTTCACGGTAATAGTCATCTCAGCCACTTTATCCCTGTCAAGCACAGAACTTTTTACCCTTAATATTTTATTTATCACGTTATTGGTCATTAGCTTACCTGGCCATTTAATAAAAGTGCCAGGTGTTTTTTTCTGTTTTACCTGATGTGTGCATGAGCTATCACCAGTCATTTGTTGTGAAGTATGGGTTTCCTAAGTAAACCCCTGGAAGAACTTGTCAAGATCAACAACCCCAAAGAGAGATCATGAGACACTCTGCATTTGAGAAGTGGTGACATTAACAACTGTGAAATTTACCACCCATCTTTCTTCAGGTATGCTGAGGTAACTCTGTGACACAGGGGCTACAGTTAAACTTTCTGATGTTCATTGTAGGTTCAGAATGATTTTGCTTACACTGGAGGTTTTAAGAAGTGCAAAAATCCCACTGTGCAAAACAAAACAGCTTTCAACTCAAGGGTGTATGCAAGTGTACCTAGATTTAGCAGATGAGAGTATGTTTAGAGCAGCAGAAGGCATTGGTAAGATGTTCTTAGCAAAGAAGGTACAATAGTGACTTTTGTTTTGCAGAACAGTGCAGAAATAAAATTTCAGTTTGTGCAGTGAGATTATATTATAATGAGATGGAGAGCTGAAAGAGTACAATTATATCAGCGTTTGATGCTCTGCAGAGTAAGACACTGCCTCTTTCACTTCTCAAAAGGGGTTTAAATTTTAACCAGCTCAGAGCTGGTGATCTTTGAATCTTGCCCTATTATTTGAATTGGATTGATTTCGTGCTTCCATGCTAAACAGGAGAAAAACATAAACATTTCATGAAATAAAAACAATGGTACTAAAGTGGTAGTTGGCTGGATTTTGATGTGATGTTTATGTGGTGCCCCAAAGCCCAGTTGAACAGCACAGAGTAGTGCATAAGCGCTGTTAAAATGCAAGGCTGCAAGGGGTTAATTGTGCTCCTAGAGACTTTTGACCAGGAGTGATTGACAGGAGGAGGATGAAGGCCCTGATTGGCTGGGGGAGTAACAGGAAGAGGATGTGCAGGAAGGAGGAGGAGGAGATAGCAGCATGGTAGAAGGAACAAGGGGGGCTGAGGTACAGCCGAACAGAGAGAAGATAAGCTGCTGCCAGAACTGGTGACATTGCCAGCAAAGCGGACGGAGAACAGCTGGGGACACGCAGTGGGGTGCCAAAGACAGTCTCCACTAACTACAGAACCCCCTCAAGGTAAAACCCTAGCCTGCAGTGTACTGCACACACCCCAGTGTCAGAGGGAAGAGTGATGAGAGAATCTATCCAAAACTGACATTGCATTCTTGTACAAGGAAGAATTGTGAGAGTTTTTCCCCCACATCATACCTTACACAGGCTGCAGGGAACAATTAAGACTGTCGTTTCAGCTATATCCTGTGTGTGCTGATAGAGATTCATTGACTGTTGAGAGAACAGCGCCATCTTGTGGCTGAACTGAGCAACAGCCCTGCTTTCTACTATAATACTTAACCCTTGATGGAAACCTCTGCAGAACATTGGAACACTACTAAATTCCTGTACACAGGTCAGCCCAGGACTGAGTGGAAAATATGGTAACGTTACCAGGGATAATATTGGTGCACCAAATGTTTTAGATGATGTTAATGTTATGCGATTTACCTAAGAGTTGATTTAGTGATATTGAAGGTGTGACATTCAGCGTTAGCGGTACCGCTGCGATTCAAGTTAACCCAGAGGGAATAGCACGGTACCACAAACACCTGAATAAGAAGGAGCCCTCTAGTGGGCGCGGTAGTGACCGTAAGAGTCTTGATGGGTTATTATTGATGGTTCTTGCATCATCACCAGTCAGATATTGTTAACTTGAAAGTAGTAACTGTGATTACCAGTGTGCCTTATTAGACAATGTGTATTGAAGATGTGATCGCTATTGTGCCTTATACTCACCAGGGGGTAAATGTATGAATCTCCGGATTCTTCATCTCCGGCGTGTTCAGCCTCTTCAGCGCTTAAATTTAAAGCGGCGCTGCATTGTAAAGGGAAACTTCCCTTTACAATGCAGCGCCGCTTTAAATTTAAGCGCTGAAGAGACTGAACACGCCGGAGATGAAGAATCCGGAGATTCATATATTTACCCCCAGGTGTATGTTATATGTTAAATGCTATTGTGGTCTATGCTGATCAGACGCATTATTTGTCATTACTTTTGAGCTGAAGGGGTCAGTGGCGCGGTGGCTTATGAAAAATACCCTTCCCGCATTCTCAATAAAACCAAGTTGTTTGACCAATCTTTGTCCCTTTCATTGAAGTATTTATCTCCTGACCACCGGATATCCAAAAGAGAAAAGAACCTGTCTCGTATCTGGGAGACAAGGTAAGGGAAGGATTTCCCAGCAGTACTCGGCCACCACATTTACACTTTTGCACAAGCTGAAGCTTGATCCAATACTCCACACAACTAGGGTCATTTCAAGGTGGCAGAGGTTTAGGGTGCTCATTAGTGTTGTAAATGATCTCCACTAGCTTTCGTTTTAATATAAACTCGCTATTGCATGGCATTTGTTCCTATTTTCCTGTTTTGGAAGGCTGAGAACGTAGTCATTGTATACATCTATAAAGATTGCACTTGAAATAGCACATGCATTTAAGCTATTACTGTCAGACCTATCCATTCATCCTCTTCTGTGGTTGTTAATTAAATGCAACCCCAATCTTTTGAAGTTATTATGCCAACCGTTAAGGCAAATTTACTTTATTTAGTGCACTCCTGAGGTTAAAATTTCCTTATAATAGTTTGTCTACGATTAAAAAAATGTATCAAAAGTGTATTTACACTTTAAATGATAGATCATGTCATGTGCACAGAAAAACTAATAAAGCTCTATAAAAATAGGATTTGTTTGGGCCAATTAAAGCATGCAACTTGAAATCCAACAGCGACGCAGGTGCTGTGCTGATGCTGCATTCTAGAAATGTATTACCCCCTCCTTATTATCAGGGATAAGATTAATAGGCTATGATAAACTAATGCAACATTTGCCTCCTATGATCATAAGGATTGATTTATTAAAACAAACTTCTTTCTGTTGTATTTGGAGGAGATGTAATTAAGGATTGCTTAATTATTCACCAACTGTTTACCCTGAGCCTTTTCACTCTTGCCAGACCCATGTAAGCATGTGTCATTTCATAGAAAACTTCATGGTAACTAAAACTGAATGAAATTAGACCATTATGTTCTGCACAGAATTCCCTCTATCATTTTTAGTTAATCTAGTATTCCCAGTCCTACCCGAGCCCCAACATAGAGCAGAATGACTTGACCACCGTCATCCAAGCTCTTTTTATAGACTGCAAATTATGCATAATGCAAACATACAAATACAGGGTCTGATTTTGAGTTAGGAGCAAAGGAAAGAAAAGGAGCAAATTTGCACCTTGGTAAAACCATGTTGCATTAGAGGGGAAGGTAAATTTATAATGTAGGGACAGATTTATAGTTGGGATATGGCATGTCATAGATCAAATTTAATTTAATTTAGTGTAAAAATAAAGCTATTAATTATTTGTGTGCTACATGAAAAAACAGCCAGTATTTTCCTTGCATACAAAAAAAAGTCAATTTGTACCACTTGCAGTGTAACATGGTTTTTCCAGGTGCAAAGTTGCTCCTTTTCTAGGTCTGGCTCCTACCTCAAAATCAGGCCCACAGTGTGCAATGGCAAATACACTGCAGAATGGCAAACTAAAGCAGAACTTAAAGACTGTGTGGCTGCAGGTCACACCTGCGAAACAACCTATTCAATTGCGGAATTTGACTCATGCTAAATTTCACTTCAATTTTGCTCATCTCTAATGTTGACAAAAAAGACAATTATATGTGTGAATCTCTTTAGGAAAACTATAAACAAAAAGAAAAAAATCCTGTTAATAGCATATGATTGTGTGCTTAACTATGATGCTTACTGAACTGACTCATTAAATGATGCTTGCAATATATAAATTACATCATATTAAAAATGAGCATTAGTACTTTAAATGAGCTTTGCATAATGTATGCAGTAAGTTTGGAAATATCACTATGAAAAGAACATGAGAGATAGAAAGAAAAATTAACATGAGCAAACCACATAACCCATAATACACAAACAGGGTTTGTTGTCTTGAATAAATCTAGATTCATGAATGGAGACCAATCTATCTTCTATTTTATTGAAGAATTCAATAGTTTTCCCCAGAATGAAATGTTTTGAAGCAGAAGATAACTCATCATCATTTATTCTTTCCAATGTAATGCATGTTTCACTGTTTAGCACATTTGGAAGGTGTTACATGTTTTCTTTTCCTGTTTGTATTTTTACATTATTGTTTTAGTTACTTTCTATGTAAATCCTTTATGTCTGCCCCATGCATTTTAAAATTCATGGTGGACAGAAAATAGCTAGATAGCTCGTCAGCTGTTTTAGCGGTGAACACATGGAAGGATGCATAGACAGTAAAGCTGGACTTCTCCTGTGTATTGCCAGGCCGTCTGTCGGAGGTAGGCCATATGGTTTGCAAGATGCAGTGGCCAACAGAGTCTGCTTGCACCACATTTACCTGAAAGAGAACAGATGGTTTCATCAAATAAATAAAACACCAGTAGCAAAGTAGAGGAGGATTATCATGTTCTAGTTTAAGAGCATATATAGGTGTACACTACCTCCAAAATAACAGAACTTTTGGGTATTTTTTTTTTTTTAATTGTTGAATTATTTTCATGTTTACTTTAGAATTTTTATGTGACATAACTACCACTTGAATTTTATAGTCAATTGATGACTTAAGCAGATGTGAGGATTATTGTGCTTTTTAAAATACTAATGTATTTAAACCATTTAATGTAAAAAATGTGCTAATTTATCTTAAACATGTGCCCCACTTTTCTGATTGAAATACATGAAAACCCTACAATTATCATCACTGGGCACTAAAACAATAGCGTGAATTACACTGGTAGGTCCACTGCATGCAGAGCCAGCTGGCAGACCAACTGCTCACAGACAGCATTGGCAGGGCTACTGTGAGCATTCTTTGCACAGACCACATAGCCAGGCACATTGCTTTAACTCCAGACTTGTGTCACTGTTTTATGCCCATTTCATTTCAAAGTATAGTCACAACATATGCCCACCCTTGGAACTGGACGAGACCTGACAACACACAATGCGAAAAAAACTGTTCAACTGTTTCACAATGTTTTTGCATGTTTTTACTAGGGATGAGCGCGCTCGGATTTCTGAAATCCGAGCCCACCCGAACGTTGCGGATCCGAGTCGGATCCGAGACAGATCCGGGTATTGGCGCCAAATTCAAAAGTGAAACTGAGGCTCTGACTCATAATCCCGTTGTCGGATCTCGCGATACTCGGATCCTATAAATTCCCCGCTAGTCGCCGCCATCTTCACTCGGGCATTGATCAGGGTAGAGGGAGGGTGTGTTAGGTGGTCCTCTGTGCTGTTTAGTTCTGTGCTGTTTAGTTCTGTGCTGTTTAGTTCTGTGCTGTTTAGTGCTGTGCTGTGCTGTGCTGTGCTGTTTAGTGCTGTGCTGTGCTGTGCTGTGCTGTGCTGTGCTGTGCTGTGCTGTGCTGTGTTCTGCAGTATCAGTCCAGTGGTGCTGTGTGCTGTGCTCTGTCCTTCTGAGGTCAGTGGTGCTGCTGGGTCCTGTGCTGTGTCCTGTTCAGTCCAGTGGTGCTGTGTCCTGTGCTCTGTGCTTCTAAGGGCATAGTTATTTCCCCAATATTCCCCTGTGTTTAAAAAAATAAAAAAAAGTTTTTTTTATAAAATACCAAAAACTACTTTAATATTTTTTAATTACCACAAAATTTTCACAACCAATCCTGCAGTATAAGCCCATTGGTACTGCAATATTACCAAGTTCACACATTCAGCAGTAAAAGTCCAGTGGTACTGCAATATTACAAAGTTTACACATTCTGCAGTATCAGTCCAGTGGTGCTGTGTCCTGTGCTCTGTCCTGCTGAGTTCCGTAGTGCTGCTGGGTCCTGTGCCGTGTCCTGTTCAGTCCAGTGGTGCTGTGTCCTGTGCTCTGTGCTTCTAAGGGCATAGTTATTTCCCCATTATTCCCAAGTTTGTAAAAAATAAAAAAAAAGTAAAAAAAAATAAAAAATTTAAAAAAAAAAAAAATATATAATAATTATAACCAAATTTGCAAAACCAATCCAGCATTATAAGTCCATTGGTACTGCAATATTACCAAGTTCACACATTCAGCAGTAAAAGTCCAGTGGTACTGCAATATTACAAAGTTTACACATTCTGCAGTATCAGTCCAGTGGTGCTGTGTCCTGTGCTCTGTCCTGCTGAGTTCCGTAGTGCTGCTGGGTCCTGTGCCGTGTCCTGTTCAGTCCAGTGGTGCTGTGTCCTGTGCTCTGTGCTTCTAAGGGCATAGTTATTTCCCCATTATTCCCAAGTTTGTAAAAAATAAAAAAAAAGTAAAAAAAAATAAAAAATTAAAAAAAAAAAAATATATATAATAATTATAACCAAATTTGCAAAACCAATCCAGCATTATAAGTCCATTGGTACTGCAATATTACCAAGTTCACACATTCTGCAGTATCTTGTGCTACATATAATGGAGACCAAAAATTTGGAGGATAAAGTAGGGAAAGATCAAGACCCACTTCCTCCTAATGCTGAAGCTGCTGCCACTAGTCATGACATAGACGATGAAATGCCATCAACGTCGTCTTCCAAGCCCGATGCCCAATCTCGTAGTACCGGGCATGTAAAATCCAAAAAGCCCAAGTTAAGAAAAAGTAGCAAAAAGAGAAACTTAAAATCATCTGAGGAGAAACGTAAAGTTGCCAATATGCCATTTACGACACGGAGTGGCAAGGAACGGCTTAGGCCCTGGCCCGTGTTCATGACTAGTGGTTCAGCTTCACCCACGGATCTTAGCCCTCCTCCTCCTCCCCCCCCCTACAAAAAATTGAAGAGAGTTATGCTGTCAGCAACAAAACAGCAAACAACTCTGCCTTCTAAAGAGAAATTATCACAAATCCCCAAGGCGAGTCCAAGGGTGTTGGTGGTTGTCAAGCCTGACCTTCCCATCACTGTACGGGAAGAGGTGGCTCGGGAGGAGGCTATTGATGATGTAGCTGGCGCTGTGGAGGAACTTGATGATGAGGATGGTGATGTGGTTATTGTAAATGAGGCACCAGGGGGGGAAACAGCTGATGTCCATGGGATGAAAAAGCCCATCGTCATGCCTGGTCAGAAGACCAAAAAATGCACCTCTTCGGTCTGGAGTTATTTTTATCCAAATCCAGACAACCAATGTATGGCAATATGTAGCTTATGTAAAGCTCAAATAAGCAGGGGTAAGGATCTTGCCCACCTAGGAACATCCTCCCTTATACGTCACCTGAATAACCTTCATAGTTCAGTGGTTAGTTCAGGAACTGGGGCTAGGACCCTCATTGGTACAGGGACACCTAAATCCCGTGGTCCAGTTGGATACACACCAGCAACACCCTCCTCGTCAACTTCCTCCACAATCTCCATCAGATTCAGTCCTGCAGCCCAAGTCACCAGCCAGACTGAGTCCTCCTCAATACGGGATTCATCCGAGGAATCCTGCAGCGGTACGCCTACTACTGCCACTGCTGCTGTTGCTGCTGTTAGTCGGTCATCTTCCCAGAGGGGAAGTCGTAAGACCGCTAAGTCTTTCACCAAACAGTTGACCGTCCAACAGTCGTTTGCCATGACCACCAAATACGATAGTAGTCACCCTATTGCAAAGCGTATAACTGCGGCTGTAACTGCAATGTTGGTGTTAGACGTGCGCCCGGTGTCCGCCATCAGTGGAGTGGGATTTAGAGGGTTGATGGAGGTATTGTGTCCCCGGTACCAAATCCCCTCGAGATTCCACTTCACTAGGCAGGCGATACCAAAAATGTACAGAGAAGTACGATCAAGTGTCCTCAGTGCTCTTAAAAATGCGGTTGTACCCACTGTCCACTTAACCACGGACATGTGGACAAGTGGTTCTGGGCAAACGAAGGACTATATGACTGTGACAGCCCACTGGGTAGATGCATCCCCTTCCGCAGCAACAGCAACAGCTGCATCAGTAGCAGCATCTACAAAATGGCTGCTCATGCAAAGGCAGGCAACATTGTGCATTACAGGCTTTAATAAGAGGCACAACGCTGCCAACATATTAGAGAAAATGAGGGAAATTATCTCCCAGTGGCTTACCCCACTTAGACTCTCATGGGGATTTGTGGTGTCAGACAATGCCAGTAACATTGTGCGGGCATTAAATATGGGCAATTTCCAGCACGTCCCATGTTTTGCCCACACCATTAATTTGGTGGTGCAGCATTACCTCAAGAGTGACAGGGGTGTGCAGGAGATGCTTGCGGTGGCCCGCAAAATTGCTGGACACTTTCGGCATTCAGCCAGTGCCTACCGCAGACTAGAGGCACATCAAAAAAGCTTGAACCTGCCCTGCCATCACCTCAAACAAGAGGTTGTGACGCGCTGGAACTCCACCCTCTATATGCTGCAGAGGATGGAGGAGCAGCAAAAGGCCATTCAGGCCTACACAGCCACCTACGACATAGGCAAAGGAGTGGGGATGCGCCTGAGTCAAGCGCAGTGGAGACTGATTTCCGTGTTGTGCAAGGTTCTGCAGCCATTTGAACTTGCCACACGAGAAGTCAGTTCCGACACTGCCAGCTTGAGTCAGGTCATTCCCCTGATCAGGCTGTTGCAGAAGCAGCTGGAGAAAGTGAGGGAGGAGCTGGTAAGCCATTGCGATTACAGCAAGCATGTAGCTCTTGTGGATGTAGCCCTTCGTACGCTTTGCCAGGATCCGAGGGTGGTCACTCTTTTAAAGTCAGAGGAATACATTCTGGCCACCGTGCTCGATCCTCGGTTTAAAGCGTATGTTGTGTCTCTGTTTCCGGCGGACACAAATCTACAGCGGTGCAAAGACCTGCTGGTCAGGAGATTGTCCTCTGAAGAGGACCGTGACATGCCAACAGCTCCACCCTCATTTTCTTCCACATCTATGGCTGCGAGGAAAAAGCTCAGTTTTCCCAAAAGAGGCACTGGCGGGGATGCTGATAACATCTGGTCCGGACTGAAGGACCTGCCAACCATTGCAGACATGTCTACTCTCGCTGCATTGGATGCTGTCACAATAGAAAAAATTGTGGATGATTACTTTGCTGACACCATCCAAGTAGACATGTCAGACAGTCCATATTGTTACTGGCAGGAAAAAAAGGCAGTTTGGAAGCCCCTGTACAAACTGGCTCTATTTTACCTGAGTTGTCCCCCCTCCAGTGTGTACTCGGAAAGAGTTTTTAGTGCAGCGGGGAACCTGGTCAGTGAGCGGCGAAGGAGGTTGCTTCCTCACAACGTTGAAAAAATGATGTTTATAAAAATGAATAATCAATTCCTCAATGAAGTACAGCACTGCCCTCCAGATACTACAGAGGGACCTGTGGTTGTGGAGTCCAGCGGGGACGAATTGATAATGTGTGATGAGGAGGAAGTACACACTGTAGGGGGAGAGGAATCAGAGGTTGAGGATGAGGACGACATCTTGCCTCAGTAGAGCCTGTTTAGTCTGTACAGGGAGAGATGAATAGCTTTTTTGGTGTGGGGGCCCAAACAAACCAATCATTTCAGTCAAAGTTGTTTGGTAGGCCCTGTCGCTGAAATGATTGGTTTGTTAAAGTGTGCATGTCCTATTTCAACAGCAGACCTCTCAACTGCAGCTCATCCCTCCTCTGCGGGGATAATGTCTCCTGTGCTCTGACACGTCACTCTGTGTACTCTCAGCCTCAGGATCTGACACTACAGCTACCATGCCTCTTGTAGCAGCCCTCACTCCAGGGCCTCTTCCATGTGCAGTGTCCCCCTCTCTCTTGGGTTCACTATAGTGGCATGGAGTTCTCCCCCTCATCCAGGGCACACATTCCTTGCCCTGGCTCAGTCACCACGCTCAGACTTCCAGGCAATGCTGGGGGAGCCTGGGAGCTTCCACCCCAGGTCCCCAGCTACAACTCTCCTCTCCTGTGTCTTCTCTCTCTTTCTGACACTTTAAAGATCGTGCCTTTAAATGAAAAACTCAGTCTTCATTGCACGACTATGTGCAAGTGCAACAGGGACATTTTTTTGGGTTTACAAAGTCAAACAATAACACTACGACCCTGTCTGTCTGGGGTCTGTCAATGACGAATTGTCTGGAGCATGTTTTGAGGAGGTATTGTGGCCCCGGTATCAAATTGGGTACCGGGGCCACCCCACTATGCAGTCCAGATACTTGTTTGGTGGAATTCCGACACGTGGAGGGTTTTTTAATTATATTGTGGCCCTCGGTACCAAATTGTGTACCGGGGCCACCACACTACGCAGTCAAGATACTTGTTTGGTGGAATTCAGACCAGTTGAGGGTTTTATTATTATATTGTGTGGACCACTCTATCTATACCACACTACAACTCTATACCACTCTATTTCCTACTTTAATTCTATTTAATTCTATTTCCTACTTTAATTCTATTACTAATTAATTAACATAAAGAGGAACAAAAATAACCAATTTTACCAAAAGTATAATATGACTTAGACTTACAAACACTACACTTGAAAGATCGTGCCTTTAAATGAAAAAGTAAGTCTTCATTGCACGACTATGTGCAACAGGGACAGTTTTTTTCTTTACAAAGTCAACTAATAACACTTGGACCCTGTCTGTCTTTAACATACTTAATGGGATCTCAATGACGAATTGTCTGTAGCATGTTTGGAGGAGGTATTGTGGCCCCGGTATCAAGTTGGGTACCGGGGCCACCCCACTACGCAGTCCAGATACTTGTTTGGTGGAATTCTGACACGTGGAGGGTGTATTTATTTTATTGTGGCCCCGGTATCAAATTGGGTACCGGGGCCACCCCACTACGCAGTCCAGATACTTGTTTGGTGGAATTCTGACACGTGGAGGGTGTATTTATTTTATTGTGGCCCCGGTATCAAATTGGGTACCGGGGCCACCCCACTACGCAGTCCAGATACTTGTTTGGTGGAATTCTGACACGTGGAGGGTGTATTTATTTTATTGTGGCCCCGGTATCAAATTGGGTACCGGGGCCACCCCACTACGCAGTCCAGATACTTGTTTGGTGGAATTCTGACACGTGGAGGGTGTATTTATTTTATTGTGGCCCCGGTATCAAATTGGGTACCGGGGCCACCCCACTACGCAGTCCAGATACTTGTTTGGTGGAATTCTGACACGTGGAGGGTTTTTTAATTATATTGTGGCCTCGGTACCAAATTGTGTACCGGGGCCACCACACTACGCAGTCAAGATAGATAGATGCGTATCATAGATAAAGTACATTCAGTGGTGTGGGGCAAATTGAAAAATATTCAAAATGCACTGACATTATCAAAAACAAGAGGTTGTCACACGCTAAAACTCCAACATGTACATGATGGAGAGGATGGAGGAGCAGCCGTATGTGTAGTGTAATGCAGACCTGTTGAAGGTTTTTTATATATTTTATTGTGGTGCCCAGTGCCCACTCCTCTAGGCAGTCCAGGTACATTTATTGGTGCGATTCATAAAAGTTCAGGGTTTTTAATATATTGTGGTGACCCACTCCTCTACGCAGTCCAGGTACATTTATTGGTGCGAATCATAAAAGTTCAGGGTTTTTAATATATCTTGTGGTGACCCACTCCTCTACGCAGTCCAGGTACATTTATTGGTGCGATTCATAAAAGTTCAGGGTTTTTAATATATTGTGGTGACCCACTCCTCTACGCAGTCCAGGTACATTTATTGGTGCGAATCAAACAAGTTGATGGTTTTCTTATTATATATATTGTGGTGACCCACTCCTCTACGCAGTCCAGGTACATTTATTGGTGCGATTCATAAAAGTTCAGGGTTTTTAATATATTGTGGTGACCCACTCCTCTACGCAGTCCAGGTACATTTATTGGTGCGAATCAAACAAGTTGGTGGTTTTCTTATTATATATATTGTGGTGACCCACTCCTCTACGCAGTCCAGGTACATTTATTGGTGCGATTCATAAAAGTTCAGGGTTTTTAATATATTGTGGTGACCCACTCCTCTACGCAGTCCAGGTACAATTATTGGTGCGAATCATAAAAGTTCAGGGTTTTTAAGATATTGTGGTGACCCACTCCTCTACGCAGTCCAGGTACAATTATTGGTGCGAATCATAAAAGTTCAGGGTTTTTAATATATTGTGGTGACCCACTCCTCTACGCAGTCCAGGTACATTTATTGGTGCGAATCATAAAAGTTCAGGGTTTTTAATATATCTTGTGGTGACCCACTCCTCTACGCAGTCCAGGTACATTTATTGGTGCGATTCATAAAAGTTCAGGGTTTTTAATATATTGTGGTGACCCACTCCTCTACGCAGTCCAGGTACATTTATTGGTGCGAATCAAACTAGTTGATGGTTTTCTTATTATATATATTGTGGTGACCCACTCCTCTACGCAGTCCAGGTACATTTATTGGTGCGATTCATAAAAGTTCAGGGATTTTAATATATTGTGGTGACCCACTCCTCTACGCAGTCCAGGTACAATTATTGGTGCGAATCATAAAAGTTCAGGGTTTTTAAGATATTGTGGTGACCCACTCCTCTACGCAGTCTAGAAAGATACCTTTTTGCAACGTTTTGGACTAATAACTATATTGTGAGGTGTTCAGAATACACTGTAAATTAGTGGAAATGCTTGTTATTGAATGTTATTGAGGTTAATAATAGCCTAGGAGTGAAAATAAGCCCAAAAACTTGATTTTTAAACTTTTTATGTTTTTTTCAAAAAAAATCCGAATCCAATACCTTAAATCCGAACCGAGACCTTTCGTCAAGTGTTTTGCGAGACAAATCCGAACCTCAAAAATAACGAAAATCCGGATCCAAAACACAAAACACGAGACCTCAAAAGTCGCCGGTGCACATCCTTAGTTTTTACCCCCTAGATCAGCGATGGGCAACCGGCGGCCCCCAACTTATTTACGGCCATGGGCAAAACTCAGCAGGTCATACAGTTGAGTCAAAAACTGAAATTGATTTTATTATTTGCCTGACGCAGCTGACTTCAACATCATTTGAACCCATCACTTTATATCATCAGCACAATACAGGGAGTTCATGCAGAAGATATAGTGCATCTAAGATCAGAGGAGGGAAGACAATCAGTCTGCACCACGTGGTCTTCCTCCTTTTTCTGTTGGAAAAAGCTACGTGATTCCTGCTTTCTTCATTTGAGCAAGTTAAGCCCTTTTTAGGCAGCGTTTTATTAGACAAATTAGATTAGTAGTGGTTCATTGAGTCCCAGTGAGAGGTGCGTTATAAATTTGAAGCGTGTTTTGTGTGAAGTCTAAAGAACATGGCAAATTTTCAGATTGAGTGGGGGTTCAGGCCTGCTGCAGAGCAAGTAACAGGTAGGTATGACAGGCATTTTGGGGCCAATGAGGTTCTAAACGACATATGGCTGTGTTTTGGTGAGTGGACATTGTGTGGGTCTGAGAGGTGATTTGAAATTCATGTGGAATCTATTCTAAGAACAGGTGTCTCTTTCTTTCTTTGATTAATGTATTTTTTTAACTTATTAACTGACACTGAGGGCTATTTTTAAGTTAAGAGCGCTACACATGATGCGCTTGAAATTAATCAGGTTTCCTATCACTGTACTAAATGGTCAATTTTTAGTGTTCTAGTAAAACTTTTTATACATTCTGAAATTTTTCATTTGCAAATTATGACACTCTGTGAAACATTTTCATCATTATTCATCTGTAATTATACAGGACTCCATCCGCAATGCCCACTGCATGGAGTGATTAAAATAAACAAAACAGTAAGGGAATACTTTATTTAAAATGCTTTTCTCCCTCTACACCTCCTCCCTTGGTGTCCTCATCCGCTCTTTTGGCCTCCAGTACCACCTCTATGCTGATGATACCCAAATCTATCTTTCATCCCCTGACCTCTCCCCTTCCCTTCTGTCTCATGTCTCCTTCTGTCTCTCGGCCATCTCATCTTGGATGTCCCAACGCTTCCTTAAACTCAATATTTCCAAGACCGAGCTTATAGTCTTTCCCCCTGCCAGGACTCTCCCACCTCTCCCCCTCTCTATTTCTGTTAATAACACTACCATCGTTTCTGTCCCCCAAGTCCGATGCCTTGGGGTCATCCTTGATTCCTCCCTCTCATTTAAGCCTCACATTCTGTCCCTCTCTAAATCCTGTTACTTCCACCTTCGGAATATATCTAAGATACGTCCCTTTCTCACCACGGAAGCCACGAAAACCCTTGTTCACTCGCTTATTATCTCTCGCCTTGACTACTGTAACCTTCTTCTCTCTGGCCTACCTGTTTCTCGCATTGACCCTCTTAAGTCTATCCTCAATGCTGCTGCCCACCTCATTTTTCTCTCCCTCCGCTCTATCTCTGCGGTCTCCCTTCAACAGTCACTACATTGGCTCCCCATACCCTACAGAATTAAATTTAAACTCCTCACCCTCACCTTTAAAGCTCTTAGTCAATCTTCCCCTCTCTACATCTCCAATCTCATCTCTACCTACACTCCTACCCGCTCCCTCCGCTCTGCCTCTGACCGCCGCCTCACTACTTCACTCACTGATCACCTCTTCTCACTCTCGTCTTCAGGACTTTGCCCGGGCTGCTCCCCTGCTGTGGAACGATCTTCCACGTTCCATCAGGTTAGCATCTATTCTCAAAGGCTTCAAGCGTGACCTTAATACTTATTATTTTATTCAAGTCTATCAGTCCTCCTAACTTTCTTGTCCTGGCTCTCTCCCCTAGTTAGTACCCCCATTTATGTGTCTCCCCTTCCCTCTAGGTTGTTAGCTCTCATGAGCAGGGCCCTCTTTCCTTGTGTGCTCCTTCTACAGTTCCTTCACCCTCTGTACCTCTTGGCCTGCTTCGCTAGCCCTGTTTTCCCTGTTTTATTAATCTTCGGCCTTCTTCTTGCTGATTTCTACTATCCCTTTCTCTATCTGTCAGATATAATCTGATTTGCTTTACCCTGTCACCTGTGTTTGTATATATTTGTATCATGTTGTGTCTTGGTTCTGTTTTCTGTATATGAAATGTACAGCGCTGCGGACCTTTTGTGGCGCCTTATAAGTCAAAGATAATAATAATAATAAGAAGAAATAAGTCTAATGCTCCTTAGACTAAGCATTACTTAGTGGACTGTATGCAATGTGAGGAGATTTCCACTCCTGAACTTGAACCGCACCAATCAATATATCAATATAGTTTTAATATTTCCTAGTCATTGACTGGGGATATGTTGCGCTGAGCACAGGCAGTAAATGCACCCATAGTGCTGTAATTGAGAGTTACACCAGGCAGAGTTCCGAATGGTAAACTAGCAAAACCCATGTGGGGTTGCAGAAACAATAAATACATTAGAAGGCATGCTGAAATCTATGTCTGTATACTGTATATTTAATCTGCTTAGTGAGCAAGACTGTGGAGCCAAGAGGTGACACTTAAATAATGTGGAAACTAACCCAATGTTGAGAGATCAGGGGCTACTAATGAGGATTGTTTAGAGGTGTAGAGTAGAATGACTTTCCTCAAAACATGGAGGGCCTGATTTTTTAAGGAAAGTTAAGCAAAAAATTGAGTATGTTTTCTTACAAGGGGTGCAAATTATTTATTTGCACATAAGGAAAACACTGGCTGTTTTTTCATGTAGCACACAAATACTTGATAGTTTATTTGTACACTAAAATTTAAAGTAAATCTAGGACATGCCCGAACCCAAATATAAATCTGCTGTCACATTTTAAATTTACCTCCTTCTCCAATGCAACATGGTTTTGCCTTACTTGCTTACTTTTGCTTAGCTTTCCTTAATGAATCAGGCCCATTGTCGGTTTATCTGTAAAACCTGTGAGCCACTGATGAGTGATAATTGCAACTACTAAGGGTGTGCTTATGGAATTCAATAAAGGAAATAAATGTGATGTGATCTGTACTTTACAGCTGTGTCATTAAGAACTAATATGATTTTCAAACGTGTGTGCACATGAAACTCTTTTCACCCTCTGACCCATAGAACCTGCAGTAAATAACGAAGAGAGAGAGAAAATTAACTAGCCTGTAGAAAAGTTTATATGTTAATACAAAACAAACAGTCATGGCCAAAAGTTTTGAGAATGACACAAGTATTGGTTTTCACAAGAAGAGTTTGCCTCTTCAGTGTTTTTAGACCTGTTTGTCAGATGTTGCTATGGTATACTGAAGTAAATTTCCAAGCATTTCCTAAGTGTCAAAAGCTTTTATTGACAATTACAGTAAGTTTATGTAAAGAGTCAATATTTGCAGTGTTGACCCTTCTTTTTAAAGACCTCTGCATTTCGTCCCTGGCATGCTGGCTGTCAATCAACTTCTGGGCCACATACTGACTGATGGTCGCCCATTCTGCCCTAAAAAATGCTTGGAGTTTGGCAGAATTTGTGGGGTTTTGTTTGTTCACTCGCCTCTTGAGGATTGACCACAAGTTCTCAATGGATTAAGGTCTGGGGAGTTTCCTGGCCATGGACCCAAAATTTCAATGTTTTGATCCCCGAGCCACTTAGTTATCACTTTTGTCTTATGGCAAGGTGCTCCATCATGCTGGAAAAGGCATTGTTCGTCATCAAACTGTTCTTGAATGGTTGGGAAAAGTTGTTCTTGGAGGATGTTTTGATATCATTCTTTATTCATGACTGTGTTCTTAGGCAAAATGGTGAGTGAGCCCACTCCCTTGGCTGAAAAGCAACCCCACACATAAATGGTCTCAGGATGCTTTACTGTTGGCATGACACAGGACTGATGGTAGTGCTCATCTTTCCTTCTCCGGGCAAGCGTTTTTCCAGATGCCCCAAACAATCTGAAAGGAAATTCAAAGAAAATGACTTTACCCCAGCCTTGAGCAGTCCAATCCCTGTACCTTTTGCAGAATATCAGTCTGTCCCTGATGTTTTTCCTTGAGAGAAGTGGCTTCTTTGCTGGCCTTCTTGACACCAGGCAATCCTCCAAAAGTCTTCGCCTCACTGTGCATGCAGATGCACTCACACCTGCCTGATGCCATTCCTATGCAAGCTCTGCATTAGTGGTGACCTGATCAACTTTAGGAGACCATCCTGGCACTTGTTGGATGTTCTTGAGCGCCCTGAAGCCTTCTTCAGAACTATTGAACCTATCTCCTTGAAGTTCTTGATGATCCGATAAATGGTTGATTTAGGTGAAATCTTACTAGCAGCAATATCCTTGCCTGTGAAGCTTGCCGCAAAGCAATGATGACTGCACATGTTTCCTTGCAGATAACCATTGATAGCAGAGGAAGAACAATGATTTCAAGCACCACCTTCCTTTTAAAGCTTCCAGTCTGTTATTCTAACTCAATCAGCATGACAGAGTGATCTCCAGCCTTGTCCTCGTCAACACTTTCACCTGTGTTAACGAGAGAATCACTGACCTGATGTCAGCTGGTCCTTTGGTGGCAGGGCTGAAATACTGTGGAAATGTTGGTGGGATAAAGTTCATTGTCATGGCAAAGAGGGACTTTGAAAGTAATTTCAATTCATCTGATCCCTCTTCATGACATTCTAGAGTATATGCAAATTGCCATAATACAAACTGAGGCAGCAGACTTTGTGAAAAATAATATTTGTGTCATTCTCAAAACTTTTGGCCATGGCTGTACACTGGTGCAAAGGATAATAAGCACTTGTGTAGAATACATCTTACTCACCAAAACTATATTCTTCCTAGAAAGATACAAGCAATGTACGATCATACAATCTGGATATATATATATATTCTTCTGTGAAAGACCAATCTCTACTGATCCCATTATATTCTTTTTTTCCCCTGTAAATTCCCACAAATCCCATACTAAATGAATATGTACAAAAGATCACAGTTATTCTGCTACACACTCCCAGGAAAAGTTTACTTTACTCCCATAGGGGCATCAAGATAGTGAAATATTTAAGCCAAGTTCGGTAGCCCTCCCAGTGTTGCTGTTACCTTGATTATATTTGAATAAATCAATGAGTCAAAGTACCTTGTAAACATAATTCATGCATCCATTTACACTAAGGGTTCTTAGTTTCAGGCCAGGACCCAGATTATCTCTGTGAATCAGTTTTGTGAATTATGGATACGTTTTTAATTAGTTTACTGTGTTTAATTTGGTATATAATTGTTAGTTATATAGTGGAATATGAAATTGGGAACTCAAACAGAATAATATACTATAATATATAATATATTGGCAACACAGTGGCTTAGTGGTTAGCACTTCTGCCTCACAGCACTGGGGTTCAATTCCCGACAATGGCATTATCTGTGTGGAGTTTGTATGTTCTCCCTGTGTTTGTGTGGGGTTCCTCCAGGTGCTATGGTTTCCTCCGACACTCCAAAAACATACTAGTAGGTAAATTGGAGGATATTAAAATTTACCTTAGTCTCCCTCGGTGTGTGTGTGTGTGTGTGTGTGTGTTAGGGAATTTAGACTGTAAGCTCCAATGGGGCAGGGACTGATGTGAGTTCTCTGTACAGCGCTGCGGAATTAGTGCCACTATATACATAGCTGATGATGATGATGATAATATATACTAAAATATATTAAATTAATTTATTAGTTGGTAATATACTATTTTTCTTAAAAAAGAACACCTGACCTACAACGAGCAATGTTTACCTATTCAGTCACTCACATCATGGAGTGGTGCTTAAAGACACAAATGATAAAGCAGGTGACAATGCAACAACACCATATGGAAAAATAGGCAAACATACTTGCTGAAGTCAATAGGGTACATGAGCAGATGTTTATATGAAATAAAGAGCACTAAATTATTTTTGTGTTGATGGTTAATACAGTCTTAGCAAATGTTATAAAAGATGCTTAAGGTTAACATGTTCTATCTATCGCTTGTGTACTTTTCAGCTATATATTAAGCATAGGGAAGCATATTTTAAACTGTGAGAAATAGTGCATATGACTTTTTTATTCTTGCCTGTCAAACCCTAAATTGAAACATGTAAATTTGCTAGTGCATTACCAATTACAATTTTATTGGCAGCATCTAAAGCAGAGCAATGGTATTTTTTTAAAAAACATTTTGCTTCGGAACGTGCATAAGCATTTGCTGTTAACATTATATTACAGTATTTTAGTGTTTTAATAATATTATTTTAATATTATAATTAAACACTGTGCCAGAATTCATCTTAATCATCTATGATGTCGAAAACACAAAGAGATGATAATTATATTGCTGGAAAATGTCAGAGGTAAAGATGGGTGCTGAGCATAGTGCTGCATACACATCAATATGGCCCCCAGCCAAGTGCTACTTCTTCCTCTGGAGGCAGTGGATGATCTGGAAAGCAATGTAGTCCATAAGGACTCCATAAAGGGCATTCCTAAATTAACAAAATCCCCAGGGTCCAGGGGCACGTTGAACTTTTTCATAGTCACTCCCACCATATGGTGGCATTATCATACATCATTTACATTAAATAACTATAAATAACAGGGCAGGTAAATTTACTTTTTGTGCTGCCAAACAGCACAAAAAGTATTCAAAGTATACATAGTGTTACGAGCTGCAGCAATCCGCGGCTCTCCTCTCCTGCTTGCATACCAGCTACCATGGCAACAGCCGGGATGTCATTTCCGGCTTCCAGGTCCCGTCCGTCACCATAGCAACAGCCAGGACACTATCACTGACAGCACCGTGTCCCGGCATCTGGCACAGCACTCCGCAGGTGCAGATTAGATTTATTTGGTAGTTACAGCCTCAGGTGGCTGATTAGATCTCTAACACCTCCTCAATTCTGATTGGACATTTTATGTATTTAAGGCAAGAAGAGCTTAGCCTCCCTGCCGGTTATAGCATTCTCTACCTGTGCTGTTGCTGACCTGCTCATTGTCTCCTGACTTCTGATAGACTCCTCGTTGTGACCCTTGCCTGGAATTGGACCTTGCCTGTTTGCTTGTAGCCCTAACCTCTGCCTGAACATTGAAACTTTGTTTGCTTCGGACCCCTGATCTCGCCCTACCTCTGACCACCCGCTCCATCCTCCTGGATCCTGCCTCCTGTTAAAGCTGCGCTACATAGATAAACCTTTACTACGCTGAGCTTAAGACCTGGGGGCATCCAAGTACCTGTGAGCATACTCGGCTCTACGGGAAAAGCGGCTGCTAAAGGTGAAGACCTCATTACCTATTGTTCTAAAGTTTATCTTGGTAGCCTGTAGCCAAAACACATTGTAATATAAAATGGAATGTCATAACAAGTCATATCTGAAATATATCACACAGATCATTTAGAATGGTTCCTCATTTTCTACAGACACCTGATCTGAAGTTAGGATACCCTCCAGCCTTTGCCTGTTAGGGTGATAATATTACTATTATAATTATTGCATCTAATATGGAGAAAGAGAAGTGGTGCATGCCTAGAATAATTACAGCAAGGAACTAAATATATTCATTTAAATAAATAATACCTTTCTTACATATCATACATTTCACTGAACTAAAACAGTGCAGCATATAATTGTACTAAAGCCTTTAATAAAATTACAATCAAATTGTTGAACTTCAATAGCAGAACAGAAAACTACTGGCTATATGTAACCCCTATATATGCTCACTTTGTGATAAGCCATTAAAGAGGCTGTGCACAATAAAACATTTTTTTAAAGTTAAATGCGGGTACAATCACATATATTAAAAGATAAAAAAAATATGTATGTATGTGAAGGAAAATGGAACATAGCACTGCAGAATATATTGGCACTTCCTAAACACATAGAAAAAAAATGACATAAATACAGACACTTTGTTTGACACATGTACACTACTAAATCAAACTAATCAAGGAGACAGTTTGCAAAATAAAATAGACCTAAAGAGAAATTGTTATTCTACAAAGGTACTTGCAGGTATTCGCCTTGAAGATGGTGATGACAGTGAGCTATATTATAATCCTGCTCTCAGTGTCCACATCACTATATATTATATATATACACATACATACACACACATTCTTGTTGTCAATTTCTCTTTTTTATATCTCCCTAACATACCTTTCTATATATCCCTTTGTCTTGTTTATGATCCCCCCTTGCTGCTGTGTCATGCCCCTTATCCCTTCTGTCTTATGTTTTTACTCACATCTTCTTACTTGAGTCTTCTACATGACCCATCTTTTCCTCTTTATCTTGACTATGCCTCTTCTACTTTTATTGTCTATATTCTTCCTCTGTTGTCGATATCTCTTGTATTGTGCCCCTCTAATGTCTTGACTGTGTCCCCTCCCCCTTATTTTGTATTTACCCCCCTTTCCTCCCTGTATTTTTTCTCTCCCCCCACATCTCATTTTCATTTTCTCTGTCCTTGTGTCTTATGTTTGTCTCCTTTTTTTGCCTGTTACCATACAATACTTTTTCTATGTTTTGCCTGTGCCCTCTCTCCTTGTGTTTTTGTACACCGCACATCCCATACTCACTGTTTTTTGTCCTTTCCCTCTTCGCCTTGTTAATATTTTGCAGTTCCCTAATCACAGTTCATGTCCTATTGTTTTTCATTCCCCTGTTTTTATTACCTCTCTCTTCCCACTCAGTTTTTGTATAGATAAACTCCTTCACTCCCCATTCCTGTTCTTTTTGACTATGCTCCTATCCCTGTACTGGTGATTGTCTGTATCCCATTTTTTCTCACATTTTTTATTTTATCTATGGATTCTATCTCTCCCCATATTCTGTTTATTGTATTTGCACCCTATCCACCCCTTTCTGGTTTTAGCCCGAGTCCCCTGTCTCTTCTACTGTTTTTTTCTGTGCCCCTTTCCTAGCACTGTTTTCTACTGTAAGAACTTCCTACCAATGGTTTAAGCAGTGTCAGGAGACCTCATACACACTGGGTGAGAGCAGCAATATATTTTGGTTTTGCAAGATGTACCTAGATGGTCCTCTGGGCACTTAAAGGTACATGAGTACTCTCTGCACTCGGAGTATGTCTCTGCAAACTAGAAGTGCACATAGCTAGGGAAGCAGACAAGACAGGGAATTCTCAAGACGCGCACCAAGCAAAACCAACTTCCACTTTTGCCAGTCCTTTCACTAATTTAATCTTTTCAGTCTTTAAATATTGATCAGTTTAATCACTAGATTAAGGGGACACCTACAATCCCTTTACTTCACAGTGAAACTAGTAAGTGTTAGGGTGACGGTCTGTTCACAAACTCACAGAACTAGTTGGCGGAGGTCTTCACCTTTAGCAGCCACCTTTCCCATAGAGCTATATACGCTCACCGGTACTCAGATGCCCCCAGGACTTAGCTCCAGACGAAGTGCAAGTTTGTAATACAGAACCATAGCTGCAGGCCAGGAGACAGAGTAGATGGCAGCGGATGGTGAGACGTAAGCCGAGGTCAGAGGTTACTAGCAAGCAGAATGGTCAGATAACACGCCAAAGGTTAGGGTTACAGGCAACACAGCCGGGTCCAGGGTCTGGGTCACAGGCAAGCAGGCAGAGTCCGAGGTACAGGCAGGGGTCATACACAGAAGTCAATCCAAAAGGCTATCACCAGACAGCACAGGAGCAGAAACTGGACGCTATAATCGGCAGGGAGGCTAAGCCCTCTCTGCCTTAAAAACTGGAGCCAACCAATCAGGGCATTGCCCTGTAATCACACACAGGGCATGGTTAATTACATAATGAAGAGCCTGATTAGCCCGCAAGCTGTAGCGCACACTCGGCTGTACTGAGTGGCCGGGGCGCGATGGCAGTAAATTCTGCGTCCGGCCGTTGCCCTGGCAACGGTCGGGGCAGAGAAACAGGATGTGATGTACCGGTCGTCATGGAGATGGCCGGGACACCAGCACCAGAAGGAAGCAAGTCGCAGTGGTGCCCGTGGCCGCCGCGGCTCCTGACAGTACCCCCCCTTGAGGAGGGGTTAAAGAACTCCGACATCCTGGCTTCCTAGAAAACTGCTTAAAGAATTTCTGAATAAGTTTTTTAGAATGAAGGTGTCTTCCTGGATCTCAGGACCATTCTTCCAAACCATGATTCTTCTATTGAACCACAAAATGGACCTGACCTTGAACTCTCTTGGAATCAAGAATTTTTTGAACAAATTTTCTTGGGACCATCCAGATCCGGTGCCTGAGTACTTGAAGGCCGTAGATGCTGAGACTGACTTGGGTATAACACTAGCTTGAGAAGAGAACAGTGAAAGGTGTTAGGAATCCTCAAGGAGCCAGGCATCTTTAACCTGAAGGCTACAGGGTTGACTTGTTTAATGATCGTGAACAGTCCAATGAACTTAGGCCCAAGTTTCCTGCAGGGCTGTCTGAGCTTGATGTTAGGTGTTGAAAGCCAAACTCTTTGCCCTACTTTGAAAGAACAGGTTGCATGATGGCGATCAAAATTTTTAGGGAAAAATGGGGCTCGTATTAAAGAGGACTGAACTTTCCTCCAGATAATTTTGAGGTCTGCAGCTGTAGAACATATCTCTGGAATACCAGCGGACCAAAGTGAATATAAAGAATTGGACCTGGGGTGGAACCCAAAATTACAGAAGAATGGAGAAGTATGAGTAGACGAATAACATGAATTATTGTAAGCAAATTCTGCCAAGGGTAACAGAGAGGACCAATTGTCGTGGAATTCTGTGGTGTATAACCGTAAGAACTGCTCCAGAGATTGGTCAACTCTTTCAGTTTGACCACTAGATTGAGGGTGGTATATGTATGAAAGGCTGATTTTAATTCCAAGCAGGGTACAGAAAGTTTTCCAGAACTGCACAGCAAACTGAGAGCCACGATCAGAGACAATATCAACAAGAAGCCCATGGAGTTGAAATATATGTTGGACAAAGAGAATAGCCAGATCTCTTGTGCTGGGAAGTCTGGTTAATGGTATGAAATGAGACATTTTGCTGAACCGATCTACAACACCGATGTTATATTCTGCAGAGGATGGGAGATCAACGATGAAGTCCATTGATAAAGTGTGTCCAAGGTTTCGAAGGAATGGATAACGAAACAAGCTGGCCTGAAGGACAGTTCCTGGGGACCTTACTCCTTGCACAACTTTCACAGGAGAGGACAAAGTACCTGACATCTGCAGATAATGAGGGCCACCACTCGGCACGGGAAAGAATTTCCAGTGTTTTATAGATTCCAAGATGCCCGGCAGTCTTGCTGTCATGTGCCTCAGAAAGGATCGTTCCAGTCCACTTAAGGAAAGCGAACAGACGATTCCCCGGAGTGTTAGCAGGAGCTATCCTTTAGATCCTACGGAGAGTCATTCCCAAGTCCTGAGTTAGTCCAGCATGGATAATAGACGAAGGAATGATAGGCAGAGGTTCAGCAAGTGGAACGTGATGTGACATGAAGCTCCTAGATAGGGAATCCGCCCGGATGTTTTTAGAACCTGGTCTGTAGTTGGCTAACTGGTTAGCACTTCTGCCTCACAGCGCTGGGGTCATGAGTTCAATTCCCATCCATGGCCTTATCTGTGTGGAGTTTGTATGTTCTCCCCGTGTTTGTGTGGGTTTCCTCCGGGTGCTCCGGTTTCCTCCCACACTCCAAAAAACATACTAGTAGGTTAATTGGCTGCTATCAAAATTGACCCTAGTGTGTGTGTGTGTGTATGTTAGGGAATTTAGACTGTAAGCTCCATTGGGGCAGGGACTGATGTGAGTGAGTTCTCTGTACAGCGCTGCGAAATCAGTGGCGCTATATAAATAAATGGTGGTGGTGGTGGTGAATTATGAAGTTGAACCGGGTAAAGAAGAGTCCCCAGCGGGCCTGTCTGGGATTCAACTGTTTGGCTGACTGGCTATACTGTAGGTTCTTGTGATCGGTTATCACGGAGATTACATGCATGGCTCCTTCTAGCCAGTGACGCCATTCTTCAAAGGCCCACTTAATGGTCAACAGCTCCCGGTTACCTACATCGTAGTTAGCTTCGGCAGTAAAGAATTTACAAAGAGAAATATGCACATGGATGAAAACGGTGAGTATGAGGGTCCTTCTGGGAAAGGATGGCACCAGCTCCGATGTCAGAGGCATCAACTTTTAGTACAAATGGTATATCTTAATTAGGATGTCTGAGAACTTGAGCAGACACAAATGCCTTTTTTAAGGCTTCAAATGTGGTTACCGCCTGAGGAGGCCAATTAGTTGGATTCGTTCTCTTCCGGCTAAGGGCGTCAATAGGAGCCACTATATTAGAGATATCACTGATGAACCTTCTATAATAATTTGCGAAGCCCAAGAACCTCTGAACAGCTTTGAGGCTATTGGGTTGTACCCAGTTTAGAATCGCTTGGACCTTAGTTGGGTCCATGGAGAAACCTGCAGAGGAGATTATGTATCCCAGAAATTACACCTTCTGTACCTCAAATTTGCACTTCTCCAACTTGGTGAAGAGATGATGCTCCGGGAGTTTTTGGAGAACCTGCTTAACATGACCCCGATGTAGAGAAAGTGACTGAGAATATATCAGGATATCCTCCAGGTATACAACAACAAATTGGTCGAGGAAATCACGGAGTACTTCATTAATAAGGTCCTGAAACACGGCAGGTGCGTTGCTGAGACCAAACGGCATGACCAGGCACTTGTAGTGGCCAGAATGTTTGTTAAATGCCATTTTACATTCACCTCCCTCTCTGATGCGGATGAGGTTGTATGCCCCCTGAGATCGATTTTGGTGAAGATGGTGGCAGTTTTTAGCTGGTCAAATAGCACAGAGATGAGGGGAAGAGGATAGGTAATCTTAACCGTGATTTGATTGAGACCCCGGTAGTCGATGAAGGGCTGCAATCCACCATCTTTTTTCGAGGTAAAGAAGCATCCGGCTCCCACTGGAGATTTAGATGGCCTGATAAACCCTTTTCCCAGATTTTCCTCTATGTATTGCTGCATGGCTTTAGTCTCAGGACCAGAGAGAGAATACAACCACCCTTTGGGTAGTTTAGAACCAGGAATCAGGTCAATGGTACAATCGAAGGCACAATGTGGAGGTAGAGAGTCAGCTGCAATTTTACAGAACATATCCCGGAACTCATGATATTGTGGAGGGAGCTGCTCAGGTACCGGTTGCAGAGGGGCAAGGTCAGGCAGGACTGTGAACAGTAAGGGCTCCATTGAATAATTTCTCCTTTAACCCAATCCACTACAGAGTAAAAGAGAGAGAGCCAGGGATGCCCCAAACTTAAAGGGACAGACGGGCAATCAATTAGGAACAATGACAGAGCTTCCGAGTGGAGAGCACCCACGGTTAGCTGCAGTATAGGAGTCTCACAAAGAATTTTGCCACCGGGCAATGGACTACCATCCAGGCCACAAACAGTAATAGCGGAATTTAGCTTAATAGAAGGAATTCCAGCAGAATGAGTGTACCTGATGTCCAGGAAGTTGCCGGCAGCACCACTGTCAATAAAGGCCGAGATGGCTGTAAACCAGGCATTGTGAGAGTTGTGTGCAGGAACAAAGACAGCATTTTTTGGGGATATGATTCGCAGACCTAGACGAACTTCCCCCTCGTTCCCTAGGCATGCTCTTATCGCAATTTGTTGGGACAAGAACGGGAGAAGTGGCCCTTTATGCCACAGTAGAAGCAGAGGCCTAGAGACAGTCTTCTGTCCTTTTCCTCAGAAGAGAGATGGTATGCCCCTAATTGCATGGGCTCTTCCATGTCTGTAGGTGCGGAAACATAAGCAGAAGAGAAAGATGGTGCCTCCTTTTCCGCCTTCCTCTACTTGATTCTCCTATTGATCTTGATGGCGAGCTGCATGATGGTCTCCAGGGATGTTGGAGACGGATACTGTACATAATGAAGAACCTAATTATCCTGCAGGCTGTAGAACGCGCGCCCGGCTGTACTAAGTGGACGGGGCGCGATAGTAGTAACTTCGGCGTCCAACCGTTGCCCTGGTAACGGTCGGGCCGAGAAACAGGATCTGATGTCCCAGTCGTCATGGAGACTGCAGGGACGCCAGCAGTAGAAGGAAGTGAGTCGCGGCGGTGCCAGTAGGCTCCTGACAGTAGGTGCAAAATAAGCCCCATTAAAGTGTAATATGAAAAGTGATCTCTGCAATCTCAAAGCTGGTGCTAAATTCAAGTCCTTTTTTGGAGTGGAAATCGTTTTGCATCCTTCTGCACAGCAAGAAATGTCCCTAAAAATGTGTACCATCCACCCTTTATTCGCATTTCAATAATGTTGCTGAAGTTCATAGCAGTATACAAAAATCTCAGTTTTGCATTGCTCCAGAAAACTAAGCATAGCATGTGCTCAGGGCTGCAAATAGGAATTCAGGGCCCCGGTACAACAAATTGAGTAAGCAAAAAAAATTTGTGCCGCCTTACAGCGCCGCAAAATTTTTCAGGGGTGTGCTCACACAATTGGGGGCGTGTCAATGAGCCATTGGGGCGTGGCTAGCACAACAAAATCACTAGGTCCTGAATTCCCCAGAGCGTGACATTTGTCCAAGCACTCCTGATTTTCAGGACATCTAGCACCCTTGTGTAGTATAGGAAGAATGCAATGTGTACAGAAAGAGTTTAGTCTTGACCTGTGCCCACTGGGCTCACCAAATACTCACCAAACATTGCCATTGTCCCTACTACAATCAAAACATTTTACACACTATGCTGCTCTGTCCTACCTGTTTGTCTCACTTTTACCACATGTGGCTGCTGGTTTCTTTAGTTGCGGCTTGCTTGGATCCTGGAATGTTGGAAAATCTATTTGGAAAAAAAATTGGCTACATTTAGAAAATTACAGCCAGCCCCACCGTTAATTGTCCCTCCTTTCTTTAACCCCCTGTGCCATGCTGCTGGTCCCTCTTTTCTTTAACCCCCTGTGCCATGCTGCTTGTCCCTCCTTTCTTTAACCCCCTGTGCCATGCTGCTTGTCCCTCCTTTCTTTAACCCCCTGTGCCATGCTGCTTGTCCCTCCTTTCTTTAACCCCCTGTGCCATGCTGCTTGTCCCTCCTTTCTTTAACCCCCTGTGCCAAGCTACTTGTCCCTCCTTTGTTTAACCCCCTGTGCCATGCTGCTTGTCCCTCCTTTCTTTAACCCCCTGTGCCATGCTGCTTGTCCCTCTTTTCTTTGACCACCTGTGCCATGCTGCTTGTCTCTCCTTTCTTTAACCCCCTGTGCCATGCTGCTTGTCCCTCGTTTTTTAACCCCTCTGTGCCCCCCTCATTTTTTAACCCCACTGAGCCCCCCCTCGTTTTTTAACCCTTCTGAGCCCCCCTAATTTTCCAACCCCTCTGAGCCCCCCTCATTTTTTAACCCATCTGAGCCCCCCTCGTTTTTTAACCCCTCTGTCCGTTCCCCCCCCTCCCCCCGTTTTCCTCCCTTCACTTACCTTTTGTTCTCTCTTCTTTCTTGGACTTCTCTGCTGCTCTGTGCTCCATTGCTCCAGACTGACTGAATGCTGGGTGTGACATGATGATGTCACACCCGGCATTCAGTCAGTCTGGAGCAATGGAGCACAGAGGAGCAGAGAGGAGGGACGCCGGCGCCGCAATCACGTGAGTATGTTTTTGTTTTTATTTTAACTACCCTGCTCCCCCCACCAATGACCGAGCCCCCCCAGCCACAAAAAAAAAAAAGAAAAGAAAAAAATGTAGTTTCTTTTTTAAAAAAAAATTGTCGGCGCTAGGGCCCGGGCCGGGCCCCCTGACATGCCTGGGCCCGGGTAATTAGTACCAACCCCCCCCATTCGGCGGCCCTGCATGTGCTTATTATGTATCTAGCAAGAAACACTCAACCAATCCACCCAACTCCTCTCATTGGCTGGTGGAAATGTCTGACCTTTAAGCAAACCCATGCAAATTGGTCGCAATCTAGGATAACAGCACTACCAAAGAGGATTTTGCGCTAAGCAGTTTTGTGCTTTGTAATTGACCTTCTCAGTTTGAGGATGCTTTGATGCATTAGGAACTCAGCAGTTTGGTATTTTTTAAAGAATCATGTACAAGGGACCGTTTGTCATACCGTCTACATTCCCAACATAACTCTCTACATATATTTGTTGACTCAGACATTTAAAAGATAAATAAAACAAATGGCAAGGGTGTTTCCCAAGTCTCTGTAGAATGTTCTTAATTAAAAAAGTCTTGCAAATGTATGTAAAAAATATTTTGTGGTGCTCCTGAATTTTTCTCCACTGTCCCTTCACCGCAGCATGTCCTTTCCCTTCCCTTCCCCTCCACTACTCACAGCCCATCTTATAATCTCTGAAGGTTCAACTGGTGTGTCCAGAGTGAGTTAGAGCTAGGGAGGGTGCTTATAGCTTATTGAAACTGGAAAAGGTATGGCACTTGCCCCGTTAAGGTTATTTTTATTTTGCTTTCATCATCTATTATAGGACAGCTTTTGAGCACAGACATTCCATAATGCAAGAAAATCTCAGCAGTTAATTTGCAGAGTGAGGTAGTCAGCATTGTCATGTCTATACTGTGTCCCCCACCACATCTAATAGAAGGGTTAGGTCTAATTTGCCCTCATAACTAGCACATCTTACAGGCATGATAGACAAAGAAATGGTTCTGAAACTAGCTTAAAAGGGTTGTCAATTTTACACAAAATCTTTCTAACATTTTTAAAGGTTAATACTGTAAATCATAAATAACAACTCAGATGTAAATTTAGAAAGAACTTGGTTACAGTTTAATTAAAATAAATTGGTGGCGGAGAAATCTAAATACTGATTCAACTACATTTTTAACCAAACAAGTGGATGGTCAAATGGCCCTGCCTCCACTAGACCAAGGAAATTCTCCTTTACCGAATGGCCGACGCTAAATCTGGCATCAAAGGGCAACATCGCCTCTAGACTCACAATGGCAGGCCCTCACAAAGCAGGTCAAGGGATGAAAAGGATGGAGGATGAAGAGCCACCTTTGCCTCTAAGGGGGCTGTGACCCGCGCTTGCTGAGAGGTGCTGAGAGTGGTACATTTTACAAGGGACCTATGCCAGTGAACCTCCAATGGAGCCTAACGAAGATCTCTTTCTGTGGGCATTCAATGCTAATCTGTGGCCATAGAGAGAGTTTCCTGGCCTAGTTGATTTGTGAGCGAGTAGACAAGGCAGCGTATAAGAGGAGGTCTTGTCCCCGTGATTACTGCTGAGTCCTGCCCAGTGTCTTACCCCAATGGTGACAGATAAGTGTGCTCATAGTTGATATACACATATACATCTACACAACATAGAGACATAAGTGCAGAATCATTCTGTTTCCGAGTTCTGTGACTACTGTATTGCATTTCCTATATATATATATATATATATATATATATATATATACATACATATAACTGCTGTGTGACAATGTGTCCTAGATGTGCTAGGAACTGCCGTGTGTTTGAGTCATTGCTCTGTCGCGTAGCATCCAGCCAGGTCGCTGTAGTCTTTGTCCGAAAGTGTATGAAAATAATAATGTGACCTGTGAAGTGGTCAAAACTTACTGCAAATGACTTGAAACTAGTGTTAGTGAGGTTAATAATAATGTAGGATCAAAAAAGAGCAAAATTATGTGATTTTAGCATATTTTAGCAATTTTTCTTAAAAATACAGATCCAAAACCACTTCACGGGGGTCAGTGAGCATCTCTAAAATATATATAGTACTAGAAGTGTAGGTAAGAAATAAACAACATTAAACATAAAACGAAAGGTTTAGAACTAATGTTCTATTGAAGGCATTAATAAATTCTGTATCACTGCTGATTTTTTATTTTGTGAAAAATGCAATAGCTGTGCAATTCTGTGAATATAATTATCTTTACCTTGTGATAAGAAAAGATGATGATATAAAATAAGATAACCTAAATTAAGCTGTAATTCAACATGGAATTCCTGTGGATTCACTTAAACTCAAGTAATTGAAATAAAGCAGGCACAACTAATCAAAAGAGAAAATAGGCAGGAACGCTAAGTGTATTGTATTTTGGCAATCATATAGTCTGCAACGATTAATTTGTCAAATAGTATTGCAGTTTGACTGTGGGTATAGAGCCCCACTGTGAAGTGGGATCAGGTAAATTGTGCCGGAGGCTTTTCTCAGACCACCTGTGCCAAACTGTTTGGAAATGGTGCTTAAGAAAGACTAGTTATGTCCACTTTATTACTATAAATCTACCTCCAGCAGCCCAGTGGTTGTTGAATAAAGACCAGTGCTAAATCACCTTGGCATGCAGTGGGGATCCATTGCTACTAGCTGGTAGGTGTTTTATATTTATTATTGGTCCTATTGTTACAGCGTGACATAAGTTTGTGTCTATCTAATCCCTTGCACAAAACAGTGAAATGTTCAACATTAATTGATACCATCAGGGGGTAAATGTATGAAGCTGCGAGTTTCCGGCGGGTTTGAAAAGTGGAAATGTTGCCTATAGCAACCAATCAGATTCCAGTTATCATTTATTTAGCAAATTCTACAAAATGATAGATAGAATCTGATTGGTTGCTATAGGCATAATCTCCTCTTTTCAAACCCGCAGGAAACTCTCAGCTTGCTACATTTACCCCCAGGAGTGAGTTGTAGTGGGATCCTGCATGGTTGAAGACCTGGCACAAGTTTATCAAAATTCTCAAAAGTTCATGAAAATCAGGTATTATAGATAGTTATTTATGAAGAGACAAGCTTGCAGTGATTACTCCTATTCTGAAAAAAAAAAATCCGCCCCATCTCTTGCCACACACGCTTCCTTTCCGCAAACAACCTATTGGATCCTGTTCAGTCAACACTCCATTTCACTCTCAACACTCCATAGAGACGGCGTTGACTAAGGTTGTCAATTATTTGATCACTGCTACTCTCTTCTAAATCTCCTGGATATCTCTGCTGCATTCCAAACTGTTGAGCAGTTTCTTCTCATACAAACGCTACAATCCCTAGGTCTTCAAGATACTGCCCTATCCTGGTTCTAATCCTACCTTTCTAATTGCTCTTTTAGTTTAATTCTTCTGGATCCATCTCTGCTCCGCTTCCTTTATTAGTAGGAGTCCCACAAGGCTCAGTACTAGGTCCTCTGCTGTTCTCTATCTATATCACTTCTATACCACTTTGGACTTCAGTATCATCTCTACGTGGATGATACCCAAATTTATTTATCCTCTCCTGATCTCTCGCCATCTGTGTTGTCCCGCGTTACTGTCTTTCTGACATTTCATCTTAGATATCCTCTCGCCAATTCAAACTTAATCTTTCAAAAACAGAGTTAACAATATTCCCACCCACCGACAGAAGTTACCTACCTGACATTTCTATTTATGTTGACATGAGCATAAATCCCACCCTGCAAGCTCACTGTCTAGGTGTGATCCTTGACTCGCAACTATATTTTGTTCCCCACATTGACTCTATATCTAAATCATGTTACATACATCTAAAAAACATTTCCAGAATATGCACATATCTTACACAAGACACTGCAAAAACTTTAATTCATGCACTTATCACCTACTACATTGACAATTGCAAATCCCCCTTACTGGTCTTCCCCTAAACAGATTCAAGCTCCTACGATCTATTTTGAACGCAGTGGCCAGACTGGTTTTACTTGCAAATTGTTCTTCCTCTGCTGAGCCACTCTATCAGTCTCTACATTGGTTGCCTGTTTTTTACAGAATCCAATATAAAATTCTTCTACTAACATAAAGGCCATCCCCAACATACATCTCCTCACTTGTCTCAAAATATCTCCCAACTCGACAACTCCGTTCTGCACAAGATCTGCGACTCTCTTCCACTCCCATTCCTGTTTACAGGACTTTTTTTCGAGCTGCACCCACTTTGTGGAATTCCCTCCCTCGCACAATAAAACTTTTCTCTGGTCTACAAACCTTCAAACGTTCTCTGAAAACCCACCTCTTCAGGCAAGCTTATAATATTTGTCATCCACCCTCTTAACCTCAATAGGTTACCCTATTACCAGCCTTTACACAGGTCACATAAGACAACAACCCTCTGACCCCAGATAACATTGCTGTGTGACTGGATCACATAGCATACAAATCACTTTTTACCTTTGCAATGTGGCTGGACCAATATGCAATGTGTAGATTTAGCCTCAGGTATCCAACTCCCATTGACCTATAGATTGCAAGCTTGCGAGCAGACCCTCTTACCTTTTTGTCTGTTTTACACAGTAATGTTTATTACTGTGTTTGTCCCAATTGTAAAGCGCTATGGAATTTGCCTGTGCTATATGAATAAATGTTGATAATGATGATATATTGTTAGCCTGATATACTTTGTGCTGAAGTTAATGTTAATGTAGTCAGTGATCCGTTGTGCAATCTAATCTCTATTAAAATAGTCTATATTGAAATGGAAACTGTATGCTTTGTGGTATGTGGTTGTTTTTCAAGCCTCCCCCCAACTATTATGAATTTTTAATTTCCCAGTTGAAGTTCAGATATTCATTACTTTCTCTAGAGCTCACAATAATCAGATGCTTCGGATTGCATGTGTGACCTACATGTCATCTCTCTCGAACAGATCGTGGGTGGGATCACAAAATACAATTTAGCTGCCATTTAAGAGTTCAAATGAAAGCATATGTTCTATTATATCTAAAAGTGTAAGTGCTTCTTGAGCATAAGGAATATGCAATTATGTAAAAAATGTCTTAGTAGCATATTCCTTAAAATAACTTATGGTCAATGGAAAAGCATTTCCCATAGGAAACAAAGATACAGCAACATGTACAAGCAATTGGGTTTATTAATTTGCAGACATGCTCTCAGAAATCAATTACTAGAAAAAGAGTCTAAACACATGAAGTGCTTCATATGGTATATAATATTTTGCTGCTAACAAACATTTTGCCATAGGCATCATAAACACTGTCAATTTCACAGCATAATTCTGAAAACAATAAATTGTTTCATAAGTACCACAAAATCCTTCTCCAGCAATTTATTAAAAATGTATAAAATAAATTAATTGTTTACCACATGAAAGTAAATTGCTATAAATGTTATACAGCAGGCTTTATCTGCTTGTTCTTGGCAATTGCCTAATTATATTATTACATCATTTCTGTATATTGTAACAACATCATAGCCCAACACCACACTACCAGCCCATCACCGACATATAAAGAGCAGCAGCCCGAAGCTTAACAGTTAAGAAGCAGCCGGCTGTTGCCCTTTTATGTCAGCAGCCAGCGTTTGATGTACAGGCGCTGCAGAGAAAATTAAAACATTGCATTAGTGACACCTATGTTCGGTTAGTGGCAGCACCAGCACTGAGAATAAAGGATAGTCAGCCATAGCCCACAATTTTTTTGCCAATTATTAGGTTAATCTATCACCAATGCCTGCACATACTCCTAATTCATATGTAATTATATTTAGTGAGAGTGCCTCCACTGATTCCAAATGTAACACTCCTTCTGGTGTTGTTGTTCACACCTCCCAGTGACTCAATGTGTAGCCCAGCAGTAGGACCCAGAGGAGACACAGTAGGGATTAGCAACATCAGGCTAGTATAAAGGGATCAGAACCATAGTTGCCAATAGTTGCCAATTCCGCTTATAACAAGTGGAATTGGGCTTGTTTTTTTTCAGAGTTGCTGGGTTTTTCTGGTGGTCGCGGGTTGCGGGTTTTTGGGCTTCACAACATTTTTTATTTTTTTTAAAAAAACTTTATTGCATTGTGTATAGTAACGCTTTAGTCAGTGTAAGGACACTGCTGGTCTCTTACGTGGGCGTGACCTCCGGTGTTGGTAGGTAAACTTCAGCGTGTTGTATGCAGTAGATATGAAGAGTATATATGCGACCAGACAGAACATGATGTGTGTAATTATAGTGTAAAGCTAGGGATATGTTGTAGCGTACAGAGTAAACAAACCCCTAAAGTGCAGCTATAACTCCTGAATCTTCATCTATAGTTACTGTAACTGCAGAAACTGCTGCAGATCCCATTACTATTAATATTATCTTGATATTTGTATCATAAATAAAAAATAATAAATTTTTTGCTTTTTGGGGCTCTTTTTAGGATTGTTTGGGCTTGTTTTTCACTTAGCGGTTGCTTGTTTTTCAGAGTTGGGAACCCTGATCAGAACTAGTGTGGAAAGGGAGAGCCAGGGACACAGGGCAGAGGGGAGGAGGTCCTGGGTCCCCCTTGTAATCTGGGGAGCTGGTCCATCGCCTGCTACCACTAGGTGCCAATGTATAACATCACTGACATAATACTAGTAATGGGGCAGATTTCAGGGATTAATTACCTCAGAAAGTGATAGGATTATAGAGAGGAGAGGCAGCAAACACTGAAGGGATTGAGAAATAATGCCCCAACAGAGGAGGGGTGAAATATAATACCCCCACAGAAGAGGGGTGAGTGAACACTGCTGTGAGAGAGAAATGTGAACTAATTTTAAATGTGACTGTCTCATTAATATTCTGTGCAAGTAGTCCTGAAGAACTGTGCAGGAGCTTACTTGCCAACTCTTCCAGAATGCACAGGAGACTTCCGGATTCTGGGTAGGTCTCCCGGACAAATGCATCTGCCCACGTCACTAGGAAGTGGGCAGAATTAGAAAAAAAATGCCACAATTCCCTGCATTTGACCTCGTCCCAAGCTGTATTACATCGCAGGGGCAGGGCCAAAATGACACGATTTGCTGAGCTCTGCCCCCCACACGCCCATTTCCCCCCTGGCAGCTCCCAGACTTCAAGAAGTCGGCAAGTATGTGCAGGAGACAGGATATGTATATAGGAACTTGTAAGGACTTGCCTTTACAAGCCATTGCTGCTTTAAATTTCTCCTGCAAATTAGCTGATTTCCGCCGACTTGCAGAAATCGGAGCTTTATACATTTAACCCCCGGATTTTATTGAATCACCATTGTGATTTATCTGTAGGGAATTTCACTCTCTGCTCCACCTAGTCTGATCGCTAGGCCATCTGTTATTTGAAGTGTTCATTTACTTGTCTATGGAAGTGTCTATTTAATTATCCAAGAAACTGATCAGGGAATTGTCTATTCTAATTTCATTGACTAACTAATGTGTATTGAATATATTATTTCCAAGTTGCTTTTTCCCATTTAAGCCTCTTTGATCCAGAAATAAAATTATAAAGGTTCTTACTGTCTGTTATTGAGTTGAGAGTAAGACTTGCCAGTACCATAGCTCCTCTGTCACCCTTATTCATTTTCCTACCAACTGAATCTGAATTGTGTGGAAGCAGGAGAAACAGCATGCAATGTAGTCCCTCCTTTTCTTCAGAGCGTTACAATGAGAAAACCTAGCGTAATGGACAAGATAGCTACAGAGACAAAAGCGATGCATTGGCAGCTTGCCCTCCTCCAACTTGCACAAAAGTTTCACACCGCACAGAGAGATGTCATAAACCCCCTCTGTTGACTACATTGGTATGGTATATAATTCCATATAGTGAGGGGGGTGCACCTACACATTATTATAATTCATAAGAGAAAATGTGGAAAAGAGGAAAATGTGTATAAATAGGGCACTCGTGACTGATTTAATCTTATCTATTATTCATAAAATATGCATTTCTGCTTTATTGATATGCATTAAAATCGGAGATTTGTTATTCTTAGCTCCACTGTGTAAATGACTAGCGAAATATTAAAACTTAAGAATTGAAAACTCTATGTACTAATGAAAACTACTGTTAAGATGGCAGACTATTGCTGCCAAGCCATGTCGCTACTCTTGTTGAAACGTATATTTAGTGTCCTCCTTTTCATTAATTTCAAATACACTATTTAATTAGCAATACATTATTGTTCATTTAGGAAATATTGCAATAAAATTGTCTTCAGCCGTATGTGTGTTTGTTTTGTGAGTTATAATCCACAAAGCTGCCTTAAAATAGATTAAGATTATATCTACCTTTTATCCCCATATATCCTCATATCAAGAATCTTTATAAATTCATTATTTCCATTGATATTATTTTAGCTCTATAGTGTCAGATGACAGTAATTTTCTTATTTGCAATATTAATAATTATTAGCTGTCCAGGTAATTGCAGTTTTTTCAATAATAGCCTCTATTGATGGCTACATATTAATAAAAGCCTCTCGCTCTCTTAAGAATTCTGCTAACTTAATGCTTTGATCCTTCTATTGCCAGGACACAATTAAGATACAATACTTGAGTGGAAATATAGGATAAATGTGATATGTAGCATATGTGTGTGCCTTAGATAGTGTTATATAAGCAGTTACCTGTAACCAAGTGATCATAGGCATCTCCGAAAGTAACAAATATAATTGAGCATAGCAATCATCCAACCCATTGGTAATTGTACAGCTGTCATCCAGGGAGATAGACCAAGATGTTTTAACGTAGAGGCTATTATTAATATGTAGCCATCAATAGAGGATATTATAGAAAAAACTGCAATTACATGGACAGCTAATAATTATTAATAATGCAAATAAGAAAATTACTATCAACTGACACTATAGAGCTAGAACCATATCAGTGGAAATAATGAATTTATAAAGATTCTTGATATTAGGATATGTGGGGATAAAAGGTAGATATAATCTTAATCAATTTTAAGTAGAGAGGCTCACTGACCCCCGTGTTTTGGTTTTGGTTTTGCCAAAACTGCCCTTGCGTGATTTGGTTTTGTTTAGCTATTTTTTACTAAATTTCATTTTGTTGGGTAAAATCACATAATTTTGTTATTATTTTGTACCTACATTATTATTAACATCACTAACACTAATTTCCAGTGATTTCCATTCAATTTTAGGAGAGGTTGCATGTACAATTGATCAAGCCAAGCAGTTCATCCACAAGGAGTGGCACTTTTGTGGCTGAAGAGCAAGTCCATCATGGCCCTGCCTAAACATGCTAACAATGGGCTTGTTATAGTAATGGGCGAAACACATATCAGTGCCAGGAAAGATTAATGGTGCAAGATGGAATTGTCCTTGGACCCTCCCACCCACCCATATGTTGGATCTTACAGAGGACATGCACACTTTAACAAACCAAGCACTTCAGCAACAAGGGCTGCCACATTTGTGGCTGTAGTGCTTGATTTGTTTGGGCCCCCACTAAACCAGCTATCAATGCCCTAATGGCATGTTAAATCAACAGTGCTGTGAAATGAATTCTACACTGTCAAGATGTTGTGGTCATCATCTTCAGCATCATCCTCACCCTCATGTTACGAGCCTCCGCGGCTCGCTTCCGGATCTCCCAGACGCCCCGGCCGTCTCCATGACGACCGGAGTGTCACTTCCGCCTCTGACGTCCCGGTTGCCTAGGCAACAAACGGGACGCTGTAATCCGGAGGCCGCAGCGCCCGGCCAGCGGGCTGACACCCGGGCACATACCAGCAGGGAAAGGTAGGGCTATTTATGCCTATGGAGTAGACTCTGGTGAGAGTCTTTTTGATTTATATTTATTGATGCTGTCTTGTGATTGCCAGTATTGTCCACGGTGCAGAGACTATGCAGTGGGGTTTTTTTTTTTTACTATGACTCCTATTGGCTCTCCTTGCTATTTAAGGCAATGAGGACTTAGCCTCATTGCCAGTTATAGCTTCCTGTGTAGCTAGGCTCCTGTTCCTGTTTCCCTGCTCCTGTTCTGTATTTTAGTTTGGATTTCCCGTGTATGACCCCTGGCTTGTTTCTGGACCTCGTTGTATTGCCTGTGACCCCTGACCTCGGCTCGTTATCTGGTATTGCTGCCTGCTGCCGGCCCTTGACCTTTTACTTGGATCTCACATTGCTGTGTCTACTTCGCTACCTCAGGGTTCTCCCCAGTCAGTGCACACTACACGACCCTCCGTTGTCTGCAGCCAAATCTGTCCCCACCACTAGGGGCTCCAGCGAACACCAGACTTCAGAGTAGACTCCGGGTTTTGTCGTGCTGACTGAAGGAGTTCCTAACACCTCATCAGTGTGTACATCATCATCACAGACTATTTATTCATCTCCACTGGAATCCGCCATTAGAGAAGTGTCAGTACTTGGATGTATTTGCCGGTAAAGGCCTTCCTCGTGGAAGATGTAGTTCATTTAGATGAACATCATCTTTTCCACATTTTTAGGAAGTAACCTCCTACGTCGATCACTGACAAGGTTCCTGGCTGTGCTAAATATTCTTTCTGATTACACACTGGAGGGTGGGCAGCTTAGGTATTGCAAAGCAAGTTTGTACATGGGTTTCCAAATGGTAAGGGACTGTCTGACATTTCGATTTCAATTAACTCTTGAAAATAATCCTCCACCATCCTTTGCATGTTAATAGTAGGATCGGATGGAGTTATGGCTGAGGTCACACTTTTTTTTGGTAAAATCTTTCAAACCAGACCAAATGTCAAACAGTTGTGGTCTGCCACCTGCGTCATCCATGCTTCTCTTTGGAAAGTGCAATTTCTTACAAGCAGCAGCTGCCTCAGAGACTGAAGGAAGAGACGTCATCAAGCCAAGGACCAGTTCAGCAGTCAACTTGCTGACCAAGAGCTCCTTGCATCTGTTCAGATCTCGGTCATTTGGATGCAAAGAATCGATATAGGTCTTAAACCTAGGATCAAGCACAGTCGCCAAAACATTGTGATCCAACTTCAAGATTTTAATAACTCTTGGATCATTGCAAAGCAAATTAATTACTTGATCTACAAAGACAACATACTTTGCGGAATTGCTTTCTTTCATCTCCTCCTTCAGTTTGTCAAGCTGCTTTTCCAAATTAAAGGAATGACTTGGCTCAAGCACGCAGAGTCTGAACTCACTTCACATGTCACAACTTCAAATGTCTTCAGCACCTTGCACAGCACAGAAAGGATTCTCCACTGTGCAAGACTGAAATACCTTCCCCCCTCCTTTTCCAATGTCATGGCTTGTGCAATATGCTTGTATGGTTTTGCGCTGTTCCTCCATCCTCTGAAGCATGTACAGGGTGGAATTCCACCCTTGTTAACACCTCTTGCTTAAGTTGGTGGCAGGGCAAATTAAATTGTTCTTTGAGCTGCTGCAATTTCCTACATGCTGTGGCAGAATGCCGGAAATGTCCCTAAATTTTACGGGCCACGAAAGCATCTCCTGCACCTCATGGTTATTTTTCAAGAAGCTCTGCACCACCAAGTTTATTGTGTGAGCAAAACAGGGAATGTGATGGAATTCACCCAGCTGTACAATATTGTTGGCGTTATCAGAAATAACATATCCTGGGGAGAGTCCAAGTGGTATAAGCCATGTATCAAAGACATCCCTTAGTTTTCGTAACAAATTTTCAGCTGTATGCCTGTTAGTGAGGCCAGTGATACAAAGATTAGCCTGCCTGTGAGAAATGATAAGTAGTGGTGTACATGCTGCTGCTGTTCCTGCTTGTGAAGGCGAATGACCAACCCAGTGGGTTGTGACAGTCATATAATCTTTGGCTTTCACACTTCCTCTTGTCCACATATCTGTGGTTAAGTGTACAGTGGGTAGAATGGCATTTTTAGCCCAATTAGTACATTTTTACGAACGTTCTGGTACAGTTGATTAATAGCTTTTCTTGAAAAATTGTGTTGCGATAGAATTTTGTAATAGGTACACAAAATCGCAATTAACTGTGAAAAACCAGCTGCGTTTGTAGTGGATATTGGACACAGATCTAACACTAGCATAGTCGCAATGGCGTCTGCGATCCACTTTGCGACTGGGTGACTGCTGTCATACTTGCTTCCTCTAGCAAAAGATTGTTTCACAGTTAATTTTTGTAAAGTACTAGTGCTCTTCTTCTTTGGCTGCTTATGGAAGGAAAATTCACTTCCAACAGCAGCAGCAGTGGGACTAACGCTCAAAAATTCTTCAGAGGATTCAAGGATAGTGCAGGAGACATCAAGCCTTACCAAGTTGGATGCAGGGCTAACTCCAATCGCTACTGAGGATATTGAGGATGGTGTTGTGGGTGTAGATTGCAGTCTTTGGAATGTAGGTGAGAGAAGGGTCCTAGCTGATGATGGACTGCTTGTTGTTATTTTTTTACCATAACTTTCAGCTTTTCCCAACACATCGCCATGAACTCGCGTCAAATGGCGTAACATGGATGAGGTTCCAAGATGGTTAAGGTCCCTCCCTCGACTGACTGTGGCTTTACATACACTACAAACGGCTAGACAGCTGTTGTCAGGATTTGGGTACAAATAATTCCACACATAAGAAGTGTCTTTTTTGGTCTTATGTCCAGGCATGACAATGGCCTTCTTCTTATTACGTGCCAGAACTGCTTCCACTGGTTCAGGACTTACACAAACAACCTCATCCTCATCAACATCCTCATTAGCGCCCTCGTCGGCTAGACAAATATCCCCCTCATCCTCTTTAAATTCTAAAGTTGCATCCTCAATTGGTGTATCACCGGCTACACTTGGGCTGTTCAGGCTCACGTCAGCAGAAATGCTGAAAGGACCCTACTTGGTCACGATTACACATACCCCTCGTGGATGGACTCTCCTCAGGGATTGGTGTCATTTGTGATTCTGAGCATACATTTTCCTCTAATACCTTATTGTTTTTTTCCAGTTCGGCTTTCACATGTAACAGTAGTTGTGCACCACTTTTGGACTCCGAATAACTTGGTCTTGCTTGGTCACGAGTGACCTTACAAGATGAAGCCTCAGTAACATTTTTAGATCTCGCACTCATAGAGAAAGGCGAAGGCCTCATTCTTTCTTTGCCACTGCGTGTGTAGAATGGCATGTTGGAATATTTTTTTATCGGCAGTTAACTTTTCCTGGATTACAGCTCTTTTTCTCTTGAACGTGGTAAAAGGTGTTTTTTTGTTTGTTTTTTTCCCTGACATCAAAAGACTATGTACTTTTACATAGACTTTACCAGATGACGTACAGGGATAACTACCAGCAGATCTGGTGGCAGCAGCTTCTTGCTGCTCCTGCTCATCTGTGTACTGCTGTGAATCCATTTTAATAACACCGTACACTTTGTAGTGCAAATTCAGAAAAATACAGTGCAATGACTGCTATATTAGGATTTCAGCACTCAGAAATGCAGCTCTTTTATAAGGGTGTATATCAGACCCTACACTTTGTAGTGCAAATTCAGAAAAATACAGTTCAATGACTGTTATATTAGGATTACCACCCTCCTATTTTTATTCTATCACTTTGCCTGCTCTATACTGTGACCTAACCCTTCTCTGTCCCTCTCTCACATGGCGCTAGATCGCAGTGGAGGCAGGTATTTATTGATTCTAAAACTCGCAAGATCTGAGATCCGAGATCCGACGACGTCACAACGAAGTTCGGGTGGGTTCGTTTTTAAAGAAACCGAGCCCGACCACTCTAATTTTAAGGCAGCTTTGTGGATTATAACTCACAAAGCAAACTCACATACGGTGGAAGACACATTTATTGCAATATTTCCTAAATGAACAATAATGTATTGCTAATTAAATAGTGTATTTGAAATTAATGAAAAGGAGGACACTAAATATACGTTTCAACAAGAGTAGCGACATGGCTTGGCAGCAATAGTCTGCCATCTTAACAGTAGTTTTCATTAGTACATAGAGTTTTCAATTCTCAAGTTTTAATATTTTGCTAGTCATTTACACAGTGGAGTTAAGAATTACAAATCTCCGATTTTAATGCATATCACTAAAGCAGAAATGCATATTTTATGAATAATAGATAAGATTAAATCAGTCACTGGTGCCCTATTTATACACATTTTCCTCTCTTCCACTTTTTCACCTCCTCTAACATGGCCAGCAAAATGAGGTGGAACTGGTCCACCCTACAGAGTTAGTGGCAGCGGCAAGGAACCTGACACTCTTATCTATGAGCACCATAAGTATCCACATATTTAGGAGACACTGATCATCCAGGCAGCAGTGCCCTCTGTGACTTCAAAACCAAGATGAGGTCAATGTTTAGACTCTACTCCTTAGATAAAACCCAGAAGGTAGAAGTACTACTGAGCCAATTATCAGGACCTGTCCTAAGAGAAGTCAATTCCTGATGAAGAGTAGAATACTGTAAATCAAGTCTCTGACTGATTAACTATCATCTTCGAAACAAAGACAAAGACACTCTCTGAGTTAAGATGAACGTTTATGCCAGGAGACAGCATAGTGGAGACTGCCCTGCAAGATTTGCTCTAAGCCTACAAGAAGCCTTAAAAGCAATTCAAAACATAGACAACTACATAGATCAGTTCAAGGAAGGAGTGCGTGCAGAAGCCATTAAGACGCAGTTGAAGATGCTCCACCTTCAGAGACCATCAGACACCTTTCTGCAGTTCAGGAAGACTGCCCTATAAGTGTTAGTGACAACCCCATCTACAGCCCCATCTAGTAAAGGGGTCAAGTCCCCTGAAGCTGTACACTCAGTGGTTCAAGACAGACCCTTTGGAAGACTCAGGTCTCAATGGTGATTCTGGGAATTAACGCATTGCAATACTGTTCAGATGAGGTGATTGCTGAACTGAGAAGGGAGTTGCAATAACAAGATGTCCAGAGAGGCAAAAGCTGCAAAGAACGATTAGGGTCATGCAATCCCATCAGAGGTTTGCTGACCCACAGGGAAAGTCAGGAAGGCCTGAGAAGTGGATCAACACTCCATCCTCCTGAAGCCTAATTTGGAGACAATTGTGATTTGTAAGGCCAGAATTGTTGTCCGGGTGAAAAATGGACAAGTACCATTACGAATTATGAACCCCTACAATCACCCTATCCATTTGTACCGAAATCAACCAATTGCCAACTTAACTAAGATAATTTTTCAAGATGTTACTCCATTGTTGGCAATCACAAACACGCAGTTGGTGACTTCCGCCGAGAGTACCGAACTGCCAAATACACACAACTAGTAGGCAAAATTCTAATTGGAGGTCAAAACACCCCAACAGAACAGAAGGTGGGAGTGCTTGGGGTATTCAAGGATAATCAATAGACCTTCAGTCAGTACCAGAAGATTTCAGGTGTGTCCAAAATATCAAGCATCATATACCTACAGGAGATCATCCTTCAGTGAGAGAAAGACATTGACCTCTAGCTCCTTCACTCTACCAACCAGTGAAGAAGATGCTAGAAAAATTGAAATCTATAGGAATAATCCAAAAGAGCACAGTCCACACACCCCAGAATTGAGAAAACTCTGACCGCCCTGGGAGTTTTGCTTACTTCTCCACTTTAGATCTTATGAGTCTGTATTGGCAAGTACAATTAGGCCCAGAAGACTGAGAGAAGATGTCCTTCCATACACCCATAGGCCTCTTCGAGCTTGACCACTGCCCCAGGCACCGGCCAGCGCATTATGGGACACTTCTTAGGAACTATGACATGGTCTTACTGTACCTGGATGACATCATCATATTCTCTAAGATGTATAAGAAACATCTGAAACACCTGAATGAAGCCTTTGAGCAGTTGGTGAAGTATGGCCTGAAAGTGAAGCCCTCAAGGTGTTATCTACTCAATCCAGGAATGAAATTCCTGGGTCATGTGGTGAGCACCCAAAGAATATCTACAGGCAAGGATAAGGTGAGCACGGTCGAAGATTGGCCAACTCACATGGTGAAAGATGTGAGACGATTCCTGGGCTTTGTGGGATACTACCACGTGTTTTGATAAAGTCTTTCCAAAGATTGTCATTCAAATTCAGGAGCTGCTGCAAGGGATTCTGAAGTGCCAGCAGAGCACGGACATCTCTTTACAGTGGGGAGAACCACAGCAAATAGCCTTTGACTGGTTAAGACAGGCGTTGATCAAGGCACCCCTGCTGAACTACTCCGACTACCGACAAATGTTCTTCTTGTACACAAATAGAAGTCTTGAAGGACTGGTACCTGTGCTGGCCCAGCAGCAAGATGGACAGGAGAGAGTTATTGCCTATGACAGATGAGGATTATCATGCACTGAGAGGAATGAAAGCAACTACAGTGCTTTTACGTTGGAGTTCCTGCTCCTGGTCAGGTCACTGAGGGAGAAATTTCAGCACTACCTAACTGCTACACCCGTGACAGTATATACTGACAGTAACTCTCTGGTGCATTTACAGATAGCGAAATTGGGAGTGCTCAAACAAAGGTGGGCCACCTGATTGTCAAACTTTGATTATGCAATTAAGTACCAAAGGGGTTGAGTGAAATTAAACGCGGATGCTCTGTTGTTCCGACGCCCAAATTCCATAGAAGTGGAAAAGGGAGATCGATGGGAGACAGTGGAGCTACCCACCTTCCTTGCAGAAACTCTCCGGCAGCACACAACTGCTTCCCAAGTGCACTCACCTAACAGTTCCGATGGTGAACAATCAGAAGAAGAGGTAGAGATGGATTGGGTAAAAGCCAGTGAAAGAACCCAATCCTCAGCCAACTACTGACCAAAAGAGAATTCCTACCCAGGCTGCAATACTTGAGGCAGGGCCTGAATTAAATAAACTATGGCTGCAGAGGAGCCGTTTGAGGATCGAAAAGGGAATAATAGCGCAATATAAAACCCACACCACAATCAAGCAAGTGGTTGTTCCCAGGCAACTCGCCAAGCAATTGTTCGAGGCCTACCACAACTGATTTGGACACTTCGTAGGGCCTACTCAAAAAGCACCATTGCACCCTATTGCTTCATTTCACCCATTTATTAAATGATCTGTCATGTGTTTCCACTTAACCTTAATATTAAGCGAAAGACTGAGATATTGTGAGGAACTATTATTAGAACTGTGTGGGAGGAAATATTTTAGTGACTTCCTTTTGCTAAGAAAGTATTGTACAGTTGCAATGCTGGACTATTTAATGCACCAGAAACAAGATTTACCATGCTGCTATTGTGCTCAGGGATTTAGCCAAGTCACATCTGTGCCAGAAAGTAGATCCAGATTTTACTGAGGCACCACTATGATTTATCTGTAGGGAATTTCACTCTCTGCTTCAACTAGTCTGATCGCTAGGCCATCTGTTTATTGAAGTTTTATTTACCTGTTATGTGAAGTATCCATTTACTTATCTATGGAAATATCTATTTAATTATCCAAAGAACTGCTTAAGGAAATGTCTGTGCCAATTTCATTGTCTAACTAATATATATTGAATATATTATTTCCAAGTTGCTTTTCCCACTTTAACCTTTGATCCAGAAATAAAATTATACAGATTCTTGCTATCGGTTATTGAGTTGGGAGTAAGATTGTCCATACTATTGCTCCTCTGTCACCCATATTCATTTTCCTATCAACCGAATCTGAATGGTGTGGAAGCAGGAGAAACAGCGTTGAAGAAAAATAGTCTTTGCATTGTAGTTCCCCCATTCCTCTAGAGTGTTACACATTAGCATGTGTACAAAAAGTTGGCATGTTCATTTTACGCTGAAGGTGTGGTTCATCACATTGGGTCATGTCATTTCCCCTGTGTCTAGTACTTCTGAAGTGCTAGACCTTCCCCATGTCCCACTCCTCTACCCTAAAAATACATATGCAGTGCTGCACGCTCCGGTGGAAGCTGTGTGAGACCCCTGCTCACCAAAGTGAGTGGGGAATACCTCCCAGCACTCCCATCAGTCAGGACAATAACAACAAAGTTCATCAAGCTATTAAGTTATTAATAAGCTGTTTGTTATGTTTATCAAAAGGAGGGCAAAATAAACCCCAGAAAATTTGTTGCCAATGTATCCTTCCTAACTCCAATTGGATTATTTCCCAGGATCAATCGCCAAATAATACACACAGGGCCTGATCAGCCAACAGGCTGACCAGGCTGCAGCCTGGGGTGCTGGGTCCCGGGGGGCGCAGTGCCGGGCACAGTAACATTTGTTATTAGATTTTAAAAAAAAATTAATTACCGGTGATCGGCGCCTTCTTCTTTCAACCTCGAGGCCGCCCCTTAGTCTCTAGGGGGCGGTCCCAACTGTCAGCGGATCCAATTAGGAAGCAGGCAGGCAGCTAACAGTAATCCGAGGATGTTAGCTGTCCTGCCAGAGCGGGCACGCTGTCACTGCTTAGTGTGGTCACGTGAGATTATCACATCTCACGTGACCACATTAAGCAGTGACAGCGCACCCGCACTGGCAGGACAGCTAACATCCTCGGATTACTGTTAGCTGTCTGTCAGAAGATAGAAGTTCCAGCGTCTGAAGAGAGGAGGAGCAGAAGACAGCCAGGTAAGTTCTGTCCAGAATATAAAGGAAGAGGATGTGATACAGGTGGCAACTGTGTAGGGGGGGAGATTACTGGTGTGGGGAGGGGATTAATGACTCGGCAGCAATGGGTTTGAAGAACTGCCTGGGGGGGGGAAATGAGTTGCCTGCAATGGATTGATGAATTTGTGTGTGGGGGGAAGTTAATTAACTACCTGCAGTAGGTTGATTATTGAGGTGGGGGGGGTGTAATGCACTGCCTGCAAAGGAGTGATCAATTTGACTGGGGAGGGGTTAATGAATTGTCAGCAGTGGGTTGAAGAATTGTTGGGGGGAGGGGGGCAATGTATTGGCTGCAACAGGTTGATGAATTTACCTAGGGGGGTTACTGAATTACCTGCAACTGTTGATGAACTAGCTAGTGGGGGGGGGGTGTTAATGGATTGGCTATGGAGGGTTAATGGATTTGTTAAAGTGAGGTGATTAATTGGCTGGGGGGTGGGTGAGCAAATAAGTGGTTGGGTGGGTGATGATATGAATGGGGTGTCAAACTTTCTGGTGAGGGTTTACAAAAATGACTGGGGTAGGTGATGACATAGCTTGTGGGGGACATGTTCTCTGTATTGTGTGGCTTAGACGTGGATGCTCTCTGTAGTCTCAGTGGTCACTCATTAGAATGTTAAATACTAGACAGATGGGGCTGGTAGATGTTAGTGTATGATTATAAATAATTTTTAAATATTTTATTGTCTATATGTGCCTGTACTAGGGGGTTGTTTTATTTGGTCATAATGAAGTGTTGTGTTTGTATCATTCAGGGTTTGTTAACATTTTGCACTATAATAAATTTTTTGCATATTTTCAATACAGGACTCCACGTTTCCAGAATCCAGCCAGCTAGCAACAACGCTCCAAGAACAAGCAAGAGCATCATATAGTCTACGCTGCAAGATCAGGTAAGAAAACGGCACAATTTGTCTAACTTTCACTGCAGAATCTTGCTGTAATGACATTTTAATATGTTTGCAGAATTAATTGTGCTTTATGTATTAATATTGTACAATTGTGTGTGAGTGTGTGTGTATATATATATATATACACACATACGCACAGTGGTGGAAGTGGGCTGGTATAGACTGTTATATGCCATACCGCCACTTCTACCGTCTTCATTGTAAAACTTTGACCACTGTTTATAAATTGGTGGTGGGTGGCAGGGGGGCGGCAACTGGTGTATTAGCCTAGGGCGGCTGGAACCCTTAATCAGGCTCTGAATACACACTAGAAATTAAAGCTTGTGACAACTCTTGCCTATGCAGAATGCAAAATTGCCATTCTTCCATTCTAAATGGACATACCCAGTGCTTTTTTTCCCATTGAACGCTGGGAACGGCGTTCCGGCACCTTTTTTTTTACTTTTTTTTTCTCTGCGGTGCTGCTACAGTGCAGCACCGCATCTGTGTGTGTGTGTGTCCTGCTTCCGTCGGCTGGAAGCAGGGCAGCGGGAGGAGCAGCGATCGAACTAAGAAGAGTGAATAGAAGTATGCAAAGAAGGTAAGTAATACTGACTACAGAAAGTGGGAAGGGGCGAAAGTAGAAGAGGGCTACAGAAAAACAAAGGGCGAGCAGAAAGAAGGCTACAGAATAGAGGGGAAGCAGAAAGAAGGCTACAGAATAGAGGGGAAGCAGAAAGAGGGCTACAGAATAGAGGGGAAGCAGAAAGAAGGCTACAGAATAGAGGGGAAGCAGAAAGAAGGCTACAGAATAGAGGGGAAGCAGAAAGAGGGCTACAGAATAGAGGGGAAGCAGAAAGAAGGCTACAGAATAGAGGGGAAGCAGAAAGAAGGCTACAGAATAGAGGGGGAGCAGAAAGAAGGCTACAGAATAAAGGGGAAGCAGAAAGAGGGCTACAGAATAGAGGGGGAGCAGAAAGAGGGCTACAGAATAAAGGGGAAGCAGAAAGAGGGCTACAGAATAGAGGGGGAGCAGAAAGAAGGCTACAGAATAGAGGGGGAGCAGAAAGAGGGCTACAGAATAGAGGGGGAGCAGAAAGAGGGCTACAGAATAAAGGGGGAGCAGAAAGAAGGCTACAGAATAGAGGGGGAGCAGAAAGAAGGCTACAGAATAGAGTGGGAGCAGAAAGAGGGCTACAGAATAGAGGGGGAGCAGAAAGAGGGCTACAGAATAAAGGGGGAGCAGAAAGAAGGCTACAGAATAAAAGGGGAGCAGAAAGAAGGCTACAGAATAGAGGGGGAGCAGAAAGAGGGCTACAGAATAGAGGGGGAGCAGAAAGAAGGCTACAGAATAAAGGGGGAGCAGAAAGAAGGCTACAGAATAAAGGGGGAGCAGAAAGAAGGCTACAGAATAGAGGGGGAGCAGAAAGAAGGCTACAGAATAGAGGGGGAGCAGAAAGAAGGCTACAGAATAAAGGGGGAGCAGAAAGAGGGCTACAGAATAAAGGGGGAGCAGAAAGAGGGCTACAGAATAAAGGGGGAGCAGAAAGAGGGCTACAGAATAAAGGGGGAGCAGAAAGAGGGCTACAGAATAAAGAAGGGGAGCAGAAAGAGGGCTACAGAAAAAGGAGGGAGGTGGAAAGAGAGGGCCACAAAAAAACAGGGTGCAGAATAGGGGTGAGAATAGCTAGCGGCCATATGTGAGAAAAGTTGGTAGGCAGCCGCAGCAGGGGACATGTCAGTGTGTAACAGGTGAGTGATGTCCAGTTGTTATGTTTGTTTTATTAAATTAACATATGGGGCCTCCCCTCTAGATATCCTGCGTTTACTCCATCAGTCATCTGGACTGCAGCCTTGCCAGCCAACCAGGAGGTGGTAGGAGTTATTATTTTTATTTTACAATTGTCAAGTGTGTGAGGGGCAAGGAAGGGAGTAAATTTATGTATATATATATATATATATATATATATATATATATATATATATATATTTATATATTTTTTTTATTTTTTTTCATAAAAGATTAATAAGACATAAGTTCCGGCAGTTTTTTTTTTTACAAAAAAAGCACTGGACATACCTATTTTATCTGTACAGTGCTCTGTATGAAAAGCTCATTAGATAAATTTCACTCTTCATTTATATTCATACCTTGAGCAACTATTTTACTTAATTTAATTATGGTAAATAGTAATGATTCCCATAGCATGTTCACTATCTACGACGATCCAAACCATGGCTGATTTATTGTTTTTGCAAACTGTATGCTTACACTAACAATTTGTTAATTCTATACATGAGGAATTGTAATAATCTCTTTATTGCTCCAGCAAATATATTTTCACATATTGTACCCTTGGTTAAGATGTAGGCAAACAAGCATAAAATACTCTCATGGATCATAAATAATAATGATTCCTTTTTATATGATTGTTTTTAGATTATTTTTACATGTTTGTTCAATGTTATTATGTGTTCTTTAGCACAATATATCACTTCCACTGACCAGTGCATTATGAGGACAAACTATGTTACTCACTAGCAATTATATTGTTATTTTGCTGATTATTCTTATTTACTTTTTAAGAAAGGCCATTATTACTTCAGTCTGTAATGTATACCAATAAAAATATGCTTAATGTTTAATTCATGTTTTTTTCTCTCTCACAACATAAACGATCAGAGCATCTGAGTCTGTGCTTTGCTTTTGTTTTGATTTGATTGCTTTGACAACAAAAATGTTGTCTATAGGAAATAGCACATTGCAGGCAGGAAAACTGATGCACTATAATACACAACTCCTCTTTGCGTTGACTGGTCCCTTGCTTGAAGACAAGTGGCCTTTATACGTCACTACACGCAACTATATAACATGGACACTGATTGTGGAGGCCCAATCAACCGAAAAAAACTGTTATGCTGATGAAACATATGGACAACAAAGAGTGTTGTTTGAAAGTGCAATGTAGTATGTTTTTATCACTTGTTCGTAGGTAGAAGAGTCCAAGATATTGTGGTAGTGTGGACTATGTAAGCCTCATTAGTAAATCTATTACAGAACCAGCCTTGTTTTGTGATTTTTATTAAGTATCAAAGGGGCATATTTATGTCGCACCGCATAATATTAAAGATAGTTTTCAATCCTTATTGAATTGAAGAGGATTGAACTATCTTTCATATTTATCAAAAAACATCAGCAGTTACGATAAACTGCTGTCCCTGTGAATTTTTTTACTTAACTTTACACTGGCTGATAACTGCGAAAAAACTTCCGATGACAACATCTTCCCCATAACACCTAGCGCACATGCGCCGTCCGGAAATATCGGGCATGCGCACAAAGACTGCACTGACCAACGACTGACTAATGTGACAGGGAGGGACCTCGTGAACCCTCCACACATGCGCTATCCAGCTCTGCTCTTTGGAGCAGAGCTGACAGCTAGGAAAGTTTTCAATTACGTTAATGTACGCTAGCTTCAGCTGACATACATTAACATAACGAGATTCCGAAACTTTCTCTTTTTCAGAACTTGTTGAATTGAGTTTAGGAGCAGTCCTTATACTCTTTTATGGGGACTGCACAGAAAATGAAATTAAATGCAAAGCAGCAGATATCCACCATATCTGCTGTGATGCAATGTTCATAAATTTTAAGTATTCTTCAAATTGCGGTAGAATCACAGTAAGTGTAGTTTTGTGCCATTAAATTGCTTCATAAATCGTCCCCAAAGACTATACAAATTTCTTTACATAAGACATTAAGTTACCTTACTGAAGCTCAGCATCACGATGTTATCAGAAGCAGCTTCTCTACAAACCGATTCTAATATGTGTAACACCCTGGAGGAATGGAGTGGCTACAATGCAAGGACTTGCTTCTTTTTCTGCTATGCTGTTCTTTCTCCTTCCACGCAGTTTAGATTCATTTGATATGAGAATGAATATGGGTGACAGAGGGGCAATGGTACTGGTACAACTTACTCGCTCCCAACTCAATAACCGACAGCAAGAACCTTTAACCTTTTATTTATGGATCAAAGAGGTTAAGGTGGAAAAGGCAACTTAGAAATAATACATTCAATACACATGGGATAGACAATGCATTTAGCATAGACACTTAAAAGATAGGTAAACAATCACCAGGGGCGCACGGAGGATTGTCAGGTGGGGGGGTTTCTCCCCACCGACCAGAAAAATAAAACGAGAGAGAGCTGCTGCGCATGCGCAGCAGCTCCGTTTCGCCAGCGCTGTCCTAAACAGCAGCCACGGCGCTGTCTAAGAAGCGTCTGGGGCGGTGCTGTAGCCGCGGACGCTTCTTTGGCAGCGCCGCGGCTGCTGTATAGAACAGTGGCCACTTAGTTAGCGCATGGGGGGGGGTTTCTAGAGACTCAGAAACCCCCCTGCGTGCGCCACTGATCACTGCAAGAAACAGATAGCCTAGTGATCAAACCTGATAAAGATAAGGTTCCTCACAATATCTCAGTCTTTTACTTGAAATTAAGGTGAAGAAAAACAGTCTTTAATTCCGTTAACAAATGGATGAAATGAAGCAGTTTCTGTAAATAACTGATTGCACCTTTATCAGCACAATAGTTGCACAAATTAATACTCTTAATCTGCCAGCCACAGTGTTGTCACATAATAGTCTTGTGGTAGGACAAACAGCATTCCGGGGCTTACTGGGATCAGTAGTTCCACAGAACTGAACTGTATCCAATAGTCACAAATGTCCCATAACAAAGCTACTGTTTTGTGTTTAAATGGTACTCCAATGCAATCTCGTAATCGTACAAATCCAAATAAAGTTCTGACAGATTTTTCAGTCTCGGCAACAAACAAAATGCCTGATCCTTGATGCTACATTCACTGTCTCAAAATGGTGGTGGCTAACAAACACAATTCCTTTAACTGGTGGGTAGTCTTAATTACAGTTCTGGAACAAGGATATCTTGCTGCTCTTAAAGTAGTTTCTCTTATGATGTACTGCAAAAACGTTAATTAGTACTTGCTTTTATATCCTGAAGCTGGCTGTGACTTGTAGTGCCACCCTGTTGCACAGACTCTATCATACGGTGACTCACTCTCTCAGTTCTTCTGATTAATAATACAAGTGTTCCAAATGTACGATTTATACTTAGAGCTGTATTCTTGTTTCTCACTACTGTTATGTCTCAAACAGTACAAAGTCCCAAGGGTATAGTATATAGACTTACTCCAGCACACTGGGCTGTTGTCTCTGTTGCTGCCTGGTCTGTCAAGTAAAACTTGGCAGTATAGCAGCTGTTATCTCCAACCAGCCTTCTGCTTGCCTGTTTTTTTGTTTCAGATTTATTCACACAATACCTCACATCACAGTTCTTCTTTCTGAACTTCTGCTGGGAGGAAAGCTTGACTGATAGCTGCATGAACCATGAGTTGTATGCTTCCTGAGCTTGCACGAACATTTTTTAAAGGAACCATACACATATATAGTACTCTGGGGCACTACATATGTAAAATAAGACAATTGGTAGGGGATGAAGAGAAATAGTGGGAAGAAAACTTCAAAATAAACACCTTGCCTGTCTGGCACTGACTAAACACACAGGAACAACCTCTCTTCTGTGAAGGACCTTGTGTCCCGCACACATTCAAAATATAAAGTTAACTGGTCACCATTTGCAGTGTCTCTAAGGAGGCATCCAACCTCCTCCCCAGGTCTGAAAGAGAGAGAGGAAACTGGCTAGCAGCTTTTTATCAATACCTTGCAGGTGCAACTACTGATTACTAGCACTTGCTAGCTGGTTCAAAAATCTGAATTGAGCCTTATAAATGGAGCCCACCCTTCTTGCTCCATTTATACCCCAGGGACCCTTACACCAGCTTCTCTATAGCCGAACACACTCTTTGGGAAGCTTTTACCCACACACTGTCAATCTCCCTGAGGTTTAAAAGCATATAATACAGACAGCCTGGGACATATATAACTGCCATTTCCACTTTCCCAATGCTTTTGTCACTATATATATATATATATATATATATACATGTTAACCTGTGCATGATACTCATGCATTCTAGTCAAATCAAGCTACTTAAGGTGTTAAAAAGGTTCTTGTCATGCATTTGGGGCTAGACCAGGCCTCCTCAGGGGAAGAGCGTTACTTCCTGACGTAAGCGCCCTTTTTTAACGTGGTTTTGTCCACATGTCACCACCTCATCATTTTTCTCCATCACCTCATCCTTCATCTTTATCGCCACATCTATCCAGATGTCTATCCAGACACAGGGATCTCTCTCAGCGGTCCTGAGTATCACACTCCTCTCACTCTGTCACCCCCGCCAACCACCAATCACTCCCCACTGTCACCCCCGGCAACCACTAACCACTCCCAACTGTCACTTCTCCTTCAAGAAATATATATATATTTTTTTAAATCTTTATAAACACTTTTAACAATTAACAAATTAAATTAACAAATTAAAAACATCTTAGTATACCAAATTTCAGCCCTTTCTGAGGTTTTTTTCCACACACACTAAGAATTTAGTAGGTCAGTGTATAACTTCGCCCAGCAGGTGGCGCTGCAGCTTGTTTGTTTTTTTTCACACACAGACACACGCCACTAGGCTTTTATATAGTATATATATATATATATATATATATATATATATATATATATATATATATTTGTATCCTTATTGCATGTCATGTCCCTTTGTCAGTGTTGAGATCAAGATCAATAATAATCAATAATTAATTATATGATTCTGCCTAGTATTTGATTGGATAAAGCACTGAGATAAGCTTTACTATGTAGTGCTACTGCCATCTACAGTTGTATATAATGATCACAGTGTACTCTTAAGTAGCATAATGATATTTTGGTAATGGCATCTGATTGAGTGTAAAAACTGAACTCAACAGGAATACTGAAATCTTTCCCGAAGACTGCATATCAGTCACGTTTAAAGGTTGAAAGTGCATTTGCCTGGGATTTCCTACATTGGATGTCAGTGCTTTTATTTATTTAGCAACCTGTAAAACTCTAACTCTTAATCATTATACCCTTGTGACTGTTATTATTCCTCTTTTTGTCAATAATGCATGATTGTAATGCCGAACCTCAAGTGAAACTTTCACTTTAACAAGTGGTATATTTTCAAACACTTTAATAAATAAGAAATGCATTTTACATATCATAGTGAAATGTATTTATTCATGTTAGGCCTAGCACTTCTATGACTCTAGGCATGTCCCAAATGTGCTGGCCACATCCTCTCTGTGCTCTAGCCACACCCCAAGTGCACCAATGCTCCACTGCATCATGCATACATTTGAAGCAGCAGGGAGTATGGCGACATTTGGAACAGCTGCCACGACTCTTTGATAAACCACTGAGTTGTGTTATTTGTTGCCAGTATAGCCACGTAAAGATATGAATGTCCAGAAACCCAAAACCTATCACACTAGTGTCATATTGTTTATCTCTATACTAACAGTATAATGTTACTGAGGAGAGTGAATGATGATGCATCTCTGCATTGGTTCTAAGTAGTTTTATTCTTACTGTCATTGGAACTTCACTTTTAATTAGAGACTATTCATAACATCTGTCTAAAAGAATTAACGTTAATTGATGTGTTAATAGTTCTTCAAACAACTTTATATGCCCATCTAATATATTTTTATGTATCCCATCTGTCATGTGTTTTTTTAATACACCTAAAAATGTCCGACAAAACAGGTTAGTTTATAAAGAGAGTAACTAACAGAAACAAGATGGCTGAAAATTGGCTAATGTTAAAATTAAATCTATTGTTCTAAACAGTATTTTTCATTCTGTAACATGGAAAAACAAAACTATTTCAAAGTCACAGAAATAAGCTGAATTTTTTCCGTGTAAGTTAAATATCAATATCTTGAAAGAAATGCTCAAAATTTAACTACAAAAAGTTGTTCATAAATTGTTCATGAAAATAAACTCACTTAAAATATGTTCCCATCAGAGTCAGATTGGGACCTTAAAGTTGCCTATGTTGTAAGTGGGGCCAAACTATCAGTAAGTGGTGCAACAGGATGTGGGGTCAATGCAACTGTGGTGTGGTATAACCACGAAACAAAGTGCTACAACATTGGAGGAATATAACATTACTTGAATCAGGGAACTCCATAACGCTGCTGGTAATGCTGACACTGGGAGTCCTTTTGCATAGGTAGAATCCACTTAGTACCAGATTAAGTGCCACATGAGCCAGGTGCGAAAAATGTTATGTGGGTGTGGTCATCAAAATGGAGGGAGAGGCTAGTGCCTAACAAGTGTACCCAAACCATCAACATAAACCTCCCTCTATCCCTTATATGATTTTCATGAACAGAAACTGATGCTCACAGCATGTAAGAGGAGTAAGGAGAGGGGCAATATCTTCCAACTTGGTTGCAAGCAGCACCTAGTGCTAAAACTGTCAGTGCCACTTCTAATATCACCTGCAACAGCTTTGGCCATCTACTATACTAGCGTATTCAGAGTTGGTCGTAAGGCTGTCTCGAGACTTGCTCAAGACATGCTGGCTTTACAGATGGAACCACTTGCCTATCCTAATGCATACAATACTGGTGTGGGCTACTATTAGGTTGGCATGGAGTCGCACCACTTTTACAAGTTCTAAGAGTAATGACTGATTCTGACTTTAGTCGGCACATGAGCTGGCAAAGCATAACAGTTATTTCATGAAGAGGCAACATTTTTAGAAGAGGAATAAAAGTGGAAATTTAGAACAGTAGCCCCTCCCCTTCACCTCACTAAAACAACTAGTATATACCAAAATATTATACTGAATAGATTCCAATATTAAATATGTTTTCATAAATATTAATATTTTTTATTATACTGCACAAGTGACATATAGCATGCGTCTGTACTTTATAAATACAAATATTGGGACTAATTCATTAAGCTCATTAAACTCAAATCTCAGTATTAAAAGGTAAGTGGAGATTTCTAAAACACTGGCATATTTAGATTGTAGTTGGTGTTGTTTACAGTAATTTTAAATGTTTATGCATATATTCTGATATGAATTTTAGCAGGGAGGACTGTGCGATTGGTGGGGCTCTAACCAGTGTAAATATACCCAACGCCCTGCACCAATTGATCATCGATGTAGGCCAATGCCTTGCACCCCAGAGGACTGAGGTCCAAGGAGCCATGGGGCCACCACCTGTACCCCTATTATGCTTGCAGTGGTCTCTGAACTTGTCATTGAGGCTTAAAATCACAAATTGTCATCTGTGTGAAATGTTCAAAGTGAAGAATATTGCAATGTATACTGCTAAAAAAAAGTTTCAAATACCTGGGCCGACATACATATAGCTATAAATGTATTGGGCCTAAAGGCCACACAATAATCACAAAATGCTATACAGCCATAATCATTATTAAAGACTTAAAACAGGTTGCAATGTAAGATTGCAAATTTTTACATTTCTATATTTGTGAAAGGTTTTAGTGTTGGTCTTCCCATGCCTTGCCCAGCATTTATGTTGCAGCCGCATAGTGCAGCTCGAGTGCTGCTGGAGCGACCTCAGGAGGAGGCAACCACAGTTCCTATCAGAATTAAGGGGAGATATTGCAAGGCTTAAGTTCTCAAATGTAAAAATATATAATTGGGATAAACTGATTATAAAGTTATATACCAGTGTAGAAGAGGAGATATTGAATCTAATAATGTGGTTTGTCATAATCTTCATTGAACAAACTACAAAGCCTGCTATGTAATAGTGAAGTTTTCATAAACCTCTTAGTTCAAGTCCATAGGCAGGTGGTGTAGAGGTCTATGTATTTGGCCAATGGTAGAGTAATGCTCCATGTGTGGTATTTGATAATTAACAATGAAACCTAACATTATATCTATGTATGTAGGAGAGAGAGAAAAAAAATCATAAAAACTAATGAGTCCATTTCCCCACCCTGCAACCACTTTCACCACCCCACCCTCAACAATCGCTTTCCCAACCCCTGGATCTCTTATAATTATGGAGGAGCCAATGGAGGAAGAGGCCATTGAGGAGCCACTGGAGGTAAAGCCCCTGGAGGAGCCCCTAGTGGAGGAGACAGGACATCCCAGATCCCTGCAGAAATGTAAGCATCTTGATTTTATAATCTAGTATTATATTAATTATTTTGTTTTGCAACATAAAAGTGTAGGCCTCAGAAAAGTCTTCCTTTACTAAATGTTTCTTTGCCTAGACTTAATATATATCTGCATGTGCCTCCAAAATGCAGTCCACTGGCTAGTGCTGTGTCCAGCATGAGATGAACCTTTAGAGAAATTCTCATAATATAGCAACTCTTGAATTCTGCAGAGCTAGAAAAATGTGGGAACAAACTACACCGATAGAGCTACGATATGTTTACAAAATGTCATAGTGCTGCGATTTAAAAAAAATAATATTTTTTTTCCAGGTGCGGAAGAAACACCACAAAAAAATTCTAAAATACTTTGAGTTGCTAAAAATAGCAACTGAAAGGGGCCAATTCAATTTGGCTGCATTATTTTAGGAAAAACGTGGACTGCGCACTATTACCATTACTACAGTAAAAGTGTGCAGTATTATCGTTAGTACGGTAATTTTAACGATGATTTTTGCTCGCAGCTCTCGAGCCGCAAGCAAAAATCCTGGCTAAAATTACTGTATTAATGGTAATAGTACTAGCGACAAGTTAATTATAGACTAACGTGGCTGAATTGGATCGGCCCCAAAGTATTTTACTATAGTTTGTTTTTTTATTAGTTTATATATTCCAAAAGTTCATGTTTTCATTGTTTATTAAAAAAAAAAGCTATTTAGTTAAAAAAAATGTTTGTGTGTGTCTTTTATTTTTTAAAAGCAAATGTGTACTATTGTGATTGAGGTCTGTTCTAGTTTTTTTTTTTTTATATCTTGCAATATCATACAATTACACCTTGATACTGTACAGGTTAATGTGGTAATGCATCACACAAGGGGTTAATATGCAGGGTTAATATGCCAATTATGTCATGAAACATGAGTGTTTAGAAATAATAAGGTGAATGAGGGTAATGAAGAAAATGCACGTCTGTGCGTTCCTTACTGAGGAGTAAACAGGTAGCATGTAATGCACTAAGATGCTTTTGCTCGTCAATCACATAGAAAAGCAACTAAAACCCGCAATGATATGTCCATTGTGACCATCCCAATTCCATTTCTGAGACACTTTATACACATTTATGTGCCTTTGCTAAAAGTTAACTAAAAACTACTAAGAACATACTGAAAGTGCTGAGCTAGTACTGTTGTCATAGTGATTGAAAGTTGGCTAGAGCTTGTGAACTCCTTTAGCTCTAAACAAGAGTAAGAAAACAGTACTAAACAGTGTGCAACTGCACACAACTAAGCACTGCAACTTTTGGTGGACTTGCAACCAACTGTAAACTACTCCTTACTGCTTGTTCTGCACATAAACTAGGCTCAGCATATAAAGACAATACAATTAGCATATAAAAAGACATATTTCCCAAATCTTCTGCTCTAAATCATACTTACCTACTTTCTTCAGCTCCCTTCCGGGAGCCAGCCAGTGGAGGGGGGCGTGAAGGGGCGGGGTGGCCGAAATCGCGTCATTTCGGCCCCGCCCCCTGTGACGTCATGAAGCAAATTGCGTCATTTGACAGCGGGGGCGGGGCCAAACGCCGCGATTCACCGGGAATCGCGGCGTTTGGGATCTAATTCTGCCCACTTCACTAGGAAGTGGGGCACTTCCTAGTGAAGTGGGCAGAATTCGGGAGATTGCCACACTCGCCCGGGAGTCCGGGAGACTCTCACAAAATGCGGGAGTCTCCCGGACATTCCGGGAGAGTTGGCAAGTATGCTCTAAATGATGCTAAGACTTGCCATGCCTTAACACCCATTTATTTCAATTGGAGTTAACACAGGCTAAAATTTGCCAATACATATTCGCGGCAGCATTAGGCTGCTGTTTAAGGAGTTTTTAGTTACATTAGGAGGGAGAAGTTTACCCAGACTCTCCAATGAGGAAGTTTAGGTAGTTATAAAATCTCATCCTGAGAACAGACATTCACATTTCTTTATCCTTGACTAATCATCATTTATTTATATAGCGCCACTAATTCCGCAGCGCTGTACAGAGAACTCGCTCACATCAGTCCCTGCCCCATTGGAGCTTACAGTCTAAATTCCCTAACACACACACACACACACACACACAGATACTAGGGTCAATTTTGATAGCAGCCAATTAACCTTCGAGTATGTTTTTTGGAGTGTGGGAGGAAACCGGAGCACCCGGAGGAAACCCACGCAAACACGAGGAGAACATACAAACTCCACACAGATAAGGCCATGGTCGGGAATCAAACTCATGACCCCGGTGCTGTGAGGCAGAAGTGCTAACCACTAAGGCACCGTGCTGTCCGTCCACATACAGTAAGTGATGAGTACTAACTCAACTTCAGTCCCCCTAGCCTCATCCTCTTATCCTACTCCACTCACTCTCTCTGCTATACTATCTCCTTCCTGCTCACACTTACTTCCTCTCTCTCTTGCTCCTTCCCCTTCCATTGGGCAGCGAGGAAGGGAAGGTTGGAGGATCATTTAGATGAAACATGTCCTTATCTCCTTCTCCACTGACCAGTAAGGACAGATGAGATAAAGGGTATATCTTATTTGAATCCTTTGCATCTCCTGATGATGCAGGGAATTAAAATCGTGTGATGCAGAGACTGGCTGAGGTCAGACAGTTGCTGCACCACCTTCCCTCCACCTACAAGGACCTCTGCAAATATCCCATAGGACCTTTCATGGCACATTAGCGGAGGTAACAAGGTGGGGTCAGAAGTCGTGCATGTGTGCAATGAACTAAACGTCTAAATTATGTAAACTTTTTGAGAGGGCAGAGCTACAGCAATAGGCTGCACAGACACCTTCACAACAATACGAGCGATGGGGGAGGAATTAGAGAAACTGGCCCACTTTTTTAATTAAAAAAAAGCCTTCTCCTGGTGGCGCCATGATATCACTTAGGCCACTGACTTACCAGGAAAACCCCAGGTGAGATCAATTGCCAATTTGCCCATGGTTCCCAAAGATAGTAATTAAATGTTATTGGAGGATGTTACACCAGTGATTTTCCTCTAGCGATCCTCTGTTTGTTTCTACTGACAGCGATGTAGCCTAGCAGATAAAACGTTACAAAAAACACAGTTCTCTTAAAATCAATGGTTTCTTTTAATTGTCTGGTACACAAAGTGTATTGACTGCTGGTAAGATGTGAAATGTAGATGTTTTTTCATCTGCATGTCAAAACCTCAAAATTAGATAAAAATGCTCAGAAGATTTTCAGTAGTGGAAAACCGCAACTGAACTAGGTCTTTCTATTTATCTATATTTTTTCCTATCTCATCTGTCTTACTAGTGTAATTCATTTTAACATTCAACATTAGCCATACATACCTTGTGACCACTATCCAGCGTTGACCATAATACTTTCGTAGAACTTCTCCAAAGTTCCTGGGTTCTGTCTTCCTGTGTTCTTCAGATTTCTATAGATCATTATGATACCACATTACAGTATAATTCATAGTATAATGAACTACTGCAATATAATGCAGGGGTACACAATCTTTTTCGGTCCGATAGCTGCATTTGAAGATAA